>NC_055694.1:17071764-17439264 GCF_017639745.1 Melanotaenia boesemani
ACACACACACAGCTCCTCTGAAAGCATTTCCAAATCTGTAAAACTCTTAACCATTTGGATGAAAATGTTTTTTTCCCCAACGCAACAAAAAGCTCTTCAACACCTTTCTCAAGATTACATCTTAATATAAAATACAAGATTATAGGAATATATACAGATTATTTACAGCTTCTTGGATGAGGAAATGTTACTGCCGTTTCTTTAGTTCTTGCACTAGCAGCACTCTCTAGTGAGCTGCTCACAAATCGGCAGCACTAAGTGCAGGTGGGAATGGACTCTGGACCCATTGAGATCCTATGAGCTACACTAGGAAGTGGTCTGGGCCTTAAGAGGCCGCAATCTTTCAGCAGTGTCTTAAAAATATGTGACAAAAAAGCATTTCCACCAGGACTGAAATCTTTCTGTGCTTTGTTTGGTTAATTTCTGCAGCAGGAATGGAAACAACTGTGTGTGTAGTATTAAAGCTACGGATCCCTCCTGCAGGTTTTGGGGGGCCAACAATTACTCCTTGTTCTGAGAAACTGGAGCCAAGCTTCCATTATTCCTGCTTCTAAGAGCTGGTATCAGCAGAATTTATCATCATTTATCAGCATGCTCATACAGAGCTTTCAAACAAACCTCCTAATTTGGTTTCTTTACTTTTCTTACATTGCATCCATTACATAAACTACTAGAATGTCAATCAAGTAATGCTATTAAATGGATGAGATGTGAAACATGTTTATGCCTGAATGAAGGCCTCACTGATGTTTGTTGCTCACAGCTGGCTGTGTGTGATGGAGTCTGTTTATTTGCATAGAAAGCAGGAAAGTGAGGTCCAATCACAAGCATTCGTTCAAGATGCAGGTGGAGATGCACTCTAATCCAAATGTGAACTGATATACAAAGATCTGTCCAAGGTGTCGGATTAAAGTAGACACATTTTAATTTCCACATGTACTAAGAGTGTTTATTCATCCAGATGGCTAAAAGAAAATCTTTGAGAAGTCTTCAGAACAGCATCAACTATTATCTAACACGTGGGCTAAATAATACATGGTATTTATTCCTGAGCTGTGACTAATAAGAGGCACAAACTGGGGCCTGGCTGTTCAGAACCACCTAATCCACTACTGCAAATCCTTTGCTTGTTAGTTTGTTTTTTTATTTCTTTTTTTTTGTTTGTTTTCTTGTAGCCTGCAAGAAGACATCAACTGCACTCTTAATTAGCAAGCACACCTTAACATCAGGTATAGCTGCAAATTCTGTTCTGAAAATTGGTGCTTTTATATAAAAAAATTATTAGTACTATCACATTCCGACAATATAGCTCGGTGACTCTAACTCACTGAAAATGAAGAATGTCTCTTAACTATCCAGGTGTGTGTGTTTCTGAGGCTGGTCTGTCTTTTCTTGCACCAAGAAGTAATTCAAGTGTATTTTTAGGACATTTTGCAATAAGTGAATGCCGATACCACGTCTACAGGCAAATACAGTATGTAGTTGGAAGTGAGAGCCACTGTGCACCTGGTGGGCAGGTTGTAAGCCAGTACTGCCGCCGCGGACTGGACTGACTACTGGCACTTTTAATACTGATGCAGATTCGCTGTTGTGACAGCAGAAAAGAAAAAAAAAAAGAAAAAAAAAAATCCTGGGGGGCTGGGGGACAAAGAGTTCTCCCATTGGGGCAGGTGAGACAGGACGGGGAGTCAGTGGTGAGAACGTAAAGTGCAAGGGGAATAGAAAGTTCCAGTGCACCACCCTGCCTTCAAGAACATAGGGGTTACAAAACAAAGCAAACACACATAGATGTATGGTTCTAGATGAAAACAGAAATGCATGAAAGGAGGAATGAAAGTATGTCTTTGAGGAAAGTATGCAATTAAAAATGCTTTAAAAAAAAATAAAAAAAACGTGAATTGGATAGCTGAGGGAGAAGTGGTGAGCAAACAGTACGTGAAGATCAGATTTCTTCCAGGTGAGACGTGTTCACTTTTAAGGAGAGAAAATCCTCCCTGGTTTGAGAAATGTTGATAAACCTGGACTGCAGCCGTTGAGCAGGCGGAAGCAAAGAAAGAGCAGTTTCTGAGAGGGAAGCATGTTGTTATTACAGTGGTTGTACTGTCCTCGCATTCCCACTTTGTTTGGTCTTTTGAATGTGTCTGAGGCTTAACATTGGGTGGGGGGGGCGTACTGCTCACATCTTTGTCCCTCATGTCTGTTGGCAGAACCTGGCTCAGTTTTCTGCATCAACTTCTGAAAGTCATTCACATGTTGTAGGCCACATAGATAGGGTCAAGTTGGTCCGCCAGGAAGGAGTCTCGCAGATGCATCCTCTGCTTTTCTCCCCTGGAATTGATGGGGATCACCCCGGGGTCCACGATGACAACCACCCCGACGATTAGGTGGTGCTCCTCCAAGACCACGTTGGTGACAAGTGGCACCAGGTCCAAGGCCTCCTGCTCTGAGCCACTAAGCTCCGCCACCACCACCAGCAGATTGGTCCATGTAAACACAGCGCTGTGGGGAGAAGGGGGGACAAAGGTGTGTAGAGAATTTAGTTTGTTGTTTAGCTGTGTAATCAACAGCTCCATATTATGCACATCACTAGTGCTGCATTGAAGAGTCTCACCTCTCCGCAATGCTGCGGTGGGCTCGGGACACAGACGTCTCGATGTCGATGGGGTGGTAACGCAAGCCCCTCAGCTCCAATGTTTCATCAAGAGAGCCCACCACAAACAAGGCGTCATGGCGATCTGTTGCAGAAAAAACAAAACTACAGTAAGATTGGGGATTATACTATAAATTCTGTACCGCTAATACCGGGGTATCTCTTGCAATGTTTTGCTGCTGTAGGCAATGTTACAAATCCATCAGCAACAATATATATATATTTTTTATTTGATATAAATACGCAAAAGACACAAAATCTCTCAAGTTATTTAATCTAACAACACCTCTAGACATTGTGGCAGCAGAGGGCCCTAAATTAGTCATTAGCTTGTGATTATGGACAGAAAAGGCGAAAGGGTCGCGAGTCAGCTTTAATGAAACATTCTCTGACCTCTGCTTGCATCCAGCAGCTCAGTCCTTTTGATGAAGCCAAGATATCCTGTCCTGGCCCACAGAGTTTGAGGATCTC
This sequence comes from Melanotaenia boesemani, assembly GCF_017639745.1. Lineage (NCBI taxonomy): Eukaryota > Metazoa > Chordata > Actinopteri > Atheriniformes > Melanotaeniidae > Melanotaenia > Melanotaenia boesemani. Next base: position 17,074,886 of record NC_055694.1, read on the forward strand.
CAAAACTGAGTCTGGTGTTGAAGTGATCTGCTTGTAGACTCTCCTCCCCATAAATGGTGTAGTAGCCACTGGCACTGTGAGGAGAATTCACCCAGATCTGCACAAAGATAGAAACACATGAGTAATACCAGAATAATTTCCCTATTTATAGAAAATCTAAGCTATTAAAGTTTATTTTTTATACAGATTACATTTTTTAGGTATCTCCTACTTTTAGGGTGAGGAAGTTATGCTTTAATGTTCTCAGAAAAATGTAAATGTTATCCGATTATTTTCTCTGCCCACTGACCTCCCCAAGATGCGAGTCTCCCAGTGGGCCTCTAGTCTCTGTGTTGACTATGATGACCCTCACACCTGGCAGAATCTTAAAGGGGAAAAAAAAGACAATAGTTAAACTTGGAACAAATTTTATTTTTGTTTCTTTCCTCTCTCTGAGCTTTACACAAATGTCTTTATGAGTTAGGAATCAATACTTACAGTGCCGGACTCCATGAGTGGAAGACTCTGTGGCGCTCCCCTTTCTACTAACCTCACCCTGAGGGACACACAAGAAGACAATCTGTAAATCCCCTCATTACATTTAATGAACGCACCCTGTTAATTTCTAAACTCGCATCATGTGACCACTGTAGCCACCTCTTTACCACTTGCAGAGGTCTTCAGTCTTACCTGTCATGCCGGAGGGACTTCATGTCAACATAGACAGTAGAGGGGTCTGGTCCTGAAGTGCCCTGATGAAACAGAGAGGAAATTTTAGAAATTCAGAGCTTTTTAACTCATTTTAGAACATCAATAACTCTTTATGTTAAAAATGGAAAATTATGTCTTTTCAGACACAAAGAAGAAAGCCTGGATGAAACTGAGGTGCACTGATGGGACTGATCAGCATGTGTCTGAATGACACTAACTTGCAGGCAGATGGCCAGGTTGACCCTGGAGCCAAAGGCGGTGCTGACGGCTCGGGGTGACAGGCCGATGTCTTTGAAGAGCTTGGAAAAGGACTGCGTGAGAGAGAGACGAGGCCGCTCCTCTGCGATCACCACACAGCTCCGCACGCATGACAGATTCAGACCGCGTGCCTGAATACACACATAGCAAAAAGTTAAGTGTAGACTGAGCTTGACTAAAGAGAGAAAAATAAAAAAAAGAAAAACCTACATGAGTTTGCGAATAGCGCACAATAAGATTAAAGTGATTTAATATAAAAACAGGGCTGTAAAAGAAAAATATTGTTTTTGTGAAGACACACAAAATATCTTAATTCTACTAAAAAAAAAGTTTGAATGATTACTTCTGCCTTCATATCTAGTAAAATATCAATTTTAAATGGGTAAACAGATACTAATTAGTGGTTTTCAAAGCTGTTGTGATACCAGTGAGAGAGAAAAAAATAATCAGTGTGTTGTTGCTAGTGTAATGACATTGGTTAATTTAAGAATTGTGTGAGGGCAGTTCTGACCTTCAACATCTCAGTCTGTGTGCCCAGGCCTTTGGTGCAGAGCTCCATGACAGAGTAGGAGCAGAAGGTGTCTCTGATCTTGTACTGACTGAGTGTGCTCAACCACAGAGGCAGCGAGATCTCCAGCTCCAGGGGAGGAATAAGGATGGACTGGTGACCTGAGTAAACACTGGAAACAAACAAAAACAAACTCACTACAGCAATGATGCAACGTTTACAGGGAGTGCAAGTTATGTGAAAAGAGAGTTACCTGGAGAGGCACCACAAGACGAAGCCCAGGCCACAGTATGGGTCCAGGCAGATGGCTATTTGGCGTGAGGAGTAGAGCTCACACTGCAGCTTAATGGAGCGGCAAAGAGTGCTGACAGCTGCATGAGACATCTGAAGAAATTGACACATGCTTTAGAAACAGGGGAATTACCATTTTTTTACAACTGTTTTCAGTACAACTGAGTGTGATCCAGCAATACAGATTCCCAGTTCTATGCCAAAAAGACTTTTCATCCAGATGGCAGAACATCCTGGTTATACACATATTACTTAAACTTGTAGATTAGATTGTCAAAGCTCAGTTTTAAAGGTCCCATATTATGCAAAATTCACTTTTTAATGGTTTTGGAACAGTCATACTGGTCCCCCCGCATGTGTAGGAGACCCGTAAGTGTGAAACTCTTTCAGGCGCTCTCTCTCCCCCCTGCTCCACCTCTAGGGAAGTAAGCGCTGAAATGAGCTTGTTTGAAAGCGTGCACGTTTTGACGTCATAAGGGACAATAACCACTCCCCACAGAGCGATGGACCCGTCTACCGGCTCTCAAAGCCCGCCCTCTAAAAATCACCTAGCGCCCAGTGTTTTTCCCTCTTCGGCAACCCTCGTTAGCGGACATGGCTAAGCGACAGAAGCACTGTTCTGTTTGTGGCTGCATAAATGAACACGAAAACGTTTTTTTACTTCCATCCACTGAACCCACGAGGACTGAGTGGATTAATTTTATTTTTGGAGGAAATGTACCCGGAAAACTTCCAAAGGTTTTGCATGTCTGTGGCCAGCATTTCAAAGAGGACTGTTTCCACAACATGGGGGCATGGAAAGCAGGCTTCGCCAACCGTTTGAAGCTGAAGCCAGGTTCAATACCAACTGTCCGTGACACAGCTGGAGAGGTAAGAGCTGGCAGTTATTTTATCGTTTCGGCCTTATTAGTCTGATAGCTTGAAAATATATTAACCTGTCAATCACCTCATGACGGGCGATGCGATGGGCGGAGCCAACAGCTGAGCTGCTCCACCAGGGTTCCGCCCACCATAAACGGCACATTTCTGAAGCTGCTAAAAAGAGGGAGGTGAAGAGAAGCCGCTGCACTCAAACTGAGGGTCGATTTGTCCATACCATGGCGGAAATATTTCATTTAGATATTAATGAATGGTCTCAGATTGGGAATAAAGTGTATAATATGGGACCTTTAAGTTGAACTGAGACACTTGAAAACAATGTGAAACAGAGTCCTGGTGTGAAACTGCTCAGCAAACTGGACTTACTTGAAGCTAGTAGAAGATGAACTTATCTTCAAAATTCCTCAGCTAATGGATGAGATATTTTTTTCAGTGTTTCAAACAATAGGCATGCACTAAACACAAGTTTGAGAATCCACAAAGATCTGATGTCTCAACTTTTTCCAAAGTCTTAGATTATAATAAGATTAACAGGGATATGATTTGTCCACATATTTCTAACACCTTGTTTTTCATTAAGTCAGGCACACTTCAAAAGACATGGCAAGTGAACACCTTTCAAGACCAATTACCGTTTGCTTATCATAATTGGCTTGGGGACTGAAGATGCTGGCATCTTCCTGCTACCTGATTTGTCATCAAGACAAGCTGAGTACAGAGAACCGGTCAGTCACTTTTAGAGATGGCGTGGAAACAATCACTTTGTATTGAACATGAACATAACATAGGAGATGACTGTGGAACAAACTGATGAAGAGGGCTGGCTCTGGACTGGGAACAACGCTGAAGCCAATTTTACAGTGAAGAATGCTGCACAAGATGCTGAAAATAATTGGACGGTTCTTCACACCCTCAACACAACAGAGTGAGGAAACAACAGAGTGTTTAGTGAGAGGCTTCTTCAGGTCTATTGTAACAAGGAAAGGTACAGGAGATCACTCCTGTCTTCAGCCATCACCCCCATAACAACACCATAAATGAGTAATGAATGGTTACTCATCAAAAAAACTATTATCATTTCACTGATTGGATTCCAGAATTTCTGGAATAAAGGGATTCATACTTTTTTTAATGATTCAAACCATTTATTTAATATATAGGTTATGGATCATTTGTATCAATAATTTACCTTGACTCCAGTCAACATGCCTGTGGTGGACACACTGAAGTCCAGGTAGGCCAGCATCTCAGCTGTAGGAGGTTTATAGATATGTGGAGGCCGCTTTCTAGGAAGATCATCTGTCAGGAGAAAAAAAATAAAATAAAAACTGATATTTATTTCTTTATATGACTAAATTAATCACAAGTTTCAAATATCTCCTGTTTGTTAAAATGAATGTTTTTCAACCTGCTAATTGCTTATTGGGCTTTGATTAGTGGAAGGATGGGGATATTTCTTGTACCTGTACATTTAACAGCAAATCTGATGTGAGTCATAAGTTGTGCAGCTCCCAGGCAGTCTGTGCTGTTCTATTCTATTTTATTCTATTTAACAGTCATTTGGCAGATGCTTTTCTCCAAAGCGACTTACATTTGAGAGTAAGACCAACACAAGCAAGAATTCAAATAAGACGGGACATTATAATTAAGTTGTAGTCAGACTGCTGTGAGTCCAGTTGGACCCAGGTGCTGTCGAACAGTGCTAGAGACAGTGCTATTTTTTTTTTTTCCTTTTTTTTTGTCTCTATAATAGTCCTTTGTTTAATTACGAGATCACTATTTCATCACACAGTATCATCTTGAGTATAAGTGCACGTAGCTTATTTAATACTTAGTTGAGCCAAAGAGCTGGACAAATCTTTTTAACTCATTCCAACGAGTAGAAGAGTTAAGCTAGTGAGTCTTTAGCTTTCTTTTAAAAGTAGATAAGGACTCAGCGGATCAGACAGAGTTCGGTAGATCGTTGCACCACTGGGAAACAACAGAGGAAAAGAACCTAGCCACTGATTTTGTGACACGTTGTGGTGGGAGCACTAGCCGTCTTTCACTGGCAGAGTGTAACTGTCGAGAGGGAGTGTAGCTCTGGATTAAGGAGTGGAGGTAGACAGGAGTCATTTGGGTTGTTGTTTGTGTAAGCCAGAAGCAGAGCTTTAAATTTGATGAGCACTGCAACTGGAAGCCAGTGAAGAGCGATTAGCAGCGGAGTGCTGCGGAGCGTGCACATAAGATACACAATGGCTGAGAGTGAAATCTGCCCAGCCAATTGCATCACTGCCATTTAAATAGCCATTTAAATTGTAATGTACCTAAAGATTCCCAAACCTGGGTCATAGAAGCAACAAAGTAGACAAGGTAGATCTCAAAATAACCAAGATTTAGCTGCTTCACATCATGTCTGTGGTTCTAACACTATTCTAATCCAGCACCTGTATCAATGATGGTTGGCCATGTTTTGACATTGACACTGGCAGCAGCCTCCCTGGACCTGAGGGTCCTCATGAGGGGCTGAGTGGTCAAGATGCAAGATGCTTTGCTCACCTGTGAAACAAACACACACACAAAAAAACATGTTTATGTTTGCTCCTTGAAGAACACAAAACACTGTGTGTAGAGATTTCCAAAATGCATTTAATGACTGACAGTGAATTGCTCCCTGCTGTAAAGTTCAATCGTATTAGCATCCCTCCAGAGAAATGCATCATTTAAAAGGGTTAATAAAAAGAAAAAGATTCATTTTAAAGTATATGAAGGTTATGTTTGTTCTTGAACCTGAAAAAATGTGGACATATAAAAATGAAAACAGAAAGATAAAAAAAAATTAAAAATGTAAAGGTTAAGCAATGCTTCTGGCACATGAATAATTCTGTTTATTACTCAGTTATGCTGTGGAAATGCCTTATTAAAATACACATATAACAAATTTATACTATCTTATTTGTTTGTGAGCTCACATCAATGATCATGCGGACAGTAGGGAGCGTAGCAGCCAGGTTCTGTGGGTGGGGCGGCCTCACGGTCACAGGGATGACCCCTGCGTAGAGGCAGCCATAGAAGGCAGCTATCAGGTCAATACCTGCAGTGGAGAGACGCAACAGAACCTTGTGAGCTAAAATATTATGGCACATAAAAAAATAATAATGAAAAAAACAAAAAAATCACATTTAAATGAAAGGACAAAAAACAGTGAAAGATAACTAAATTATTTACAAGAGCGTAGGCTGTTTGAACATGTATGCTCACCTGGGGGATACAGCAGCACCACGTTGTCCCCTGTGTTAATGCCTCCCCTTTCCATCAGGGTAGCCGTGATTTTCTCTGCCCTCTTGTGTAGCTGAGCACAAGTGGCTGTGCATACTGCTACCCCCTAGTGCAAAAATAGGGTAGGTACAGCTGAACTCACACAACAAAATGGATCACCATTGTGAAACTACAGCATGTCAAAAGGTAAAAATTACACATGATTTGTGTGAAATGTTTAGATGCTCAGGCTCCTATTATTTAATGATTACTCAGACTGTATGTGTTTAATTTACCTTGGCATTGAGCAGCACATAGAGAACATGGTCGGGGTCAGTTTGAGCTCTCCATTGCAGAGCTTCAGACAAGAACTGGTGCTGAAAAAAAAATCAATGAAGATTTTCATTAATCTGGCTAAGATTAATCTGAAAAACAGATATTTTTTAAATTGCATAATTTAATATTACATAAAGCTGTATCACTAACAAATAATAATATATTAAATTATAATGATATAAAAACACTTGAAAATAAGGTTCCACTGAACAACCAACAGCCAAAAGCAGAGCGTACTCTCTGTGGCTTACTTTCAGTATAGTAAACACCAAACATTTTAAATAATCGGTAGAAGGAGGTTTGTTTTTTACGTCCCATACAAACACAAACTATTTACAACAGGAGAACAAGAGGGTCCAGAGAATTATTTTGCCCAGTGAAGGGTCATGTCATGTCTTATCACATGATAAGAGACCAATTGGAGCCTCTGTCAAAAACTTACGAGATACAAAGAGCCACTATTATTTTAACTGGCTTTAGAAAAAATATCACATACGTGTTAGAGCCTGTAACATTAGCACTGTTTAGATAAAAAATGCCTTAAGGGAACAATACCCCAGCTATTTTTTATAGTAAATCATAAGCTTCTATATTTGAGGTAGCAAAAAGTTAAGGGACAAGAACAAGACAGAACATGTAAGCAAAGAACTGTTTAGGAAGAAGACAAGTAATCATCAGGAAGCACATAAAAAACCAAACAAAAAGGAAGTGAATAAAGGGAAAGTTACCATGTTCTCTAGACACACGACAGTAATACTGAGCAGTGTTTTTGACATATTTAAACCATAAATTTCAGTCATCTTTTCGTGCCAAACAATGTGTTTTGCTCTGAATCAGGAGTGACATCATGCAGACCAGTTTCCCTGACAACTGAGCAAGCCATGCTACATGTGGGCGCATCACGGTGGACACAGCAAGCAGAGGTGCACACGATAATTCGCCTATGAATTTATTTGGAGTGGTCTTTTGTGAGCAAGTAGGCTGTTGATAATTATTTGCTTAAGGTGGGCATACTTTCTTTAATAGAACACAGAAACATAGATCCTAGCTTTATTTATTTATTATATTTATTTATTTGTAAGAGTTGAATGTGTGGACCCCTGCTGGCAAAGGGGCCAGCCAGGACTGTCATCACTTTGGGGCAAGTTGCCACTGGACGCCGTCAGGATGTTGCAGCTGCAGAAGCACATGTGACCAACAGAAGCAGCACAAGCACAGACGGGTGGGAGGGGGCCAGACTAGAGCCTTACCATCATGGTGGGCCACATACAGAGCTTAAGCCCAACCCAAGTAAAAGCAGAACAACAGAGGTTTAAGATGAAACATCAGCATCCATTTTCCCTCAGGATAATCTTTAACTTGGCAAACACATTCAAAGCTTTTCCCAAGTTGTCAGTTAAAAAGTAATAAACAGACCCGTAAATTACTGTCTATCAATGTGTCAGTTCAACGATTGTCATTTAGTCTACAAGTCTTACAAGTCTAGATTAAAAATATGGATATTTGGCTTTTTTTGTAATAATTAGCAAAATAACTTTTTAATTTTCTGTTATCTAATAAACTAATCAGTTGGACAATACATTGTGAATAAAAGCAACAAAATTTAAGCAATGGTACTGATATTATTGTAGCAGAGAAGGATTGCTCACAAACCGAACTGCAGAAAAACTCACTTAAAAAACGCTCCATTTCCCTGAAACAATGCTGGAAGAAGCTACTTCCTGTCTTAAGTCAGATTGAGGGAGACAGTGTGTTATAAGGATGTTTTCTAGTCCCTGTTGAAGTACCTTTCGAATGAGATCTTGATCCTCCACCACACCCAGCTCTCTTCCTGTAGCCTGAGCAACCCGCTTCCCCGCCACCAAATTTCCAACTAGCATAGAGGCTGGACCAACTTCCACTGAAAAGATCAGAAACAAGAAAGAAACTTTCAACAGTGAGGAGCAGCTAATGTGGTACCAACAGCACAGGTTCAAAAACGCTTAGTGATAACTGGATTATGAGAAGCGAACAAATTGATCAGTTTGTCTAAAAAGCAAAAAATTAAAAAAAAATAAATATTTGAATTTGGTTAATATTCCCACAGACACAGACACATTGTGATCTTGAACATTTCCTGAAAATCTTGTCTTTTTTCTGAAGGCACTGCCTATCAGTTGTGCATTTGTAATTTCAGAAACGAAGCTCAAACTTTCAAAGAGAAAATACTTCAAATTCTGTGTCAAGCTGAATTTTTTCAAGCTTTCATCTTGAGGCTCATGAATGGGTTGGAAAGCATGGACACATTTCAGAGGCCAAACAGCAATCTCCAGTGGAAGAACCGGAAAAGGCACATCAAGTCAGTGAAGCAACCACTTTTTATTTATTTTTAATATACTGAATATAAATGTGTTTAGGACCAGACCCCAGGAACAGTGCTTGCTTAGATGATGTCTAAGATGGCTCACCTGGTAGTTTCTGACGTGGCTTGGGCATGTTTGTTACACAGGTGTGTGGGCACATGAGGATATTGCAGGGGTGTAGGTTTCCATCCAAGAAGTTCTGCTTGGTTTCATAGATGTGGATGCCTCCAAGTGGTGTCTTTGGGAGGGTGTTTGCTGGCACAAGAGCGAGGCAGTAAAGGCCAACCTGGTGGATACTGTCGATGGCCTTTAGATGAAATATGCATCAAGCGATATTAAATAGATGGAAAAATCACAGTATAACATAATGAAACTCACTCTCAAGCTGACAGGTAGTTGATCGAGAGTCTTTAAAATATATGTAATATGGACTCTCTGTGGTCTTAGCCAGTATTAGTGCTACTGAGTTTTTAACCAGGTGTGGCTGTGATACACATGACCCTGATAGCAGAAATCAATCCTTCAGGCAATAAGAGTATATTGTATACTATAGTATAGTATATTATATAGGTCTGCATTAGCTTAAGAGAGAATCCACTGGGCTCTTGAAATATTCTTCAGATAATAAAATGTAATTTTTGTCACATTTCTAATAACAACTGAGTTATGAATAACCAATTTGTTAAGCTGGTTTTATTGGTACTTAATGCTATTTTGTGGATACTATGATTTGCAAAAAAATAAAGAATTTCAGAAGATATATGACTTACTTGCAGAACTCGACTCATCCACTGGAAGCTGTCTTCCTCACTGGCATCAGGTCTCTGCTCTGCCACAATCACTATCCTCTCGTCATAAAACACTGTCACTGAGAACACAGCAATCCTGGATGGATGACAATGAGGGTGGGAGCACTTGAAAAATACAGGCCTCTTCTCAAAAAACCTTTGTGTATATATTTACTGGAACTTTTTTTTCCAGAGTGTGCATCTACACACTCTTATCAGAGAATTGTGTGAATAGGCCAGGCAGTGTCATACCTCCCTCTGTAAACTGTTTTGACAGGCTCCACTGCTAGCGCAGTAGCCACCAGGTCATCAGCATTATGGCGTCGACCGCTCACCATCAGGAGTCCCTCAATCTTCCCAACAACAAACACAAGACTTCCCTGTGGAGCAGACATATTTATCTCAGCCAAGGGTCACCCCCTGTAAAGTATTTGACTTGAGCTGAAATTGCAGTTTTTCAGCTGGGGCCCTTTTCTTTTAACATTTGGGTGTAAAATGTTGATAAGCACAAAAAATCTTTGCCAACGTATTTTAAGTGAAAATGCCATGAATGGCATCTGTTTAACACCTACAGTGTAATATCATGCAATATATGATGGGATAAACTAAAAGTCTGGGACTTTTCTAAGACTCTGATGGCAGTATGAACAGGATTTTAAGTTTTGCTTAAAGGAAAAACTTCCAACAACTCAAACAGGAGGGAAAAAAAGAGGTTTTCCTTTCCAGTTTTCTTTTATTACTGTACTACTCAAAAACTTCAGGCATTTTGAATATTTAGATTCTCATCTATGACATTATGGTTGGCTGATTTAATTCAGCAAGATGAATACAAGCCCAAATACAATCATACATAAAGAACTACTGTAAATATGTTCCCTACCGGTCCCACAAATCCAAGTAAACCAGTTCGAGTGAAGGGAATTTCTCCAATGGGTGCTCCAGCCTGGTTGACAGGAATCACCTGTGAATATGGTTAGCGGTTAGAGACACTGTACTCAATTATACAGTAAAAATGATCCTTGACAGTGGATGCTAAAAGGTATGCAAGTACAATTTTATTTTAGCTTCACTAATACTGATAATGTTCTTTTAACATCAGATAAAAACACATTATGGATGAAGGAATAACTGAGAAGATATGGAAACTTAAACTCTTATTATGTCTCTTATTAACAGATAAGAGAATTAATACAATTAAAATATTATGTCAAATGCAATATTTACACAGTAATGCTCCTTTCTCATTTGTCAATGTTTTCCATACTGCAAGTTTTGGTAGGACCAGAAATTATCACAGTGCATATCAATATAATACAGAGAGAGTTGCTCTTTCATACTAGTATTTTATCACTTACACCCTATCACATGCTAAGAGTACGGTCTACCCAAAATAAAATAATTGGCAAATATGTGGAGACTGTGCCAGCAAAATTCAACATCTGTCCCTGACAGACCTCAAATGTGTTCTTGGTGACACCCGGAAGACCGTAGTACATGGTGCCTCCAGCTCGCGAGTTGATAACAATCTCTCCAATCTCATCTGTCTTGCACAACTGTGGAGGCCCGTCTGGTTTCACAATGCACATCAGAGCTGGAACACACAGGTCAAAACATTTACATTGCATATGTTCAAGCTCCTTATATGGGAAAAAATTACAGTAAATGACAGCTACTGCTCTTCTACATTGCCAGTTGAAAGCAGCTAACCTCCAGGCATAATGTGGCCCACATCCTGTACAGTGAGAGCAGAGTTCTTGTCTTCTGTGTTGACCCTAATTACCCCATGGCTCAACCCCCCCATGGACAGGATGGCTCTGGCAGGTAGTGGAGCTCCTCGTGCACCAGGCCTGAAGACAGCAAAATTGATGAAGTTTAACCATATACGTTTTATATATCAGCTTCAACATTTTGAATGTGAATTAATCATATATTAGTTTAAGAAAACACAAATAAATTCCTATTTTGCTGTACAGATTGATTTAACTTTAAATTAAGCCTCAGTATAACAGAATTAAAAAGTGTATTTAGATTTAGCCTAACAGTAAGGTGATCTATTTACTTTTATATACCCATCAATCTAGATAATACTTGTGGCATTAATTTGTCTGCTAAGCTGTGAAAATATTTAATCTAATAAATAAATGTGAGTATTGATGTGCTTGCATTATCGTTCAATCTGTCTATTACAATTTTCCTGTACTAGTTTAGCAAAATTTTACATCAACAATAAAATAAAACTAGTCTGTATTTGATAAACATTATGATTCCCAATGTCAAGACAAACTAAAATTCAAGTGACATGCAACTTTGGGGAGTTTCACATGCAAAAAAACTCCAGTGTCTTTTCCAAGTAAACCTACAAATATTTTTTTATTATGAGAGTATTTCTTCTCAGAACAGGAGTTTATTTAGGTGTAGCACCTGCGTATGGCCACAGTCAGGGCCTCAGGAGAGGTAGCACATGGACAAATGACCTCAGGCTTCAGACCATGAGACTGGAACACATTTAGGAAGGCATCGCAAGACGACACAGACCCTAGATATATATATATATAAAAAAGGGGGAAAAAACAAGAAAACAAAACGTTAAACAATATTCAAAACTAAGAACCCTCACATTTATTAGTATCGTAAAAGGAGTTACTGACAAGGGTTGGCTCCGTCAGCTACGATAAGCATACGTATAGAAGACAAGTTGGTATCCTTCTGATCCTTGTGGGCCATCATAGCCCAGTGGAGGTCACGGCACTTCACCAAGGCCACACGTGCTTTGAGAGTAAGAGCGGCATGTTATATACGGCACGATTACATAAAGTGGAGTACATCCCTTTTACATTTTCCAAGCAATTTTCTAACATGGTATCACATGTCTTCTAAATGGTCATTTTCATGTCATATATAATTATTTCAAACAAATCTACTTAAACCCCACAAAAACAATAACAATGTAAAACTTAATACGAAAATAAGAAATCGTTTTGCCTGAACCTTTGTGAATGTGGACCCTCTGCACCCAGGACATGGGACAGGCTTTCATTACAGAATATGGCACAGTGATTGTGTGAATTCTGTTCATAATACTCTGCAAGGGGGAAAAAACACACATTGTTAATTTCATGGTATACCACAATATGGACATCAGTAGTATCTGGTCTGGATTTAGAAATCTCTGTATCTATTCTTACTGTTAGGACACCATGCCACAAGCCCATATCCTTCTTGCAGTCCAACACATTGACCAATGTCTCCCCTAAGATAGAAGACACAAACCTTTGTCAAGTTGTACACTTAGTTTTCAGCATCTCATTAGTACATAAATAAAGGAGCATAAAAAAATAAATATGTAACATATGTTACGTAATGTTCTGACCTTCACAGTAGTTACAGGCCTGAGTCAGGGCTTGACAGTGGGTCAGCATGGAGATCTTGGACACAGCAACTCCCATCACTGTTCCCTCCTTACTTGCTTTGTACTTGGATGGAGAAGAAACAGACACGCAAATGTTAACTTGGCATATGAAAATCACATAAGACAATAATTAAAACTATTTTCCTGACAAATAAGTAATTTTCCCTTTAGTCTAACACTATCTAACAGAAACATATGTTTCCAAAAAATATTGCTATGCTAACTATGAAGATCTTTTACTGTGTAGTTAATTTTCGTTAACAGAAATCTTTGTTGCAGTGATACAATAAGATCTGTGCAATATTAAAATGATTATTAAACTTACTGCATTACAGTTTGAGTTTATGTTATCAAAGTACCTCTATGTAGGCAGTGTCTGTGTTGGCAGTGGGGATGTGAGGCTGCCAGTCTTTGGATGGCTTGGTCAGGTACTTGGTGTCTGTCACAACCCATTTCATCCTCGGCCATCCTGCAGAATGCACAGGTAATTACAGTAAAGAAGATGGAACACAAACATTTGACATTTATGAGATATTTTAAATGTCAACAGTACAGAGCAAATACTAATTGGAACCCAACAATTCTGGGACTACATTGACCAGTGCACATCATATTATATATGAGATAATGTTTCTAAATTAGTCCATCAAACTGAGACAAAGATGGCTCCTTTGTAGTGCTGGCTCAGCTAAATTTTACTTATGTGGCACTTTTCATGCTCAAGTGCAACCCAGAAAGAACAAAAAACTTAAAATGACATATGTGGAAACAAAATCTAAAATATTACCCTCTAACCCTACTTATAGTCTAATAATGCAAATCATTAAATCACAGTAAAAATAGCCAAAAACCCTGGCAAATGCTCTTAAGACAGCTGACCTTTAAACTGGATGATCTCTCCATTTGGTGTCTTTGGCAGCCCTTTAAGGCAAACCTCACTGGTCAGGGCCAAACTCACACCGCAGCTGCCCAATAGGAAGCCAATCTGCTGGCTGCCTGCATCCTAAGGATAGAGACAAAGGTCAGGATTCTGAGGAGATACAGGCAGGTAATCATTGCAGGTCAAACACAAACTACCAGACAAGATAAAAAGCAAAAATAACCATTCAGTCAAATAACAAAGTTAGCAGTTTATGATGATAATTAAATTATTAGTCACTATGGGGTTTTCCATCATACTTTATCTAGTCTGTTATTTGACAACAAACAATTGCATCTACTTCATATTCTGCTGAGATCACTGCAGCATCATCAACTAAGAAACAGAGACATTGTTACCTGTCGTGACAGCGGCACCTCAATGGGCACAGGGATAACCTCAGCTAACAGACAGCCATAGAAGGCTACCCAGAACATGCCAGGATCACTGTTTGGATACACCAACGCCACCTAAGAGGCAAAAAAACTTGTTTTCACTCATATGTTCCTTTCCATATTGGATACCAAGAAACACCAAACAAATTCTTAGTTACTCGATCTCCAGGTTGTAGGACAGGTTCTGTCTTGGTGCCCAATTTATTTAGAAGTGTATAAGCTAGCTTCAGACTGCGACTCCATAGTTTTCCTGTGAGAAAAACAAAATATATTTTTTTAAATGTCCAGTTTAACTTTGTTAACATGTTATTGTGTTGTAACTCATTAAGTCATATTACCTTTATGCTTGATAAATAAGACCTATTTGGCTCAGACCAGATAATATCTAGACAGTTGATTAACATCATAAAGAAGACCACATAAGGTGGAAATTATAAAATAAAAACTATTTAAATAAATCATAAACTAAGAAAGCTCAACAAAATCTTTATTTGTCTAACATCCACATACTACTCACCATATGTGAGTGTGTAGAGGGGTTTGCCAGTGATGTCCAGGGCTGTGAGAGCAGGGCTCTTTGCCTGGGTGGCCCCCCAACGGGCGAGGGCAGCCTGCAGGGCAGGAGGCCAGTTACTGACCACTCCAAGAGGCTCCCCCTTTACTGGGATGATCTGTCGTCCTTCGGGTTTGGGGGTGTTGGGATCGGCCCGGGGAACTAAACATAAAGAGGCACAAATTAGTGACTTCTTAAAGATCAGGACTATGTGATATGACCTTACAGAATGTTGAAATTAATCATGATAAACGTGCTTTTGCAAATAGATCCACATTATGGGTCTCACCTTCTACAATCTCCTCAGAGTCATCGAGGAAGAACTCGCTAAGTGGAGGTCTTTTAGGCCGTTTGAGTGTGTTCAACAGCTGCTGGATCTTAGTGGACACCCTGCTGCTGACAGGGACTCCTGGACAAACAGCAAGAACAAGAGCGGTCACCAATATATGTAAGCAGGCAAAATAACACACACATGCATTCTATTCCAAAACATATTTCCACATCATTACACACTCTCATACATACAGGCAGAATCCTATGCACTAGCACAGTCAGGATGAGCAGGAGGAAGGATTCAAAGGGGACATTTGGACGCAAAGAGACACAGGTCAGACAATTTTTTGGAAAATCAAATTTAGGAAGTTTTCTACTTCTAAACCTACAACACGAAACAAACATAAAGAGATAGGCTGGAAAGCAAGCTAATTCGGGCCTCTTCAGCATCCCACCCCTTCCCCAGGTTCGAAGTATATTACCTTTTCTTTTTCCTTTTTTAAATGAAAGGCAAGACAGGGACAGGATTAATGGACCCAAAAGAAAGAACACAAAATATCTGTCATTAGGAGCGTTCACCACAGTGAAATGACGATGATTCTGGAAGTGATTTTAGATCAACATTTCTCATTGATTTGAGGACATTCAATCAGCTTTCTGGCTGCAATGCTGTGAACCCAAGTTCAAGACAAAAACAGATAAATTACTCAGCTGCCATGATTAAAACATGCAAATGGTGGTGTAACCTCCTGATCAAGAAAGAAGCAGATGACAGTAACCCAAGTTAAAAATTTGTAGATAAGTTAGATTTTTCTCCCCACTGTATGCCATCAAAAGTCATCTATACACATCCTAGTTTGTGTAAAAGTACCGTCAGCAGTATCCAGCATGCTGGAGCGGCTCTGTCCACGGCTCATGCCCCTGACTGCTGGGGGAAGGTCCACTCTTGATCCTCTCTCCTGAGGAGTGGAGGATGTCACATCTGGCGGGACACTGTTTTCTGTTGGAGTAGAGAAAATTTTGCACCATAACAGACTAAAACAATATCACTGGGCTAAATCAACCAACAGCGGCAATCTCCATCAAAGTTTACCTATGCGTGTGTGGGCCAGTACATCTGCTAACACAGAAGCAGCAGGTGGAGGCTGTGGCTGAGGCTGAGTCTTGGGCTCTCCATGGGAGAGGGTGGAGGAAGCAGATGAGGATGTGGAAGAGCTTTGGACGGAGCGATTGATCCAATAATCGGGGCTCTGCAGGCTCTGGGCAAGCACTGCACTGAGAGCTGCCTTTCTGCGCAGTGAGCCCTCATCCTCTGATGCAGAGGATGTGTCTGAGAATAACAAGAATTGCCCACCATAAATAGGCTGAATTCAGTTTTCTGGTTCTTATTTCTTTAAAGTCTCAAATATTTTATTTATTTATGGTATTGAACTGCATTTGGCGGGAACATAGTATTCTAACCCATGGTACTTTCTAGCCGTTTATGTCATAATCACCTAAAGCCACCAGCTTACTATGTAATAAATTATGCTTACCTGGAGGTGTGCAGGTATCTGTGGGAGATTGGACAAAGGCTGAGCGTCTTTTGGTTGGCATAGGCAGTGCCATCTTCTCTTCTTTGTGTTTGGCCAGAGCTGCCTGTACAGCTTCTGTGTGAATGTCTACAAGATTAAATCAAAGTAAGACAAACTAGAATAAACTAATTTTAATAGTAAACTGGCAGGTTTATCATTTTACTTTTGTCATAGAGGATCTTTTTATTGTGTAGTACCTGATCTATAGCGCTCATCCCTGGCCCCTCCACTGCGGTGTGCACGATGGTGTCTAGAGGCTGAAGACGTGGAGGGGCCTGGGGCCTCAGGACTTGGGCTGGGGTCGGCACTGTGGCTTGGGGAAAGCTGTACATCTGGCAGAGAAAGATCTGCATCTACAAAATAGAGGCAAGCATGTACAGATTCAATACAAATGTGTATAGGTCAACATAAAAAACAAACAAACCTGAGCTTTAGGAAAGAGCATGCTCTTACTGAACATAATGTCAATAGAAAGGTATTTGTAAGGATCTGCATTACAGAGCCTCAGACACTTAAAACTGAAATAAACTTGATTGATACTTGATTGATACTTGAAAGAGCATATTACAAATACACTACGTAACCTTCCAACCATAAAACTCTACTTTTCGGACTCTTTTGATGCCGCAGTGACACTTATCATGTGCATTTCTGGAATGATGGCTGCCCAGCAGCATCCCGAAACTAAGAAACTGCACTATGCAGGTTTTCATCCAGGACGCCGCGTGACATTGCAGCCAAGTTTCGCTTTATGCACTGCGTCACATGCTAGCAAACAAATATAAACAGAGAGGTCGTTTTGAATGAGCATCGTGGCGGATTCAGCAAAGAAACGCAAGAAGACATTATCAGAGTATGAGAGGAAAAGAAAGAAATAGAGAACAAGCAATAATACAAGAGTCAAGACAAGACTGCTGGCTGGAGAGAACTCAGTACAGGTAAGGTGCAAGATGGATGCTGAATTAGCTGTCAATAGGGGGCGCATCACTGAGAAAATTGCAAAAGTTCTGTAGAGCATCTTTAAGCGGCGCTATTGTATATTCAAGCAAATGTATTCTTAGTCTTCATCTTCCAGAGGGAGGTAGCATTAGAGGCAATGCAGAGCAGATAGCTTTGATGAATAAATTAACCCAAGGAAATGGGTACAAGAGCACCAAATCACCCTTGAGTGAACAAAGCTCCTCGGTATCTGTTCAGGTAAGTTGTCAATAATGCAAGAAAAAGCAGAAGCCACTAAATACCACCTAAATATTGAATAAACTATCTAAACTATCTAAATTTATACAGGTCATTTCATTGCCTTTGGGTGTAATAATTCAACATGAATCATGTGGTAGCACAAGCAGAAGCAGGCCAAGGGTAAACTAGCAAGAGAGGAGGAAGTTTAGTGTTTCTCTCTGGACATTAGCTTACAGTGACACATCAAGAAGGATTTTTTTTTCACGCCATTGCTAATGTGGTGCAATTCATCCTGAGGAAACGCGGCACCCTTGTGTGCAGCAGCTGACTGGGAGAAATCTAACAGCTCAGCTCTCTAATCAGTACAAAGGTGACTGGCTTAAAGTGACAAGAAACTGGTACTTCCCAGTCACTGTCAAATTTCTTTTAAATCCACAAAAATGACAGCGCGGTTATTAGAAGAGTCATTCATGTTACTTTAGGTTTACACATGAAGTCACATATGCAGTTTGCCTTTTGGCCACTAGAGTGCCACAGAAAGCTAAAAAATCCTTTTGGCCAACTTGAACAAAGAGAACTAAAGTCTCTCTAAAGTCAGTAAGAAAACCTTATAAATCTTTACACTACCACATCAACAAAGCTGTTATTTCAGTCCAGTTCTCTTTACAGTTGAGAGAGAATCATTGTATAAAATGTCCTTTCCACCTTGATGAAAGTCTGACTTTATGAGTTTGAAAAAATTACTTTTAAGTTTGTGGCTCAACAACAAGGCTGAGGTAAGAAGTAAATACTAAACATTTAAAAAAATAAGGAAGATTCAGAAGTATGCTGAGGAAACACAAAGAGCAGAAGAAGAGCTGGTCTTACTTGGCAAATGGGGGATGTAGGAGGCCAGCAGCTTGGCTCTCTTCTTCTCATAGCCCTTCTGTGTGATGTCACCTAGGAGAGAGCGGACAGCAACACCAAACTGTTATGTTAGTCATAATTACCACGCAAACACCAGGCAACTGCACACACGCGGCACTCCTCTGTCTCAGATACACACACAACTTCTTCAGCTAATACATTTGCAGTGGTTGAGTCATATCAATAATCCTCTTTAAAGCAAATCTTATCAACTTCATATGTTGCCAGCTAAGGCTAATTAAAATTATGCAAAGAGATAATACCATTGTGTTGCCTTACATTAGTTTCAATCAGACATGTACTCAAGTCCTTTTATGCAAGTCCAAGTCAAGTCTCAAGTCCAAGTCAAGTCATTTTTGGTTGTAATAAGTACAACAAGACATTTGATCATGCACAAACGGCTGTGCAATTCAAATCCATGCAGACCAGGGGGAAGGTGTGAGACTGTGTGTTCAGGCCACAGCAGGTGAACTGTACATATTTTAAGTGCAATCGTTCAGTTTAATTGTTTATATGTAGCTACTGGGACTACAGACAGTAGTGTTAGTCACTGTGGAGAAAAAGTTATATATATTCACCTGCTTGATGTGTGATGGCACAATGTAGATTTTCTGTTCAGCTTGTTCGCACTGAATATTAATTAAAAATGAATTAAAATTAAATGCTATTGAATATGAAATTAATATAAATTAAAAAAACGATTAAAGTGAATTCAGTTTGGTCCAAGTTTAACTTCATCATGGCAAAATCATTTGTTTATGGAAACTGTTCAGTAAATTCTTCTGAACACTTTCAGTGGAGCCAATCTGATAAAGTTAACATATTTTTAATACAAAGGTAGTAACAACCTAACGTTTTCACCGCTGTACAAGCTAACGTTTACACCACTGTGGTGCTAAGCTCATCACTAACGTAGACCATCTCTGGTCTCATTGTAGAGCATTATTAGTAAACAAATACATCCTCGTTGCCATGAAGCCCAAGTACGATTTCTGTAACTGCTAGGTAGAGCGCAGTGACAAAACTGAATAAGTTTGGGAACAATCGGGATAGTAAGTAAAGCAAAAAAGGAAGCCATGTGAACAAATTTCACATGGGTGCTCAACTATTCATCCCCTTTTTCCACTGCTGTCTCAGCAAGACCCCTTCCTCATTTGGCCTTGGACTGGCAGGACTCTATCAAAAAGCAACAGAGGTATGACAAAGACCATCTATCTGGGACCCCAAAATACACAATCTACTTTGCAACAAACATGCATGCCAGAGTTAACATGCACACACCCCCTTATATACACAAACAATCCTAATGCTGCAATCCTCTGCACATCTATTCTTCTTCTGTGCCCAGTGATAATGAGGTATGCAGTGTCAAGTGCAATGAACCAAAGAGTCTCAAGTAACAAATAACCTCAATCACCTGACACCTACTCTGGACTGACAACGACAAGAAGACACTAGTTCAACAACTAGAAGGGAGAAAGACCTGAGAACCACATTACAGTTTGAGTGAAAGGGAGTGATAAACACATACTGAAGGCCACTGGAGGCAACAGCGGAGAAAATAGTCTGATGTGTGTGTGTGTGTGTGTGTGTGTGCACGTGTGTATGTGTGTGTGCGTGCATGTGTGAGACCCAACAATGGAAAGAAAATAAGAGGAGAGAGTGAGTGCCAAAGTTCAACAGGCAGAATGGAGGGAGGTGGGCTGGATAAGCTGGAGCTGGGTGGGGAGTCCCAGATAGTGTGTGTTGTGTCTCAAAGCTTTCTCACAGTCTGGCCACTATCCATGGGAGTGTGGGATTTGACTGGATAAACAACTGAATCAGAAAGGAAGCTCCTCTTGAATGGACTATATAGATTGCCATTATGGGTTACTTTGGAGTTATACAGACTTTAATATCTGATCCTTTCCATACAGAAAACTCTTCAAG
The DNA here is from genome assembly GCF_017639745.1 of Melanotaenia boesemani. Classification (NCBI taxonomy): domain Eukaryota; kingdom Metazoa; phylum Chordata; class Actinopteri; order Atheriniformes; family Melanotaeniidae; genus Melanotaenia; species Melanotaenia boesemani. The sequence continues at coordinate 17,095,352 of NC_055694.1, forward strand.
TTTCACTACATTAGAAGCATTAGAAACAAGGGGAAGTGGAAGGAGTGCCTGAAGAGAAAAGGCCAACAATTCAAAGTCAGACACTTTTAGCACAAGAGGGAGCGTACGACTGAATGCTCGATGCTTTGTCATTCTCTGTGCAAAAAACTCAAATTGGGAGGGCCAGCATTCAGCCGAGTTCACGCCTGGGTGCACACACTGGCCTGAAATTTATTCAGGATGAAAAACACAACAGGAAATGTGTATTACAGTCTCTTTTTCTTTGTTAACCCATTTCTTAGACATGCTACAGGCTTGTTTCTGTTGAGGAAAATACTTATAGGTAGATAGCAAAGCAATCAGCAGCAAATTAATTATGGTGAGCTGGAGCATCATTGTTATTGGAGACGGGGTTATGCAAAGCCCAGTTCTGGTGTGAGGAAGGAAAGACGAAGGGAGGGCAGTCATTAACAAATACAGAAGAGAGTCTGTGTTGGTGTGGGGCACAACTACAGGCACAGATTGGCACGGCCACACCAACTCTGTGGCTGACAGTGGACATCAGGACACTGAATGAATATGGATTAAAAGACTGGCTCTAACAGCTGGTTTAAAACAGAAGAAAAGCTGCATGTTTTAAGAGAAAGAATGTGGTGTTTTGAGTGCAAGCATGAGCAACACAGTACAGTAACTGTGCGTGTGTGTAATCTGAGGTCAGGGGACAGGATATGAGCATTACCCCACCCTGTGTGTATGCTGCCAAAACTGTCTCCCTGCGCCTGTCTGGTGCAAGAGGAATGTGCTGATTGGAAAACACCGTGCTAACAGAGATGGCCAACTGGCCAAGAGAGCTTGCTCATTGGTCAAAAAATCTCCTGAGGTGCAGAAAGCTAATGTATCTGTGTGTGTCTGTGTACGCAGCTGGTGCAGGTTAAAGAGTGCAACAGAACTCAGAGAAATTAATGCTGAGGATGAGCCTGAAGGACATCTGCATTTCAAGCCTTCACTGAGATGTGTGTCAGTATGTCAAATCAGACTGTGTTTTATCCAGGGATAAGATGGACCTACTTTACATACTGAAGTAGAGTCTGAACATACTATGTCTCTCAGATGCCTAAATTCAATCACTAAGGTTATTTCTATAAAAATTAATAATAATAATAATAATAATAATAATAATAATAAAAATAATAATAACTAGAAGCACTCAGAGAGCAGACCTCCGCCGAACTAGAGTCATTCACCTGAGAAAAGACCCAGACCCCAGAAGACCCAACAACCCACCCAGTTAGCAACCATATGCCAACACTCTTAAGTATACTTCAAGCTAATATCACTATCTATTTCCATCACCTGGATAGATGCCGCATCTCATATAGAATCCTTGACCCTGGAAACATACCCTTAGACACCAAGATGAAGCAAATGTTTATAATAGTCTTGAAGTTATTGAAGAAATGTGCATTTTCTCTAATGGCGGCAATCTGTGTTAGCTGTTAGTGTATTTAACATCTTCCTGGATGTCATCGTCTAATTTTTTTTTTCTGTTTGCCAGTGATTTTGGAAATTATATATTGAGTTAGCAGCTGTAAAGGCAAAATCTCCCAATAGCAAAGAATCATATAAAAATTTCCTGGATCCAGATGGTGATCCAGATCATGCCCAAAATGTAATTACTTGTTCCCTTATTCCATTTCTGAGTTTTCCTGAAAATTTTATCAAAATCCATCCATAACTTTTTGAGTTATGTTGCTGACAGACACAGAAAACATAATAATTTTCTTTTTGTTATCCAGGCTTTAAAAATTTGAATTTATCAGGCTGGTGTACAACAGGAACAACAGTGTGATGTTTTCAGACATCTTTTGAGAGAATACAACAGCAAACCTCTGACTCCTGCTTTCAACTGCTGCTATAAACCTCTGACCTAAGGCCAGAAAGAGGGCTGATCTCCTCACAGCTGACAGTATGGGGTCACAGAGAGGATAAACACACTCACACAAACCCCGATCCCAGTCACACAAGCCAATGCGGTGAACTAAAACAGATTTAGACACGAAAAGGTTTTTACAGTATAAACCACACACTCAGACACTACTGACCACTTCACTTTTAATCTGCACTGGCATTCTCCACAGAGATCCAGCACATTGGAGTCTTTTGTGTTTTTGCAGGTCATCTGAGTTCAACAACAAATCTTTCCCAGCAGGTTGTGATTTGAACTTGTAAGTGGCATGGTGTGTTCAGATCAAATTTAAACTTTGTCTATATTTTGGGGGAGAGGATGTGCAACAGTGGTAACAGTTTTTTGAACACGGATAAGCTCTAGCTCCCAATGACACCTTTGTATCAGCCTAAACACCTTTGAATAGTTGAGATATATATATAAGTGAGATTTCAATATCATTTAACCAACATAGATGTTTTCTTAAAAAGAGAAATGATTCACAACATATGGATAAGCACTGGATTTTTAAGGAATTATGGAGAATAAAAACATCAGATTCCATAACAAGACAAAGAGCAGCTATGTCTCAGAATTTGTTTCCAAAAGTACTTCCAAGCAGCTAAAATACTGAGTTATCTGTAGATGATACACTTAAGAAAAAGATGTCTCAGGATACTATCAACGACAGAACATTTAGCTTTTTCACAACAAAATCTACAAGAGATATTAGGACAGAACACTGCCAACATCCCTCTAATAGGAAGTAATAATTGATGCTAGCAGAGAAGAGAGAGTCCGAACTGTACAGTTAACACATGCCCATACACCAACCCAACTCACCACACACACACACACACAAATCAAATCAACGTCAGAAGAGCACTTTATGGAACAAAAGATAACGGCTGTGTGTATGCTGTGTGGTGAGAGCAGCGAATGCCTTAGGAATCATCTGACTAACCTTCCAGCACTCACATGTTTATGTTACATGAACAAAACAGTTTTTTCTCTACATATCTGTCAAGTTAAAAAAATGATGTCATGTTGGTGTAGATTCTCAGTCATGGTGATCCTAAGAACCTGAATAAAAGCAATTGGGTTTCTCTCTCTCTCTCTCTGGATTAAAGACGCACTACAGAACTTTTGCCATTTACCCAGTGATGCGCCCCTATTATGGAATTGATTCTTGTTTCAATTTAAAATGGATTAACAGAGGTGCTTTTTCATTTTCAGCATATAGCTGCATTTTTTGACTCAGAAATAAAATGACTAACAAATAATACAAACTGAATTTTCATTTTCTTCTCCAAGACTGCTCATTTTGTAACTTAATTAAAATGATAAAGAAAAGGACATTTAGGATTTAATTTTCCAAACATGCCGCAGCAAATAAGTCCCAAAATTCAATTTGAAATGTCAAACTTGAAAATTAAAATGCATTAGCAGAAAGGCTTTTTCATTTCAAGGTCATTATTACATTATTTGACTCATAAACAAAAAAAATAATAGCGAGTCATCCAAACTGCATTTTATTTTCAACTTTAAAACTGCTCTTTTTATGACAACTAAAAAGAAAACATAAAGGACATTGCTTTTTCATGTCTGCCTCGCAAAACATGTTGAAAATTTCAATTTGAATTTGCAATCCCAGGCAGCGCAGGACAGCGACGTCAGTGGCCGCCCTTCTTCTTCCTCTTCTAATTCTTCGGCTCCAGTCTGACCGAGCTACGCATCTAATACGGTAGAGGGCGGTGTGCATATCTGACAATGGAACATAAGAATATTGATGGAATATTTATTGCATAAACCAATGCATAAAAGTGCAGAACACACTAGGAGCCTATCCTGCTTACACATACATACTTTTACACAGTATTTTGCTCCCCACCCCCCAGCGAACTGCATAATTACTGTGAGCAGATTAGTAAGTGCTGTGACTGCCACCCACAATTTCCTCTTGTCTCATTGAATCACTTCCGTTTACTGCTTACACACAGACAAACACGTGACAGGTGTCTTGCTTGCACATAACTCTACCGACATATGCACATTTCAACAGGGCTAAGAGGCCACGTTATGTAGGTATCAGTTAAAAAAAATTAAGATAAGAAACTTTCCTTTCAAATGATAAAACATAGCAAATCCACACATTTTGTACTCAATTCAAATTCAAATTAAAAAATGTATTTATATAGCACATTAAAACTTCAGTTGTCCAAAGTACTTCACAATACCAACTGTAGTCAATATAAATAAAGTTAGACAGCACATTTGGATCAAGGTTACTTCATATTCTGTAATTTGAGATTACATTTAACCAAACAGATTACATTTCTCTGTCTTAATCAAGTCTAGCATCCAACCCTACAATAGAGGACAGTTTTCTGACCGAATTTGGTAACTGTTTAACAGTTTGTGACTAATCTAACATTCAACACAAATATTTCTGTATAATCACACAAGGACTTAACAACACAAACTGGGGAATCTTTGCAAGTAAAGATAGGACCAAACAACCAACAAAAACATTCTCACACAAACAGCCACCATATTCAGATTTACATGTAATACAGCGGCTGTGAGAGGAGGAACTAACGTCACCCACAAGATCTTATTTATAGAGACTCAGTAGAAACACAGTAACAATAGGCAGGCTGTTCTGAGAACATGGGTAAATAGCACTTTGCAGTAAATGTAAATGACTGTGTCTGACACCAAGGCCATTTAATGGCACGTGATTATTAAAGTAGATTTAGGCAGGTTATTTAAACCATGCATGTTTAAAACCGGAAGCTGAAATCAGCTGAAATTCACTCTATTTTAGTACCATGAACAATAACTGAAACAATCAGACAACTGAGAGAAGAATAAGTGAACTCCTCTGAAACCTCATTTAAGTTCATTTTTAAATACAATGCCAAAATACACAGATGATGCAATGTCGCTCACTGTCTTGAGTATATTTTAGAATAGTACCTTTTTTGTTTTTATAGCTTTTTCATATTCTATCAGAGGTTGAATCACAGTTTTAACAATCCACAACCACAATTTCTCAATCATAGCATATTTTATCCTTATCTTGGTGGTGAATAAAAAATTTATTCATAGACCTTTAGGATTCCAATCCAAAACCAAGCTCGCGTTTTCTGTGAGAACCAAGAAGTCTATGTGAAGGATGAAATTAACTATTTTTTGACATACTTCAACTGAGACTGGATTTGGTTGCTATGAGATCTTGACAGGAAACTGTCCTGTCCAATGTTTATTAAATCAAAGAATTGCCAGCCATTACAGTAATCTCCCATCTCTTTTGCTGAACACACTTCCAGTGGTGAATAATGCTTAAAATATTTGTTCACCTAATAGTTTACTGGGTACAAAAATATAAACAATGTGTGCTACTAATGCAGATTACCTCAGTCATGTGAAATGGGTTGACAAAATGCATCAGTATCAAGAGTATCATAAATTACTTCCTGTTCTGAGAATAGAATCAACTCCTTTCTCAAACAGTTCAAATAAAAATATTTCACAGAAATAGTTAAAATATATATATATTTGTGTCAAATATTGGGCACAATCTATTACATGGTGAATATGTTCACCAGCTAATAATCTAATAATCAGTTTAGTTTTTCAATTGTCTATTCAGGTAACAGAGTTGCTTGTTGCCTCCCTTTTGATTAAAAAATTAAAACCGTCAAAATTTAAAGAGAACTAAAAACTCAGTGAGACATTCAAGTACAAATGATAAGTTCCTGTTGGGGTTCTACAGCTTAGGGGAATTTTAATGCGTTTGCCATTATACAATTTGGTAATAACCAGAGATTTCAAAGATTGCATGCAGTACAAGGATGTAACAAAGGGTGTGAGAAGTACTGATTCTAGAAACGAAACCATATTAATGTGTCCAGATGACACATTACCAAGACAGTAAACTTGAGAAAAACAGAAACAAAGTTGCCTCAGTTACAAAGAATAAGGATATGCATACACGTCAAAACCAGTAAGACTGTACTATAAATGGGCCGCAGACTAATACAGGATTAAAATGTTGATTTGCCTCTATGAAAAAGCAATAATAAAAGGTACATTTTCTGTTTTCTTTTTATCCAAACTCTTTTCTGTTACTGTAGTGTGCTACTTTCACACACTAATTTGGGTCACTTGGTTAATCTTGAAACAATAACAAGCAGGTTGTTCAAGTTTGGAAGCTACAAGCTATTCTACAGATTACATGACTTTATTAAAAGTGATAAGATGACTAAAAAGCTGAGAGACTGGATTGCTGAATCAGACAAATGACGTCAGGGAGAAAAAATTGAATCAACTTAGTAAGAACATCTTTACAATTTTCAGTTGTGCTGCCATAAAGCAAACTGACTGCAGTGTGTTCTTAGGTAACAAGTTTGTTTTAGTTGCATAGAGTAAAGCCAAAAAGGTCAAAAAGTCAAATCCCAGCAAAATAGGTTTAACTAATTTTTCGTCAGATAAACCTCCTTTGCTGTTAGGAATTGTATCTATTGGAGCTCTGGAGATTATCCAGAGCTCCAATAGATTGTGCAATTATATCCCTTACAGATCATCTGTCACTGAGACCAACCAAACTATTTGAATTTTACTAAAGATGATTCTTTTCAAATAAGTGACAACAGAGGTGTTTTAGTTAGATTACAAAAAACATTTCCAGGGTCGGGGACATAATGTACAGACCTCTCTCTAATATCAGCATCATTTATGTTATTTATGAAACACGAACTATTCCTGCACTGACCAGATAAATGGAGTGTGGCCACATAATTTTCTTATTTAAAATTTCTACAAAGAATGTACTAATCCGGCTTCCGTCATTACTGTGTTGGGAAGTCCTAATTACCTTGTATCTGCCGACATGGACAAGAGCATGAATATCTGGACTGACAATGTTAGACAGTGGTCTACAGTTTTTATTAACTGCATGTTTTCTGGAGATTGAAAAATCATTGTTATTTATATTAGTTAGGCATCAATGCATTCATGTAAATCATGATTCATCTGGCAATCAACACTGGAATATAAAAAGGCAAATCTCATAATAAAAAGTTATCAAAAGTTGGTAAAGAAACAGTTAGTCCCTGGCGACCTCTGAAATCTGTTTGGACACCCCAGGTGCCATCTCAGATGATGGGAGGACAGAGGTGCCTTTCCAGCACTGGATTACCACTATCACTACAACACTCTGAAGTCCTCCTTGAAAAGTAATGACATTGAGCTGCCCATCTCTAAAGGAGATTTTGTCCCTTTGCAAGTACAACTACTAACGTTATGTAAGGATATATAACCCGATGTTAGCATAAGGCTATGTAGCAGTGCTATTATTATTATTATTATATATATTTATATGGTACCTCTAGTTTTGTTTTAAGATAATGTGGGTAAATCACACATCAAGTTTTTATCGAGTGTATTTAGGGACTACACATAAGCTCAGTTATTCAAGATTTTCACATTGGACCTGAAAATAAAACTATAAAGAATCCTCAAGGGGCACCTGAGTATCCAAAATCATTACATTATTGGCAGGTATTATGTTATTGGCCATTATTACATTAACAGTTGCTACAAATTTTAAAGTCCATGAACAGAAAGCTGAACTGGGATCTCAGGACCATTGTTACTCCTAGCTTTAGTCATAGACAGACTAAAGCAGAAACTCAAACAACATCTGAGTTGGTAATGACACGCGTTGTTTAAGGTCAAGATCACGCAATAAAACAAGTCATTAATAGAGGAATTTTTTTTTTTTTTTAAGGGAAGTTTGCCCACTGGTTCCACCAAAAATATTTTGAAATTCTGTAAGGACACCATTGTTGCATCATGGAAAAAGCACAGCCCAAGAGAGAGAAAAACCAGCTATATAGCCCCCACTCCCACAAAGAATGTCAAAGGATTCCAACCAGGCCATTCTTTATCACTGGCACAGCACTGTGGAGATGGATCTGTCTGTGCAACACTTACCACATAAGCTAAAATGCCCTCACCACTTAAGTCAGTGGTTTGACTCCCAGGCAGCTTGGCCTCTGCAGAATGCAATTTGCCTCTTCTCTTTAATTTCCTGTCTGTTACTACTGCAGTATGCAAATAAAGTTCAATGCTCAAAAATATGAATCATTTACCAAAAGAAAGCTCTAAAGTTCCTTAGCTAAGATGTTGCATTTCAATATCAAATAATCATCTTTAAGCAAAAGCAAATTTTTAAACCATAAAATCAGAGCTGGCCGAATTCCAAATTGCTGGTTTAGCCCAGAAGTCACACATTCCTATCACATTACTACAAATTACTAACTTAAAAGGACACTTGAATTAAGCTGGGCAACCAACAATGCTATTAGTAAACACTATTACAGGTCAAAATATCTGCTCTCTGATATAAAATGAGCAATGTGGGAACATAAATTACATAATCTTCTTTTTCATTTATGCTACGCTAGAGGAGAGTGTAATCAGGTCAGCAGCTTGATTGACATAATTCAGCAAACTACAATTAAAAAAAAAACATAGAGAGCATGCTTATTTAGAGGCACCCTGGCATCCCAACTGCATGACAGACTGGTATTTCAGCATTGCTGGGTAACCACTTTGAGTGGTGAAAGTGATCTCAGGCTTCAGTGCAGCTGAGTTGTGGCAAAGAGATTCAGGGATCAGAAATGTGGGATGGACCTGGGATGAACTCTTTGTTAAGTTCGTAAAGTGCATTATGCTGCTCTCTACTTTTGTTTAATTGCTATTAAGTAAAAAGCTAACCCTAATGTAGAACTAATTACTGTGGCGGATGACTCCCTGAATCAATATTAAAAGCAAACCATGAGTAATCTTTGAGAAAAACTTGTATTCTGGGATGTTGAGTCTAAAGGTGACACTGCAGACCTATTTGCTTACGTTACACTCTCGTGACAGCTTATGATCCTGAATGATTCTTTTCCAATAACAACAGTGATCTTACTCTTGTGTGACTTAACGATGCTTGGCAATAGATAGAGAAGCACACAGCTGCATCCAGGAAGTTGTTATGTAGCCTTGGTGAATGTATGTAGTCCGAAACTTGTGTGGTTAGAATTTAGAATTAAGTGTGTGAAATATGTTAACAAAGAGAAAAAGTATTACTTTATTGTTAGTTACAATCATAATCAAATTTTGAGATCATTATCAGCCCAACCATTCAGAGCAATCAAAGTTGTGACATAAGGTTTAGCAACATGCCCTGACTGGCGTCTATCAAATCAGGCCCACCCTTTATAAGATAAGTGGTTGTGACTGGACGGCCCAGAATTAGTTGTTTCTGGCAGGAGGCCAGAAGAATAAAAAGTGAGCTATCAGATCCATATTATTTCCAGCAAAGACTAAAGAGGTAATTTATTAGATATTTTTGTGATTTTTACCTCCACTGACTGTTTCATCGCCATCACCGCCAAGTGATTTTAATAACAACCAGACAACTGTCAGTGTGTTGTCATTGCCTGTGGGAGTATTTCAGACACGACACAAACCTCCTTCAGAGCTTGGCCCTCCTACCCATGTCAAAGTGTGAAAAATACTGTGCGTTGGTATGATGATATCATTCAACATAACATGTTGCTTATATTTCCAGAAATACTCAACTTTAGCATTGCAAAACGTATTCCAAAAACTCTTGACACATCATGCTTACAGGCAAATAATCAACTTTAGCTCATCTCTAGGAAATGACTAATGCCTGCTCTCCCAGATCTGTAGATGACTCTATCAAGGGAATTAGAATTTTAACCTAATGCCTCCACTCAAGACAATAAACATGCTAAATGTGGACTTCCATAAAGACCGGCACTATTGGCAAATGGAAATAAAGAAACTAAAGCAACCGCCACTCAATATAATTCAAGGTCTTTGTTTTACCTCTTTCTCTGGGGACTTAAATTAAAGGGGTCCATGACTACAAGCCAAGCTCCAGCACAATGTGTTCTGAGGTGCCAAGAGGGAAGATACACATCATATCGTCGAAGGAGTTTCCTGAGAACTTCTCCTCTATTCACTGGGAATTTTTGATAACCCTTTGGCTCTGCACAAAAATTAGGAAGAGAACTATTCAAATGCAAGGCATACGTCCAAAAGAAAAAAGAAAAACAAAACTAACAATGAGCAGCTAACAAAGAAAGCACTTGACCTTTTGGAAACTCAATGTACATTTACAACAGGACTATTTTACCCTCAACCACTGGCTTCCCCTACCAGGCTTTTTCTGTGACGTAGGCCTCAGTTTTCATATATAGAAACTGGCTGGCTGCTGAGAAAATACTTCATGCTCCTCACACCCACTTAAAAGTTTCAGTGGTCAGCTGTGTGTGTGATCAGCTGAAGACCACATGGAGAACAGAGTCAATGTGACAGAGAAGTGGGGACAGTGTATGAGACTTTACAACAACCAGAAACCTTATGGTCATAATTCTGGTCATGTCTTGAGTTAGCAGCATTTGTTGGTCACATGTAAACTTTGCTTCTAATTGTTTTTGTGGTGCAAGCCACAGTTTTAGCCACTAAAATTAACAGCAAAATTTACTTTTACAGATAAGCTTATTAACCTTCAACATGCTATCTCTAGGAAGCTAACAGGCTAACTAACCTCCACAATTACATTAGTAACGGCTTTGTTTTGGGTTTGTTTTTCCACTTTGTTTACCAAGCAAGATATGGTACATTCATTCTGGCATTAGATTGTAAATTTTACTGGCAACAGTTATTGATTACAAAACAGTAAACTATGTAAAGCTGTCAACTTTCCTTTGGAAAGACGCACAAACAAATACTTCTTTTGAACAGCAATAAAATGTGACTTCAAATTGTGTTTAAGGTAGCTCTGACATCAGGCCAGGTGACCAAAACACTACACTAACAGGTTATAAAAGAATGTATACAGATTGTTGGAGTAAACTGGCATGAAATCAAAAACTGCTTACAGGTAAGAACCTAAAAAAATGAATAAAATCACTGGTTTTATTTTTTAACAAATAGCACACTAATAATAATTCTGAGGGGCTCAGAGAAGAGGCTGATTGGTCTAAGAAAGGCTGTTTCAAACAAGCTGGGATATTTTACAGTGACTCACATCTAGCAGCCCACCAGCCAGATAGCTGGGCTAATATGTGTTTGCTATTAGCTGTTGTTCACCAGCCCAGAATTTGCATCAGCAAGAGAGGCACACACACAATTACTGACTCCTTAAGACTCAAAGAGGGTGGTCTCCACTGCAATAATGGTGAGGTTTTTGTGTCAAAGAGATGCTTGTTTTCTCTTCCTCGGGCAGGAAAGTGAATTTGCCTTGCCAGCTCGGTCTATTTATATTCACAAGAGCATTCTTGAGCATTAGCACAGTCATGTGGCCCCCTGGACCATGGATATAGAGTAGCAATAGATTGAAGGGGTTCTGAAGCAAATCTCAAAATGACAACTTAATATATAAAAAAAAAAAGAAAAAGAAAAGAAAATTCTGTGTTGAACCACTCTGCTTGCAATTTCACCAATAAAATAGAGATCGTGATGCTTAGCAGTCAACATTGACTTGGACTGTTCCTAAATGACTGAGAGGAAAGCCTGTGCAACATCAGAGGTGTGGGATCATCACCTACAACCCAGTTAAGATGACAGGTTGATTAAGTGATGGTTGAAGCTGTTGTGCAGACTAAGAGGGAATGTTTGATATCATAAAATCCTCATTCATTCTGCCCTGATGATGAGTCACAGTTTACATCTGCCTTCAATACTGAGACTAAAACAGGTTTTCTCGCTTTGTGGTGGATGAATGTGCCCTAAAGAAGACGACACACCCAGCTGCAGTGACTAACAGATCTACAACAGCACAGGGACAGGCATGTCTAGACTGTAAACAAGTCCGTTCTCTAAACTTTTACTTGAGACACATGTGTGAGCTAATTAGCTCAAGTGTTAATATAATGTGAACCTCTATTCATACACATAACGGTCAGTGCTGCTCAAGGACGCTTGAAAAGAGTGGATGCTTTCAAACACTTCAGCTCACTTCTTTAATGTTATTCAGTCCACACTTTTCCACTTTTAATGGCTTCTGAATCCTGAAGCTGGGCAGCAACTCAACATGACCCAGCTGATGGTGTACTGTTTTGTCAATTTAATTACACAGTACTACCACTCTATAATAAACTCTTTCATGAATAAAAAACTTCAAGAAAAAAATCATCAAAAATAATTAAACTCCTGATTATTATTTGAGGTAATTCTTTATGTAACTGCAGTGACAAAAAAAATCTAAATTTAATTTCTAATGGGAAATTCTTTCAACTTATCTTTTTAATTAGAATATCAGAATCATATATTTAGTATCAGTCAAAAGATAGGAACCATCTACATATAAATTACATTCTTTAGTTAGATTCTGCCATACTAGCCTGCCCCACCTAAGAGCCACCTAAAAAAATTTGCATGTTTCACACACCGTTACAGCGCACCTTTAAACAGCTGATGAGTGGGACGTCAATATAGCTCCTGGCAAATACTCAAAGATGTGAGGTTGGGTCTTTTTCATGCCTCAACTTGTATCTGGGGAACATAAAAAAGTCAAGCTCACCACACAACCAACACACCCACCCACACTGCTCTGTGAGGGTGCCCTGGTATTTAATGAAAGCATGTGAATAATTCAGTCTGGAGGAGAAACAAGGACTGCAACCATCATTAACTATTAACATAAACAGTATTATGTCAGATGCACACTCACTTGTATGTGCAAACATACTGTACATGCACAATACACAAAAAGTACTTTGCCAAAAGTATTCAGCCATCTGCTAGCCCTAAAGGCCTGGCTCTGGGGTTTTAAGGGAGCCAATTTGAGCTTTTTTGGCATCTAACCTACAGAGAGCTTATTATAAACCCAGCAAAGCTCAGTTGACTTGAGTATCTACAACAATATATGAAAACAAACATTGAGCTGATATGAAAGTTATTTAAACTATCTAAGCTTTATTTAAATATGGTGAGAAATGATGGAGAAATGCTCCAATATTTTCTTACAAGCAGAACTAATAAAATACATATTTTATAAATCTTCATTTTCTTCTTTATTATCCTTAAATTGATTTTTCCAAAATTATCCCTTCTCTTCCCTCAAAAACTACTTTCAGGAGCATCATTTAGTAATTAATCTGTGAGAATGGGAAAGTATTTTAATTTGATTAAAAAAATGCTACCTTCTCAATCAGAGGTCTTTGTTCCCCTATTCTGTACAAGTGCAAAGTAGACCTCCACAATTTAGAACAAGAGTGCTGCTCCATATGCACATTAGTTTGAGGAAGTGGGTATCAAATGTCTGTAATCTGTTTTAAAATAAGCACTCTGTCAGACAAGCTGTTTTCTGTATGCCAAGTCATAAATAATATAGGCAAGAGATGTTTTCAGAAACCTCCTTCCTGATGGGGAGGAGAATCATCCTCAAAGATACATCAGGCTTGTTCTACACACACTGTCACTGACCAAGATCAAGATAATAGCTATTTCATGGAGACTGGGTACATATTAGTGAAGTTACCCTCTGCTGAGGACGCTTACCCTTAATATACAGATATACAGATGCACATAGCCTATTTCTGCTGCATCTAACATTGGCCTAGAAAAGAAGCAACTAGCAGTCATAGAAATCCAAGTCCATATGAACAAGCATAAGCACTCCACACATTATAGTGTACTATTAAAATAAAATAAAATATATATATATATATTTTTCTTCTTTCACGGTGGTGTGGTGGTTAGCACCACAGCCTCAAAGAACGTCGCTGGTTTAGCCTCAGCTGGGGGAAAGTTCGAACCTGTGGGACAGGGGCCTTTGTGTGTGAAGTTTGCATGTTCTCCCCGTGTATGCGTGGGTTCTCTCTGTGTACTCCAGTTTCCTCCCAGCGTCCAAAGACATGCATGTTAGATTAATTGGTCACTCTAAATTCTCCCTAGGAGCGAGTGTGAGTTTGAATGGTTGTTTGTGTCTCTTTGTCTCTCTCTCTCTCTCTCTCTCTCTCTCTATATATATATATATATATATATATATGATAGAGCACATCAGCCAAGTATGCTGGAAACAGAGATGAGGCATTTTACTCCTTTCCTTGCAGAGCCTAGCCACTGTGCATGGCAGAAGGAGCCACTCCCTGCACGGGTACACACTAGGCATCATCTTCTCAAATATGACCAGTTACCAGCTACTCTCTTCTCTTCATAAAGTTGCAGCTCAATCCAACATGCACATAAAGACTGGGTTTAACTTAATGGCCTAAATGGTAGCAGAGCTCCTAGCCACTACAGCTCCGAACAGCTGAATAGTTCTCATTGTGTCCCCATGGTCACAGGGGGCTAGCAGAACCGAGCTGTTTTTAAGAGGCCATTTGGCAGGCCTGTGTTCTTATCCGAGCAACACAGAAACAGGAATTTCCACTTGGTCCACATTAAGGCTTGTTGTGGATTCAAGGAAATAACCTATCAAATACATGAGGCAAACATCCAGTCATAAAGGAACAAGGAGGCTTATGTTTACATCTTGCTAAAATACTGAAATATCAAAACTACCACAGCTCTTTCTTCCACTTTATGAAATGATTTAGAGTGCAATCAAAAAGCATTTCGCTGACAATCTAACTTCTAAGACAAACACATAAAGCATAAAAACAAATACCAGAATAATGTGAACTAACTTGCTTCTTGAGAAAAGATGTTTGGCAACCAACTTTAAATTCTTACACTTCTTATTAGCAACGACTGAACAACAAGGAAGAACACTAGCACGATGACAGCCACATTACTGTGGTTAACTGACCAAAGATCACAACAAGGAACTGTCACAAGTTTATGAAAGAAATTCTGTCACAAGGTAGCATCAACAGACAAAAAACATGCAAAAAACAAAAAAAACACAATTACAAAGACACAAGGGTAGGCAGTATTTAAAAAATAATCTATATAATTTTATATATACATATATATATATATAATTTTATATATACATATACATATATATATATATAGATATTGTTTTTTTTTGTTTGTTTGTTTGTTTTGTGTTTGTTGTTTATTTTATAGATTTTGAGGAATTTTATTTAAAACTTGTTTGACAGGAAAGCTGGTTAGGAGAAGGGGATGACATGTAGCACAGGGCTACAGGCTGGGACTCAAACCCATGTTGTCTGCTTAGTGGAGCTTTGGCCTCTATACATGAAACAGCCGCTCAACCAGTTAAACTATCCATCACTTCATGTATGAAATTTGAATCCATATTAACAGATTACTATGTCATTCATGTACAATTCTTGGAACATAACTAAAGTTTATTTTCAATGCAAATAAGAGTCCAGAAAACACAAACTCTCAATCACATCGATGCAAATATAACAGTTACCAAAGAATAAACACAGCTGTCGAAATGCTTTTTCAATTTCCCGTCACATCTATGATTACTCAAAACGCAGCATAATATGATCAAACTGTGCTGAAGAAACATATCATATATGATTTATGTCAGATATCAGTTTTCTATACCTGCTATAAAAACAGGACCAGCAACCACTCATGCTCATACTCACAATAAGGTTGATTTATAATCAATAACTCTCCTAACAAGTAGGGCTGGGCATTGAGATTTTCAAGTATATCAAGACTTTATCATATGCTATATAGAATGATGGAATATCGTTTATATCGAGATAGCTTGTTTTGAGTTAAAAGTATCTTTTCTTTTTGCATTTTGCACAATTGTATTTTTGTTATGGTCATTGAAAAAGTATTTTTTATTCATTTTGTTTCAAGAACATTTAATTTAATATACAGTAGGGCTGTAGAATATCAGGAAAACATGCGATAACACTGTTGACAGCTGTGATGATATGACCTGCAATAAATATAATAAATAAAGCTGCTGCTATTATGTTTTCTCTTGCGGTGCTCCACTGGCAAAATTTTCATGCACAGACATCTGCTTAACTTTATAGCTTGTGCTTTAATAATGCTAGTAGCTTGTTTTAGCTAATGCTAGATTTTAGTAACTTATCTTAATAAAAACTAATTTGTTCAGCAACACAAACAGATTATGTAATATGGTGTCCTTCGGCCTAAAGACTATAAAATAAAAAATTGACAGCCTTTGCTAAAGTGTGAAAATGTTTCTTTACCAATTTTTGATGAATTATATTATGTGGTTATTATGGTCAAAAGTAGTTTCTGTCAGATGAAGCAGAGTTGTAGACCTTAATGGACCGATGACTAATATGAACAACAGAATAACTGATAAGATACCCTCGTCAGTAAAGGTGGACCGCTATCTAACGTCATCAGTCCAGATATTCACAGCGCTGCCCTTGTCAGCAGATACGAGCTAATTAGGACTCGCAATAAAGGCGGAGATTAAACTTGTGTCCCCAGATGTTTGGCACATGTATTCAACATGTTTTTCTGAGTCCTTGTGTTTGTTGTGTGTCATCTATCTTTTAACTAAAGTAGTTTGGAATAACTGTCGTGCTGCTCTGTTTAGCCAAGTTCTTCTGCATCCACATTTTTCTAGCTCCTTCCATTACCTTTTACCATCAAAATGCTAAAAGGAGCAGTAACAGTCCATTTGATTCACCATTGAAAAGATATTGCCAATATTCTAATTTAAAAAAATATTTGCTTTTGAAGATGCATCTTTTCTTTTTTATTCTTTTTGCTTTAGGATTTTTAATGCAAACCTTTAATCCAGAGTTTTAAAATGAAACACACCTGCTTCCAGATGAGTGCTTGTGGACAGCTTTGTAAAGAATCTGTCCACAGAAGCATAAACATTTCTCAAAATCACCACTAAAAATGTATGGGTTGAATGGTGTTGAATTCTTTAGAATTAAAAAAGGAAGGGATGAACAATAGTTGGTGGGACTACTTCTAAAAGAAACACTTGGAGGCCACAAAAAATATAAATTGGGGTTCCTTCCAAGGAAATATGGAAACCCACTGACAGCATGATCCATTGCCAAAGTAATCCAAACTAATGGGAAAGGAGCATGAGGATACAATCAGACATATTATGTAGGTCCACTGTCTGTCTAATCTTCAGGCTTACTATCTAATAATTACATGGACATGTCAGC
Organism: Melanotaenia boesemani; assembly: GCF_017639745.1. NCBI lineage: Eukaryota > Metazoa > Chordata > Actinopteri > Atheriniformes > Melanotaeniidae > Melanotaenia > Melanotaenia boesemani. The sequence continues at coordinate 17,112,422 of NC_055694.1, forward strand.
CATATTTGGATTTGCCCATCCTGGCTACCAAACAATGCTGAAGTTTGAAAACTGAGACCAAATAAACCATTTTTCAAAAAGTCTCCACTTCGGGGGCCTCAAAATGCCTGAGTATTGATTAATTCAAACCTTAAGTGTAGCTAAGGTTATGTACTGGAAATTAAACCACATTAACGTGGATGCATCTTTAGTGGTTTTAGATCTTGACCTAAAAAAAAAATATATCTATATATATATATATATATATATATATATATATATATATATATATATATATATATAGATGGCTTGTTGTTTGGCCTTGACACAATACCAGCTCTTTGTCAATGTAAAAGCCAGCTTATAAAGCCTTCCCGCCGGCTTTTCGTCCAGCTTTGCCACAACTGAAAGCTGGCCTTTACCATGACTATGAAAGCAACTGAAAGCAACTGAAACCATGTAAACATACACTTCTGTACTAACGAGGCTGGTGTATTTTAGCAGAAGCTACTGTTATGCTGCCCATGGTAACGAGCAACACTGTCTAACAAAACCAACGAGTTAGCTTTAGGTTAGTTTTAGGTTCATTTAGGCAGTACTGTTGACATACTTGTGAAGAAGAAAGCTGGGAACTTGAGCATCCCTTTAAAAATCTTTCACCTTCTTGAACAGTTTTAGATTATCTTCATGTTTTATACTATTGTAATGCTTGATTGCATTTTTAAACTGTTTTCTTTGTGTGAAGCTCTTTAAGTTGCAGTTGTGCTTGAAAGGTGCTCTATAAATAAATTACTTACTTACTTTGTTTACGAGAATGTGCTAGATCATTAGTAGAGGTTATAATACACCAATGATAACACATATATACATGCAGACATCGATTTTGACCAGTAAACAGCAAAAATGTTACACAATGTCCCAAGTATATTGGTGCATAAGCACAACTGTAAAGTGATTTTGTAAGTCTAGTCAACTGAAATTTCAACTGGTTGCCAGGCAACAAAGCATTACCTATAGGCAACATTTATGCAAATTGATATATTCCTTTGTTTGACTGATCTATGTTAGCATGTCTGAACTTTATTTTCAAGGGATAGTATGTAGTTAACCTAATGTCTTTAATAGCCCAGTCTTTTAACTTACACAGCATTTCTTCTTCACTTTAAGCTTACAGATTAGTTGGTCGAGTGTTTTTTTGTTTTTTTTTTTAACTTTATTGAAACGTAGCCTGTATTACAGATGATGATGAACCCAGCTTTTGCCCATCAATGATGTCATGGTTTGCAAAAAAACATGACCAACCATTGACCAAATCAGGTCAAATTCATTTAGTTAAGACCTTAGGATGATGTTCATGCAATGAAAGTTAAAGTTCAGACGTGGCATGGGGCATCAAAGTTTATCTGTCCTTGGTAAGCCTCTGAGTCAGCAAGGTAAACACAACAACTCAGCATGGGATAGTGGATAGTAGAACGTGCTGCTCCAACCAACAATGGGCTAAATAAGCATAATATATACAGGGTTGAGCTGTCTTTGTTTAGCATGTGTAAACTAACAGAGAAACAGACACAGGTTAACAATGACTTCTTTTTCTTTTTTCTACCACTACGGTGCGACCTATATGTGAAAAGAGCTACTTGCTTTATTTGCATTACAAGTTAGTGGAAGTGGTTATTCAGCAACAATCTTGACCCAGGTGTAACATCCAGCTTTCATTTTATGTTTTCAGATTATCATTCTCAGCCTCTTTTTGTTTTTTACTGTCCAATGACCCTTGATAAAGGTTTTATTACAAACATGTCTGAAATGTTCATAAAGCATTTATACTAACAATCTGCCAGTCTCAGAGGAAAATGTGGAAATGCTGGTTATCAGAAATAAAAGTCTTACATCTAAAATAAAATATCTGCTCACACACCATGAAAAAGTAGACCTTAAGTGGTCATTAAACAGGATGACTGGACTCAGCTGGATCTATTAGCCTAGCTGCCATGAAGAAAAGCAGAGAGGATACCAACAGGGATGTGTGACAGCGTGTCATTGGTGGTGTAGAGGGGCTGAGCAGCTGCTCTGGGGGAGGGGCTGGCTAAGACTATGTCTTGGTTGGACGGATGAATGGATTGTACACATACTAGTACACCACAATAGACACACACGTCCATACAACACCTATATGAGAGCCCATTCACCCACCTTACAAAGAATATATTTCTTTTTTTGTTGTTTGTGGGAGGATGACGTGCATAGCCAGGTAAACCTATAATTCTTCTAATGACAGGTTTGCATTGTTGTATCAGGTACTGTATATACTATCCCTTAAGTGAATGTTACCACACTACGTGTGACAACAGACTGAATCGTCATATGACAACACATCAAATGATGACTGTAGGCCTGTAGTCGTTTCATGTAAACACTAATCAGTGACTCATAGTTTTATAGCAATAAAGCATGTCTTAAGCGGAAACTTAAACATAAACACACCCTGTCTAAGATTCATATCATGTCCAACTGAATGAACATGAGGCCACATGTTAAATTAATATAAAGACATGAGGAAGATGGTAAGAGAAAGGTCGAGCCTTGATAGCCAGACCTTGCCTGTGGCCACCAGTGTCAAGCAGCTACACACAATGAGCTGTTGATTTGACATTCTGTCACAAAACAAAGGAAGAGATTTGACATACATGCGTCTTCATAACAACGTTTGATTGTTGAAAAACGGACAAAAGGATGAAAGCATTTCGCCTCCTGTACAATGCTGATTGTCATGCTCTACTAGCTCGTATACCCACATCCTGTATTAGCACCAAATAAGCTAGGTGGCAGAGCCTGACGTGTGCTCTTATTTAGCTCATTATAAAACAAAGTAAATCAGGAGAATTACAAACTGAGATTCAAACAAAGCTGGTCAACTAAGACAGCTGAGAGAGACATACCTAATGCTAGTCTGAAAATCTACTATAGCATCCTCCATCAGCCACATCAGCCCCCTCCTCTCGTTTACCTTCAGACAGCTCCAGATCCAACTCCGCCAACTGGTCTCTAACCTCCTTTGGCAGGGCGGACAAATCCACGCTGCGGTCCGCCATGACTTCGCGAAGAAACACGAGTAAAGTCTAGTTGAAAAGACACCAGGCTGTTGCGGGGAAATGTTTAAAAAACAAAAATAAAACCCCTCCCTCAAGACACAAAACAAGCATCAGAGTGGGAGAGACGGTCCATCCGCACGGCTGGTCCTTCCGCCATAATGGGGGAAACTCACCAACGGTAACGTGCGGTCACGTGACCGCCTTTACCTCGCCTGCCTCCGTGTTGCTTCACCGCATCCGAGCCTAGAATCACACTAAAGGAGCTGCTCCCTCTGGCGTTACGTCGCCAAACACACACACACACACACACACTGTTTTCACTCTGAGCTGCAGGAAAATAATGTAGCGTTCATTAAGTTTTCCTCACAAAAAGAACTCTTTGTGTGTGTGTGTGTGTGTGTGTGTGTGTGTGTGTGTGTGTGTGTGTGTGTGTGTGTGTGTGTGTGTGTGTGTGTGTGTGTTATAGTATTGTGGTTAGGTTAGTTTTTCTAATGTGACTGGCACTTTGGTGGAAATGCACATTCAGTTGACAAAACTAAAAAAATGTAAACTTTACACAGGAAGTGATGGGTTGTTAAAGTTGAGCACATAAATCACTTCCAGGATTTTCCCAGGGCTAGAGGTCACCTTGATCATTCTCTGCATGAAGAGCTGAATTTTTCATTGTCTCAAAGTTCATATATGAATTCACCTGTTCCTCTGGGATACACACTGAAGGTCACTTTATTACACTTTTACGACCACAACCTAAATAAGTGGAGTCCACTTACAAAAAACTTATGATTTTGTTTCTTTCATGAGACATCAATATTTCCATGAATGCTGGAGTTTAGAACGAAAGTATTAAAAAATAAATTAAAAAAAGGAAAAAAAAAACAGTTTCCAAATCCCAAGATGGTGAGTCTAAGTGCCTAAACGTCCTAGTCAAATGATAATGTAAGAAATTAAAGTAAAGTACATTAATTTGCAAATGTCACAAATCTCACAACGATGTGGGAGTATGGGTCATTGTGGAACCCAATACCATCAGATGTAGGGTTTTGAACTGACTACTGATAACAACTGGGTGGTCCCTCTCCTCTTTAGTCTGCTGGATATGGTGTCCAATGGTTTTCCAAAAGAATTTCACATATTTAACCATTTGACCTCAAAACAAATTTTCTTTGCCTCAGACATTTTGAAAGACCTTTGGTCCAAACCAAACAAGAAAGCAAAGTTTCTGGATCATGTTCATATATTTAATTCATTTAATTTTTTGACACAAATAACCCATGTACAACAGCATTTGGACAATCCATTTTCACTTCATTTCATTCAATTTATTTAATCCCACCCTGTATCTCATCAATAACTTAACATAATAAAGTTTCAAATACTCACACCTGTTTCCCAAACCTCAAATCAGGACAATGAACAAAAATAAACTTATTAGACAGAATTTACATTGTTTACCAAAATGAGATAAGAGAAATAATGTATATTAACCAAAATATGTGACAAATAAAAACAAGGTGATGTAATCGTAAGTAACAGTCAACCATTATTTACATTAAATGATAACAACATACCAACAAAGTGAGAAACAATAGTGCCATCAACAGTAAAAATAAAGTCCATCCTTATTCTGTAACCAGAACATACCTTTATACAGCAGTTTGACTCTATAGATATTTAGGCATTGCTTGTGTTGGATAGCCAGATTGTTCAAATATTTCACTCCACATACAGACACACAAAAACACAAGTGGTTAGAAATTTAGGTGATGTGAAATCTCCAAATGCTCTCATATTATAAGAACTCTCCCGAATAGTGAAAATATTTTGTATATTATTGGGTAACAATTTGTTGAATGCTTTGATAGAATTATTAATGTATAATACTTTACAAAGTCAATGATTTTTAACAGTTTTGATTGAATAAACAGATTATTATTAATCCAGACTGCTTGTTTCTGTAGTATGACTAATGGATTAATTGTGGATTAGTAATTAATTCCCCACACTTTAACACAATATGTGAAGTATGGGAGTACCAAAGAGCAGTATACAGTACAGAGTGCATGTACATCAAGGTATAGTTTCACTTTATGATTAAGAGCTTTTGGAAATTTTTGTTTTTACATCTCTGACGGGGGCTTCCCATGATAATCTACTGTCTAGCTCCTAAAAATTTATTTTCATACACATTTTCAATTTGGACACCTTTAGTTATTATCTGTAGCTCTGTAGAGTTCCCAAACATCATTACCTGAGTCTTGTTAATATTAGTAATAATGATACTCTTCATCCACTTTTTCAGTTTGCTTAATTCCTCATTTACCGTGGTTACAAATTTATAATAAATGTCATTACTAAAGAATATTTGGTGTCATCTGCAAAGAGTATGACATATGGCTTCTTCCTTGCATGATATAGCTTTAATCTGCATTTGTGGGTTGCACAGTGAACTGTTTTCTCAGACAATGATTTCTAGAAGTATTCCTGAGCCTCAGCACTGACTTCCATGACCTGTTTTTAATACAGTGAACAGCCCAAAGGTCGTATGCATCCAGTTTTGTCCTATGCAAACATACAGTCTTCCTTATTCTCTGAAGCTTTAGATTTTTATTTATTTATTTTACTATACTTTATTAATCCCAGCTGGGAAATTCCTTCTCTGCATATTAATCCATCCTAGTTAAACCAGGAGCAGTGGGCTGCCAGATCAGATTCTGGCACCCAGGGAGCAGTTTGGGTGTTAAGGGTCTTGCTCAGGGGCCCGGTTCAGCTAAGTTGCCAAACCGAGGACTTGAACCCAAATTATATTATACACTGTAGATCAGGGGTGCCCAAGGCCGGTCCTCGAGATCTACCATCCTGCAACTTTTAGATGCAACCCTTCTCCAACACACCTGAATAAAAGGGTTGCATCTAAAAGTTGTAGGATGGTAGACCTCGAGGACCGAACGTGGGCACCCCTGCTGTAGATGGTGGAATATTTAAAGTCTGAAGCAATTTTACACTGAAGAGCATTATTCTAAGATTATTCCATTTTTTGTAGATGCAGTTTATTGCAGACTGATGAACCTCTGCCCATCTTTAAATCTGAGAGGCTCTGCTTCTCTGAAATGCTCTTTTCATACTCAGTCATGCTACTGAACTGTTGACAATGAGCCTAAACACTCTTTCATTTGTTTAGATTTGTACCAATTACTTTACCAGCCTTTTTTTTGACCATTCAAACATTGCTTATTTGTTCCTGGCATCAGATTTAAAATTAGCAAAAAAAGGTAAAAAAAAAATTAGTTTCAACTTCTGATATATAGTTTACGTTCTATTGGGAATGATATATGGGTGTGAGATATGCAATTTGCTGCATTCTATTATTTACATGTAACAGCATCCCAATTCTTTTGGAACTGTAATTGTATTTTAGTTTCGAAAACTACCGTTAGTTTAATAACATTGTAGAATTTAACCCAAGATTGTTTTATGCCACAGAAATCCAAGAAAAATACAGAGGATGTGCTCTTGATGTCATGGTAGCTTGAGCTGTGCTTCAGATAAGACTGAACAATTTTATAATAATTAAAAAGCATCAACCAACAACTTCAAAGCAAGTATAAGAACCAGATTACTGAAAGTTATTATTTCATGCTAATCTGAATTAATTACAAAGTAATAAGAAGCAAAAAGTGTCCTGGTGGTGGCATTAAACAAAAGTCACATACAGAGATTGTATATGCTAAATTAGATCAAACTCAGTCTTAAACCTGAAGACTGATCAGTTTATTACAACAATTTTACAGAAAACATGTTTTTATTTAGTCTAGCTGAACAGACAAAACAGTATAATGTTCAATAAACTGTAGGTTCTTTAATTAAAACTGCAGCACTGTAAGTGTTCACGGTATTCCACTTGGACATGCATGGAAAAGTAGATATATTCATATAGTACAGATATGTACAAGATATATTCTGAAACCAACAGTCTGACAAAGGGAGTGTGAAAAACGATATGTGCAACTTTCACATTGTTGCAATTTTTCACTTTACTGCTTCTTTCATAAAAATCCTAATAAAAAAAGGCCCAAGACATTATGTAAATTGACCAATTAAAATAATAAGTTAGACAAGGACATGACCAGATTCACCTTAAAAGGTGTAACATGGGTGGTAACAAATGTTTTAAAAAGAGTGGAGATTTTCTTTAGAGGAAACAAACCAACAAAATGACTTATTTTGTTAAAGAAATTAGTCTCAATATTCATCAGTACAACCGAAAGAATGAGAGGTCATGTAGTGCTGAAAACAGCACACACACACACACACAAAAAGAGAGGTGCTCATGACACAAAATACACAAAAGCATGATTGCTAAATATAGTTTGAATTTTCATTTCATATGAACAATCGTCTATATGGGACTACTAGCTAGATATAGTGCCAGCGAGTACAATAAAATGCCACGGTCACCATTGGGACTGTAGGATGAGAGATTCAGTCAAAGTTTAAGGTTTTGACATCTTGGGGGAAAAATGGCCAAGAGGACAGAAGAGCTGCAAAAACTTAAACAGATGAACAGAAATACAAAGCAATTCAATAAAGCAAATAAATTTCATTAGTGCATACAGACATGTCTTTATAATAAAATCTGAGAACAGGAAGACAGAAATGTATGAGAAAAGCAAGAAAATCAGACAACTTGCTTCAAAGTTTATGCAAAATATATTTTGCTAAAATATTGGTGAGATTTCTAAAGAACTGGAGCTTTTTAGAAAGTCACAAGACCTTACAGCTTCTGTTGCAAATAATGTCTTTGCTGCGTTTCTCCACCAGATGACAGACATGAACTGTAATATTAAAAATAGTATTCTGTCAATTGAACAGACTTGAAGGCTTTGAGAAATCTTTAGCTAATTACCAGACCTTTTGTTCCTTGTTGGCTGTATTTCATCTGAACAAAGCATATATAAAAAGCTCTATAAAGGCTGAGTAGTTTTTCAAATCAGCAAATCTCCGTACATCGATGTGGGGATATTGGAGGCACCCATGTGGTCTTAAGGCAAAAATCATCAGGCATTGTGTGTGAATCTAAGTGCAACTAACAAGCAGTGATATACTGTGGGCTGTGTTACTTTAACGTCTGCATCACAAAATAACACTCAGGTTATTTGCTTCCTGTCTCAAAACAAGTACCAAGTGGTCTTTGGAGATTCAGAGATTTGTTTTGTTGTAATTATGGCTTAGTTTAGTTTGGTACAACAGACACAAACAGGGTTCATCGGACTTCCAAGAAGCAGGAAGGACGTCCTGAGAAGTGTGACAAGAACAGTTAAATGAAGTCCAGGGACAACACAGATAAAAACAGTTATAACAGTGAAAAGGCTGCCAACCTACCAACCAGCTGATCAGCTTATTTTCACACTTAAAAAATATGTGAAGAATGGGAGAAACTCAATTCCCTTCAGGCTAGATGACCACATTTGCCAACGAACAGAATTGAAGCCATAATCAAAGTTATTTATTTTTTTTTTTTGTTCTGTGGATTTGTAAGGATGTGCCAATTAGATAAACAACATAGCTGCAGATACTTTATCAGAACAGAACACTCAATTAGAAAAAGTAACATGCTAACAATCCAACTTATAATGCATCAGATCAGGAGTAGCCGTACTGCAATGTTCTGGTATATATAAATATAAAATCACACACAGTTAATACATTTTATCATAGAGGGGTGTATATGAGGTAAAGTTTTTGGGTCCATGTTGACATTACCTTGAGGTGGAACCATTAGCAAAAGGTCTGAGTAAAGTCAGAGAACTATATGAAGATGTGCAGGGACGTATGCTGTAATGGCATGAGTGTGGCTAACATGTCGAGAAGCGCGAGGCACTTTTCCCTGCTGAGGACTGTGACAAGCCGTGTGTGTTTTTTGGTATCTGATATGATAAAAATGTTTATGTGATGCCTGTGTGTTTGAAACAGTGTACAAGTGTGGTATCAGTTCACATAGGAAGTTCCTCATGGCAGATTTACCGGCGCAGTCCTTTACAGTCTGAAGAGGAGTCATTTTGACAGGTGAGGAGAGATGAGCAGGAAGGCAAAGGGGAGGGATATTGGAGTCCAGCCCCTGTAGTCTATGGCAAAAGTCAACAGGAAGCTCTCTCAAAAGTCTCAGTCCATTACCAGAAGGCTGCTGCTGAGCGCCAGGCCACAGCATGATGACTCCGCAGGAAGGATAAAAAGAGAAGCGTTGATGGTGGAGATGTGAATTGATGACTTTTAAAGTTGAAGATCGTCTTTTCTACCCCTGGGTGATGTCTGGGTCGTGGTGACACTGCTCATCATCTGGCAGCAGATTGAGACTGTGCAGCCATGATAATGTGAGAGGGTCCACTCTCAGCCCTCTGCTGCTGGCCCATTCCTGCCAGCACAGACATGGCCATGGCCTCAGCTGCTGCCCTTGAGTTAAGGCCGTTTTGACCTGCCGAAGGGCTGGGCGCCAAAGAACTGTGCTGAATCACTGGGGCTGGGGAACCTGTAGGCTCTGAGGTGTCTTTCATGTTCTCCTCTGCAGCTACAGAGAGAAAAAAATAAAGGCAACACATGTAATTGACAAACAAATATAATTTGTAACCTTGAACTCCCCTCGATAGCGACAAGATTTTCTTTGCAGTCTATAAGTTTAAAAGTAACATGTATTTTCTTCCTAACATTTTCATCATCATTCATCAACACAAATGGAGATACCCATCTGCGTTGCTCAGCCCGCGTAGAAGGACTTGTTCTCAACACAGACAGACATGCAGTCCTCCAAAAACATAGCCCTCATGTGGTGGTCAAATGTTGACTGGTCTGAAGTTAGCTTGAGTCCGGAGGGACCGACTTCAGCTCACAACTACCAATTTTACAACGAAGAGAACAGAGTGCCAGAAAGCTAAAGCACTAACAACAGCACTAATACAACCAATAGCAGCTAAAGAAAATAAATGAAATAACCAGAGCTAAACAACCAACAATCCAGAAACAAAAATAAAACAGAAATATTGCTCTTCTGATAAGTCACCAAATTTAAGTAGTATGTAGTCATGTAGACAGTTCAGGCTAATATCTCGATGTGGTTGAAGATTTTTTTTTTTATAGTAAACACTGTATAGCATAATACAGATTGGTAATGTGAAATTAAACATGTTTTACAGGTGTAGTTCATGTCAAATCCCACTAAATTGTAAGGTAAGCTACTTACCTTATTATGGTGGCTACAAACATTCATGATGACGATAAAGTCACAATATCAACATACGTTTGAAATAAATATATTGCTATCAGATTAATTAATCTATTAATTAATTTAATAATGTTTTGATGTAATCAGCAGAGATCAAATTACATAATGTGTATTATTAACGTGTTGATATTTTATCCTTTTGATATCACAATTATTATCAGTACCTGTATATTTTGATACTCTTTATCTCACTTTAGCTAAACAGATCTATACACTCTACATCTTTGATGGCTCATATAAATTAAGCTGCCACAACGTCAGATATATTGAAGCTCACCAGCTGGTACCAGCTCATGGACAATCAAGCTGAAAACTTTCCTGAAAAAATTCCTGTCATCAGCTGATCAATTAGTGTGTCTCTATGACACAGATTCCAAAAGACGTTTCCTTTAGGGCATTCTGTGTCTGTGTAGGGGTTCACCTAAGTAGGCAGTCTTCTTTTGTAGGGTGGTTACAGGGCAGTCCTTGTGGGCCAACAACAACTGCTTCAAATGAGCCACTTCATTCCTTAAAAGTGACACCTCATTCTGAAGAGACAGAAAATCAGGCCGATCAACAATTTATGTAACCGTTATACTGAAAACAAATCACAACAGCAACAAAACGAGACTAAACACAAATGCTGACAAACTAATTCAAAAGATTTCCAAGCTCTCTTCTTTCAATAGTTTTTTTCTGATGTTTAAACTGTTGTTTTCAATGCATGAGAGCTGGAAGAGGGTGTGTAGGTGTACTGCATAAAAATATTCAAAAACCACAAGATAACATAATGAAAATGTTAAATAAATCAGAATGGGTTTAAAAATGAAGGCTTAAGGAAACATTACCCAGTATACTTTCTAAATAATAGAATATCTTTTAAACTTTCCAAACTGGCTGGAAGCTTGTAAGCTTTAAACTAACATCACATTTCATCTTCGTCCACCCACTCCAAGCCTACTCACCGACAGTGAGACGTTCAAAGTGCTGAGTTCTTCAGCCTTCTTCTCCAGAGAACAGACCCATAGCTTGCGTTTCTGTCTGCAGCGAGATGCCGCTGCCCTGTTCCTCTCCAGAAAACGCTGCCTTCGCTCATCTGGGTCATCATCTGCCGTCCGCCGTCGACGCCCACCTGTAGGCTGTGCTGGAGATACCTGGAGGGAGAAGAGGGGAAGAGGAAACACACAGGCAAGGGGAGCGGAAGAGAGGCGAGAAAGAAAAGGGAAGTCTGAGTCACAGTTTCATTATTTAAAGCCACTACACATAATAGTCAGCTAAGCACAAGAAGTAACACCCAAATTTTCTGTAACTCAAATAGGTTACCTGCCATAAACTCAAGAAGGTTTTGCTCACTTTAATTTGGTTGTTAAAAAATTACATTGGCATGGTTGGAATTTGAGTAATAACATTTAACAAAGTACCTGAGGTTGTGCAGGTGATGGTGCGTCTGGCTGCTGGACAAGAAGCTGGCTCTGCTCGGCTTTTTGTGGTACCATGGGGCTACTGCCCATGGCCATGGCTCCCATACTGTGTCCTGATGGGCTCTGCTGGGAGAGTGCAGCCTTCAGACGCTAAAGGAGACCAACCAAATGAACAATATTAATAACAAGTACATGATATAGTGTTCACAAAACAAAGTGATTGTATGAAAAAGGTATAAAAGCAAGTGCTTATTTCCTGCATAAAAACCTGAAAGTAGTCGGTCAGAATTAACAGCAGCGGCAAAATGACATCACTGTAAAAGCTTTCTGTTAACTCCTGAACTTAATGACAATTTCCACATGAATAACTTGGAGTGAAAGTAAGTGGATTTAAGCTAATTTCACATATAGCCTAAAGTAAGCTGTGGAACAGACTAATGTTTGAGGAAAAATTATTTATAGGGGCAAAAGCCTGAATTCTGAGAGGAGCAAAATTAAAATAGTTTGCTTTCAGCAACACACTCATGTGACATCTTGATTTAGCTCAACCTGTTTGTACTGGCTTCAGTTCTGGAGGCTTTACTCGTCCTTGGAACAGTTTTCAGATGATGTACCACAACGTTTATGATGCTGCTTTGTGATGGTGTTTTTATCCAACTTGCAATGATAATTTGATATCAACTGACTGTGGCCCTAAAAGTATAAAGGTGATTAACAGCTTATTTACATATTCATCACCACCGTTTAGCATTAAGAGGATCACAACCTGTCAAACCTGTGAAAACAAGCTAACCTCTAACTAACATTGATGATTTTCCACCTAAGACTAAAGCAGCAGGAAGTCTGTGTTAAAGGAGGTAAAGTTCATACTTCGTATGAATTAATGCTAGAAATTATAACTACAGTCAGTGTTATCAGAAACGGTAGAAAAATATCTTCATACACCGCTGGGTGTTTGGGAGTCTCATAAATCTATTACAAACTGTGTTGTCAAAGTTTAATGGTTAAATAAACAAGCTACAGCAGTAAAAAGTCATATGATGAACAAACCAGAACAGACAAAGTCTGGAGGGTATAGCTGGAGACAAGAAGAACAGAAAAAGATAAAAATAGAGAGCTAATGTAGTGCTGACCATCTTGGCTTCTGAGTGGATGCTGTAGCCAGAGGGGGAGTTAGAGCCGCTGCTGCTGCCTCCCAGAGGAGGACCGGGGATCCCAGGAATGTTGGGCACCATACAGATGGGTCGAGCCAGCTGGAGACCATAAATGATGTAAAAATAAATATTGATCAAAGTTAACCAACTTCTTCACAAAAAAGATGAGAACCAACTCTGCCTTACATTAATGACAGAGGGCATCTGTACGGGACCAGGTAGCACGGGCACTGCCTGACCAGAGGGAAGCATCATCATCGGGTAATGGCTGGTCGGTGAACTAGACAGGCAGACAATAGAGAACCGATTTAGTGATACTTACATAAATGATGGTTGTTTGTCTCAATTATCTGTAAAAGGTGTTCGCTGCCTTTTGCTCAGTAGCTGCTAGGATAGCCCCTCAATGAACCTGCATTGGGATGCGCAGGTATGTTTTTATGTATGTAATGGATGGATGGATGGAAGCTGAAAAAAGCAGGTATGCAAAATCGATGGATGTCTGAGACAGAAGTTATTTAGCAACACTAGTGTTCACAGCAACAAACCGCACAAACACCACCTGTAGTAAGCCTTTTTCCAGTTAATAAGCTTTTGTTTTGGCTTATCTTTAATTGCATATTCTTACCACGACACCTGAGTGTACACAGCTTCCTTAGCATGCTGAGTTTTTGGCTTGTGTTAATATAAGAGGTGAAAAAAGAGGGACCAATTGCAGTGAAGGATAAAGGACAAGCAAGTACTGAAGTTTATCAGCCACCAGCAATTCACATTACAGAGCAAGCAAGTGGCAGCAAAGAGGTCGAGAGGGATGAGTAGATTCAATAGGAGCTGGAGGTTCAACAGCAGAGGAAAGAGAAATGTTCAAACGTTACAGGATATTTGCAGTACAGCTAATGTGAGCAATGGATCCCAAAGTCCAGACCTCAGTGCTGAAATATCATAAAAATAGCTAAATCCTTTTTGAAGCCATATTGCAATAAAAATAATGTCAATAAAATTATTGATAATGATGAATAACAGTGTTATTTTTACAATCCTGTCCATCAAAATGACACCCAGCTATTTTGTCACATCTACGTTTGTATCAGCAGCACAAATGCCAACAGAAAAAAGCCCTTGAGGGTATGTACTGTAGTTCTAGTGAGACTTCAACAGTTTCCCGTTACCATCTGAGTTTCCAGAACTGCTTGGTCTCAAAGCAATGTGTGGGATATTATCATATTAGAATTTATATAGATAACATAGGCCTAATGTAGCCCATAGCCCCTATTTTAAAAGGGCTTTAATAATGTGTATACTTAATTTTATGGGATGAGATGGACTGAGATTAGCAAAGCTCATGAGTAGGATGCTGAATATAACTCACCCCAAAGTGCGATTTGAAGGTGGTGCCTGTGTGATAACAGAAGTGGGTGACGGCATGGTGGGATGGAGAGCATCAAAGCCCAAATGTAGAGGAAGGGAACCTGGACGCACAATAGTTGGGGTAGGAGCTGAATTCCTAGGTGGTGTGTCCTAGAGGATGACAAATGCAGCAATGTAAAGCAGTGTAGAGGTGTAGATGGTTATTTTTTTCATGTCTGTCATTGTTAGAAAAATGACAAAACTAGTATTCACAACCAGCTTCTTTGTGAGGCTGTAGCAACAATGACAAACCAGAGCTTTTCTGCATTAATAAGGACACTTTGAACAGTCATGCAGTCCCTCTTCCCTCCATTTTTGTAGTACCTTTCCTTTAACTACAGGCTCTTGGTAGCTGTCTGAATTCCCAGATATAGATTCAGGGCTGCCTGGTGGCGAGGAATCAACCTCTACAGGTGCCTCCTTTTTCACCTTCACATCTGATGGCGTCTGAAGACTCATATCCAAAGCCACAGTGTTGGCAGAAGGGAGCTGAGAAGTGACAGAGACATAAGTTCACATGATTAATGGCAGTGTATGAAAAAGGAAGTTGGTATTTTTCTCACAAACCAAAGACCCACAGTTTCACTTTATGAAACATTATTTCAAGTGCAATAAAAAACTGAGGCATCTAAAAAAATCGATCTCGTCAAACTCCGGCAACAGTTGAAATTCTAATGATGCACAAATAAAGTGTGCAAGGCAGGAATTTCAAGCTGCAGTTTTTGACTTAATCAGCACTTGAGGTAAGAAAAAAAGGGAAGTAAAAAGACATTTTTCCCTTCATGGGAGTCTTTGGTGAAAATTCCTCTGGTGTCTGAACATAGCATTACATGTTATAACACATGCACAAAGTCAACATCCCCATGTCCAACTTACAGAGTTCTTGGCCCTCTTGTCTTCATCATCTTGTTCGAAAGAGCTGTCCAGCTCATTAAAGAGACCAACTTCCTCGCAGTTCTTCAGGAAGCGTGTGGGAGTAGGTGTCTGGTCTGGGAAAAGCAAGGACAATGAAAGTGATGACTATTCTAAGCAACACTATCACATTTAGCTCACACTTGAGTATAGAAAGCCATGTGATATACAGCGTTGGAACACGCTAACATTAAGGTATGCTAAACAGTCTTTTTCTGAATTATAGGAGACAATATTCGTTAACATGGTGCAGTGAGACAACAATACCTGCAATAATAACAGAGTCAGTCCTGGCTGGTCCAAATTTCAGAGTCATCTCATGCTTGTGTTTGTGTACCGCCAAGTGGTCCTCATTAGTAAACCTCTGGAACAATTGAACAAGAAGAAAAGAAGAAAGATAAGTCAGCCAAGAAGTCACTGTAACTGTGTCCTGGTGACCTGAGGAGATGAGCTTTATTGCTTTAACCCAAATATCATATTTCAAAAATCACAGACAGATGTAATACAGAACATGCAGTCTGTGGAGTAAAATTATGTGACAACCCACAAAGAAAACTTTATCTGTGGTGTACAATTCCTGCCTTGTATAGGCCTATTATAGCCAGAGGATAAAAGTTCAAATAACCTAACACCAACTAAAATTTTCTATTTACTAGATAAAGAGCTAGTGTGTATGAAGGCTAAAATCACTTTAAAAAATGGTTAAAAAAAAATAGAAGGACACACAAAAGACAATAAAGAATGAGCAGCGTAATGGGCATAAAATACATTTAAAAATAAAATGACACATTAAAAGAAAGCTTACAGATGCAAGTTTAACTCACTGTTGTCAAACTAGTTGGTGTGTAAAACAAAAGGATACTACAAACTGTGGCTCTGCATTTGTCCATATTGTGTTACTTCCGATCAGGTATCCACATTAGAAGCTACAGGAGGTCTAGCACCCGAACACATCAGACAAAAATACCAAAGCACTAACTGCCTTCCTCTCAGACATGGAACGTCTTCTTTTGAGAAGTGGCAATATGATTCACTGAGATGTAGGAGGAATAATCTTGGCTCTGGCATCGGCCTATTCACCATTCACTGCCGCCTATTTTAGGGTGCTGCGTTGCAGTTGCGAGTTCAGTCGTTGAGAGTGAAGTGGAAACACAGTCAAGTGTCAGGAGCCTTATTTTTAGCCCGACCAGAAAGCATCACCAATACAACTGTGTGTCTCATCTGTCTCTTTCCTCTGAACGAGGCGACTAGATCTTGTGGAGGAAACTATCTCAGACTAATCTCCCAGTGTGAAATAATGGCAGCTAGGATTACCTTTCCTCATGCAATAAATACTGGGCATCATATTAACAGGGCGAGCTGTTGTTGTCGTTGATGTTAACTTGGTAAAAGGAAAACCCTGAGCAAAGCCAGAAGTCAATCATCCATGTTCTATTATGGGCATGATTCAGACTTTCCTGGTGGACAACTGCTGCCTGTAAAGGGCAGCAGTAAAAAAGCATTTGGACATTTAGACCTTGTAACATTAAGGATGTTCTGTATCTAACACACCTATATATCATCACAGTGGTATTATGACATCCTTTAAAACGTGAATGCATGACATGTCTAGACACAAAAACAATATTAAATGGTCAATTTTTTTAGTTGTGCTTAACTATTCAACAGAGAGAATACAAAATAAAAAAAAGTAAAGATATATAAATATAACTGGCTTTATATTTAATGCAGGCATCTCTTGGTCAGCTAAATAATAATGTTTTAATTAATCAGCTACAGAAAATGATCTTTTACCCAAATAGAGCTACAGGAAATTTATGTTAGATGTCAAGAAAATATATATTTAAAAAAACAGTAAAGTTTTTGTAGCCAAATTTGTTTAAATAAAGGTAAGGTTAATTTTTGGTTTTGATAAAACGGGAAATTTAGCACCAGGCTACAACTCCAGATCTGTTTAGTTTGACACTCAAACAACACTGCTGGCAGGGCCACATCTGCAGACCTGCTCCGTCATCAGCGTCACTTCGCCTCAAAAAGCTCCTGTGCTGTTGCTTTAACTGTTTACTAAATTAATAATGGTATTTTAAATTAAATATGCAGAGTATTTACTTGCCAAACAAAACATGGAGTCTCCTGGTGACCATGATGTTTAAGGGAGAAAAAAAATAACCAAACTGATCATTTATTTATTGAACATGCATGCTTGATTGCTTTACATGACATACTGTTCATACCGGAAACACATAAGATGACTTTGGAACAGACAATCAAGTCTTATAGTTGCCAAATGTTTTGTAAACTCATGAACACTTTCTTCCTGCAGACCCCTGGTGAGACAATACAGAACAGACCCTAAAGACATCAACTGAACACTGCATAAGACAGCTAAATAAGCACAACCTCAGATATTGTATTTCCTGTGTTGAATAATAATCAGCCCCAGAATTTACTTCTTCTAATTTATTCTTCTTCTTCTTTTCTACAATGTAAAGCCAAGCCCCAACAATGCACCGTGTTAGTAGCATGTAAGTGCACTACTGGCAATCAGCTGAGTCACTGCCATGGCTCAAACCTGTGTCTGCAGGCGCTTCGAGTCAGCAGTGACAGGTTGAAACAATAACTGTGCTCTGATTACTCACTGGAGCTTCCAGTGAGTCATTGCAAAAGGAGACAGAATTGTCTCACAACAGCATGCAAGGTAGAACGTTACTAGTGTGGTGCTCATGATAGATGTTGCATAATTCAGTTAATTTGCTTGTGTTAGATAAGAGAAGTTTTTTTAAGAAGAAAAACCCAACACACTCCTCTAAAATCAAGCGTACTTTGAAGAACATGTTGTACTTTTGGATTAATTTCTAAAAGAGGTAAAATATTTTAACATACAAATAACTGTCTAACTCTGGAGCGTACACTGAGTCAAGAAAAATCCCATACTACACACACATCCACACACAAGATGGGAGAGTACTTACCTGTCCACAGCCAGGAGCGTTGCACACAAAAGGTCTGTCATCCCCCATTTTTACAAAGAGCTTGCAATGTAACTGTGGTAGAGGAGAAGAGGAGAACATTGCTGTGGCTTTTCTAGATCTGTGAACTGGCAAATCCTGAAAACAACAAAACAGGGATGCTGTGGCTTGTAGTCTTTAGTCTGAGCAGGAAGCCGAGTGCTATTTAAAAATAACCCTGGCACAGAGGAAAACATGCACAGAGGCAGCAAGAAGAAGTTTCCCTGGTGATACTTCCTTCACACAGAGGGGCTTCTGGTTGGCCAATGAGGAGCTGCTTACAGGAGAGAACGACAGCTACCGTGTACACAAACGCATCTCCCTCACCATGTCCTGTTCCCTCTTTCTCATTTGCCTTCAATTTCAATCCCTCCTCTTCTTACCACTCCCTCTCTTCACCTCTCCAGCCCCTTTCAACCTTTATCCTTCTTGTGGCCTTCATCTGGAATCTCCTGCTCTGATTCAGATGCCTCAGTTTGCCCACAGCCTGTTTCAGTCCTCTGCCTAGTACATCTCTGAGGACTCCCATGTGAGTCCACAGCAGAGACATCTTAAACTTCAGAGTGCCTGCTCAGACTGATCTAACCACCTCACTCGTGTCAAAGGTTAGGTTTGGAACTTGTTTTATTTTTGTTTGTTTTTTTTTTAAGATAATAAAGTGATTGAAGTCACACACCAAACATGCAGGCAAAATCTAATATTTAGAAAAGATATATCTTTACTCAGTACATGACGATAGCAATGTTTTCATAGTTTCAATATGAGCGCTGATATTTTCTTTAAAACGTTTATAGTAGTGGCAGTGATGGGGTGTCTGAGTAAACAAGAATAAAAAGGCGGAGGTGTTAAATTCTTATTTGACTCAATTATAACAGTCAAATAATGAAAAATGGGAAGTGAAAAGTTCTGCTGCAGGTTAAAGCGTTTTGCTCATCAACTCTATATTACTTGTTTAGTGTTATCATAATTTACCAAACATTAACATACACACACAGTCTGAAGCGTCCACACATCCGTCTATAATTTTTAAAACAGATTAAATTTTTTTGAGTCATTGGTTGTGCAGAACCAAGAATGTCATAAAAACAATATAAAGAATACACGTTTAATCAAATCATGGAAATGGTCTTCTGTATAGTCAGAAATGCAACAATACTAAAGTTAGCCTACACCTTCAAACAACAGGGATAATCCCTCAGATCTTCTATCAGCTGATGACACTATGTTGTTTTCTTTGGTGGCTGAAGGCTTGTTTTACTTTAATATGCATAAATTGTTTTTACCATGTAAAGCTCTTTGCGTTGCCTTTGAAAGGACAAGCACTTTATAAATAAAATTAGTTTGATTTGATAGCATATTAGATGAACCAAGAATTTACATTTTTTAACACTTAAAGAATCTAAACGGCCACAAAAATCAACTGTACTCTCTGAGGAAGCTTTCTGTGAGCAATTCTTTTTTTTTTTTTTTTTTTATGACGGATGGATGGATGGATGGATGGATGGATGGATGGATGGATGACGTTTAAAAAATTAATCAGAAACATACTAACCTAAGCCTAAGACAAGATAATTTTACTGTTTATACATTTTAATCAAAGCAGATATAAACGATCCACTGTATTTAAACATATGTAAATATTAATGGTGTATACATGGGATATCTACATTTGCTGGCTAGTTGCAGAATATAATCACAAAAATTAAACAAAATAATCTAAATTTAAAAAAGAATAACAAAACCTAAAATCCCTGCTGCGTTTATATAATGGTCAAAAAATCTCAGCCATGATGAAAAATACATTAGATGTCCCCTGAAAATGATCAGTTTAATTGATTTATTCATTAATTTGAGACAGATTAAACTATATTTCTTAATTCTGTTAAAACTGAGACATGAAATGTAGCCCTGTTGGACATTTGAACCCACAGGAAACATGTCTAAAGCTTTCTACAGAGCTCCAGTGCTGTTGTAAAGAGTTACACATGCACAGGCTCCTGTTTGGTTTCTCCTCCTGTTATGACCAGCTGAAATGGCATAAACTAAACTGAGCATGGCTCGCTGCATCCATCAGCAATTCAACCCTAATCCCATCTCAACCAAGCCACCTGACCCTGCACCGCTTCTGCACAGCTGGATAAAACTCCTTGTAAAGACAAACTGAAAGTTTAGAAAAATAACTCATTAAAATTAAATCGGGAAATTGTTGAGATGGAAGGGACAGACTGACATGAATGTTTTAGCACTCTCAGCTGGCCCAAAGTGACGTCTGGCAGCTATTACGCAATTTAATCCCATTGACAGCACAGTGACCACCAACACGCATCAAACACCTTGTTGTGTATTAAAAAAATAATAATAATGATCAAAGAAACACCTGTATACATTCTTATCAATAAGGTTTGGCTCATGAATGTGTGCTGTTGTAAACAGAGATTATATCCAAATATACTAAGAATAAAATGTACATCCAAGATGTCTTTTCTGACTTGCCTCTTAATATTTCACCTTGTGTTAATTTAACATGGCAGCTTCTGTAGATCGCTGGTCTAACTTGTTCTTTATTAGCTTTAAAAGCTGTTTTAAAGCTCCAATATACAGTGATTCAACAAACTAGAAAACAATATGAATCTTTAAAAAAGTTATTGTAATACCACTAACCACAATAACTTCTATTGTTTCTATTTTATCGGTTTATAAAGTTGCCTAACATTATTGAGTGGGACAGATTATTCATTACTTTGGCCAGGCATAAATGTCTGAAAGTTTTCCCAGTGTTGAAGTCAGTATATTTTCCTCCTTCCTCCCTCCATTTCTCCCTTTGCTGAGGACAGCTGCCCCTGAGCCAACACATGATTACTGAAGCCTTGTGCTGGAATATAACGCTCTCCCATGACGCTGAGCTTGTAACGGGCCAAACTGTTCTGTCTTTCAGCTCCACATTTTAACGAGAAAATGGCTTTGAATTGTATTTCCAGGCAAAATCTGCTCTTCTTTGTACAGATCAAAACGTCTCTAAAGCAGAGCAGTCTGGAGTCTTTCGATTGTCCCATATGCTCAGGACTAAAGCAACAGGTCAGTGCCAGGGCCCTCACAAAGTGCTTCCAATCCCTTAAGTCTATTTGTGCAGAGATGTGTCAGCAAACGAGATACTCCATCTAGCTCGTTATGCCGAGGGTGTGGACTGAGTGGGGAAATGGACACATCTGGCGTCAAGAGTGGGAACAGATTTCAGAGTTTACATCTTACTAGAGACATTTAGACATTAACTTGGCTGGCTGGCACCAACATGAAATGTAGAGTTTGATTTTGTGGAAAGTACATGATAAATTGCAAATGACAGGGATGGAAAATGCCATTTGTTGTCATAGCTTCTCATCCAATATGCAAACCTAGTCAAAACAGATGTGTTAGGTCTTCAATATGTATGAAAAACCAATGTATCGTGCCCAGGGTCTTCAAAAACTGCAGCCCAATCTAAAATCATCTGCTACATTGATTTATATGTTGACAGAAATACTGCTATTAATTTGTGATTTGCTTGTCAGATGCATGTTACTGAGCGTAAACTCTGTGAGTAATTTAAGAGTTGACAGTGTTAAATTTTACTGCACTGTGTAAAATGTCTGCAGTCCTCAACCATGTGAGACACAATAAATCAGTCAGCTAGTTACAGCACTCTTGATGCACATCCCTAATATTCATCAAAGGCCTTGATATCAAGTCCACCTGTTTTCACCTCCTTTCATCCAAGGTGACATGGAAGCGCTTAAAAGTACCCTAATTCCTCTCCCTCTCATTGAGCTGCTGCCAAAGTCTCAGTGTTAACTTGGATTTCTCCAACTCAGCAGGTGTAGGGGAACAAGTCCCAGCTATAATCAGCTACAGCAATCCAGTGTTTGATGCAGCCTGCTAGGAAACTGTCTAAACAAACTGTATTAATAGCTCGCACTGCAACCATGACGCTGGAATCTGAGGCTTAAATTGCAAGAGGGTAGGGGAGACCCCTCTAAAAGAAAGAGAAATAAAGGGTTGGGGGGGGGTCGACAAATTGCTAAACAGAGAAAGATAGAAAGCAAAAATGCTGTCAGCGGTTGGTAAGATCACTGATCTGTGCAGGATCACAGGTTAGGTCTGAGCTTTTAAGACAGAAGATCTAGGTTGTGACTGGGTGTGTGCAACAGCCAATATGTTTTTATGTAAGCAAAGCGAACACAAGATATAGTAAATGGAGCAAATGAAATCCTATATCCATGTCTACATAAATAACAAGACATAAGAGATAAATCCATATCAAGCTCGCCAGTAGTTTTCTAAAATTATATCGGAAACACTACACAGTTGTAATTTATGTGCTGAAATTTTAACTGTATCCTGCTGTTAGGTTTTACTTTTATAACTACAAATTCAGTAGAAAAATACCACATTGCCAGATATTTTGTTTTTACATCAGTGGTACAACTTTGCCCTACAGCCTATACTTAATGCTGTATAGGATTAACAAATATATAACATAAATCCTGAAGTTTCAATAACTGACACTTCAGCAAAACACACAAAAACACACCTAAAAGCTTACTTTTATTTTCATTTCCCAATTGCATAATTTACTTTTGCAAGAAGCATTTCTATATTACACGCTTCTAATGTGTTTTTTTCTGAGTGTGTCAAGATGTTTGGATGTACAGAACATGCTGTAGTTTTCTCTGGTAAAACCCTTCTCTAAATGGTGGAATGAAGTATACCTCTGCCAAAAACATGACCTACATTCCTAATGAAGGTGTTGACATGCATGGGGATACGGATCGTCGGGCGTTCAAGAGTTCAGATTGCAATACTATGGATATCACTACTACTTGAGACGTTGAGTTCTTTTGAGGTTCTTCTTGCAGACCAAAAGTATTTTTACAGTATATTCGGCCGAAAAATAAAGAATCACGGCAATATCTTTGCAGAGATCCAAGCATGCAAAAGTGTCGAATGTCAAATTGAACCCCAAAGTCCCGCAAACTTTAGTTCCTTCTACCAGGCAATTGTGACTGGATTGTAAAGGTTTCTCTCTCTTATTTTTTTAAGCCTCCATTACCTTCTGGCTGCAGACTTAGCCCTGCCTTTTCCCGTAACAAGACCGCCTATTCTTTGCGGCAATTGGCCATCAGCACATCAATCAACAGCATCTCAAATACGCATAGCTATGGGCCCTGTCAATAACAGCAGCGAGATGAACCTTATTGGTTAAAACCACGAAATCAACTTTTTTTTTTCTTTTTTTCAAGCAAAACTAATGGCTAACTGCAGAGGCTAGCGTCAAAAACAGGCCGAAGGCTCATAGAAAGTGAGAAATAACAACGATACTAACAGTTTCTGCGCTGACAACAAACACGGATAAAAACTAATTTAATTATAAACACAAGTGAGCCATTTTAAAAGGTACAAAAGATCACCAAAATCACAATAGCAGAAAAAGCTAGCAGTTAGTTGGTTAGCGTACTGACACTTGAGTGCAAAGCGAGACAGTGGATCCGAATGAAACGTTGTAGTTAACCTAACAGTTTTGACCATTACAGAAAGGGAAAGATTTAATAGTCGTAAGTACTAAAAAGTGTCGAGCCCAGCGCGTATTTGTAAGAATTTAGTGACGTCGACATGTCTTTGACTAGTTTAGAGGTAAATAAATAGTTTATAAACTCACCCTTGCGCCCCTCTCTCTGGCTCCCCTCTCCTCTCTTTTGGAATTTGACACTCCCCTCGATGAAGAGTTATCGCGAGAATTCATGAGCTATCGAGACACAGTTGACTTTCAACTGTTTTGTCTTACCTGAAATCAACTTAGTAACTTCTGTAGTGACATAAAAGATATATTAAAATGTAATCAAAAGTTATTGATTCTGCATGTAGCACATGTTTCTATTACATTTCAGGCTGAAACGATACTGGAAGTTATTAAGTATCAGTTTTTTAAAAGCTCATCTTCTCTAAGGTTGTGATTATTGTTTTCAGCTGCTTTTATAATCACTCCAAATATTTCCCCTTTTCATTCCGACCCCAGAGACACATTATAGCATGGCATATAATATATAATATAAACACCATCAGACACATAAAAAGCAGCATTAATAGAGATTATGCTATGTGAAATCATTTTAGTTGTTTGAAAATGCATAGTTTTGAATAAAAACCTTATGTCATCCGAGGCCAGCTTTACTTTAAACTTCTATTTTTCTCCCATTACAAGACCTGTACATTTCATTCACAGCAATCTCACATACCATTGACTGTGAATTTAGAAATACAGCTACAGAGACCCCTAGTGGATCATCTGAGAATTTAATATGTTCATACAGACCTCCGTATTCATGAGAAGTAGTTAAAGGTACAGTCAGCAATTTCATTGACTTGTGTTTTCCAAACGATGGTGTTAACTTATGCCTCTATGTTTTTCTTAACAAAAGAAAATACATAAAATAAATTTAAATTTCCTGCTGCATCATAAGTAGCGGCCCATTAAACATCTTTGTTCTAGAGAAAATTAGGTTTTCTTCAACAGGTTATTAGTGCAGTCATTTATGTATATTTCTTCTTTATAAACATTGTTGAATAACACTGATATAGAGGGGCATATAATAGGCTTTAGTGAAGATGTTTTATTATATCAGAATAAAAGCACAGGTTCAAATAAAAATGTATAATGACTATCTGGCTTTAGCTTTACGAGCTGGCAATGTGCATGTTAGTTCACCAAAACAGAGCTATAGATCGAACTATTAAAAACACCATTGCTTTTCTTCTAATGTGCTGTGAAAGAGTTCGTGTCAATAAAACATCAGGCTGTGATCAATTATATGAATATGGGAGGAGAATTAAGGTGACTGTAACTAAAATTTATAAAGAAGTGTAATAACATTTTTGTGAGTAAAATCCAAGAGAAAAAAGTGGACCAGAATAAAAAGGCATTTACTTGCTGTATGTTGACAAAGAAAAGAAGCACCTTCGTTGATGAACACAAAACATGATCATGGGGATTTTTTTTTTTTTGTTTGTTTTTTTACATCTGCAGAACAGGCAAACAAAATCAAGCACAAAAAATGGTCAGATATTAGACAGGTCTCAAACACACTTGCATTTTACAACCTCATTTTGTGGGTTCTTAAAGGACAAAAATCAATATTCACACCATTTCATGGTTATAACACTTCAACACTAAATTTAATAGAAAGTTATTATCATTTTGGACCAATGAGCACCTTTGAAAACTTAAAATTTAGCAGGTTAAGACTGGAAACATAATTGTAAAAAATAGAAAACAAGAAAGCCTTCATACCAACTTGGCAATTGGAACTGCACTCCCCAATGAAATAAGCCCAAATAAATAGTGAATCACATATGACAGAAGACACGTTGACATTACCTTTGTCACAAGTGAACATTTTCAGAAGACTAACTGGCACATTTTGTGAAACCAATAATATTCAGTAACCTTCTGTTGTTTCTACAGACATTGTTCCCATCTGGCACTGTTCTTTTCTTTACTCCCCAGGTGATAAATATTTTTTTTTTATTATTTATATCTTTTTTTCCATTTGGTAGGTAATGCTGACAAATAGGTGGATACTCAAACTTTCATACAAACTACTTCAATACATCTGTTCCTTTGCATTATCTGAGGAACTGCTTCTTTTAACAGATTTACTAGACAGCCTGAATGAACGCTACTCTCCTTTATAAAAAATATGTTCAACCTAAATTTTGCCACAAGCATTGATTTTGAACTAATTAATCTGTTTTTGTCCACAATCTCTGGGGCCAAAATAGTAATGATAACATTAAGCTTGCTAAATTGTTCAAAGCGGTGGTTTCTCTTCATGAGTACAATTAGAGCAGGTGGATGATTGGACGCAACTTGTTTAATTTCTATCTATTCCTATGATAAAGTCAAGAAATTCTGGTATGATCGTTCTTTTATGTGCTGTAATAAAAGTGGACAGAGACCCCACTGCAGGTTAATAAAGGTGCAGGCTTGATCCCTCACATTGAACTGAACAAACTTACCAATCTTCACTAAATTACTGCTCATTCGAATTATGTGCAACTACCAAATAGAAGGAAAAAAAGACAGAATTTTGTTAACCTGTTTGAGTGTATGTAACTGAATTAGTTTGCTAGAAAGCTTGATAAGCAAGGGGCCATTGTCAGACTTTTTCCTGTGAATCAGTAGACACTCCTTGCCAATAAATGCAGTGTGATGAGCTGTCTTATCATTATCCAGTGAGGTCAGAGAATAACCAGTTGGCTTCATCATCATCAGTCTCTCAACAATAGATATTCTTTGATGGTCTCTGGTAAAGGAAGCTCTTTCACAGCAGTGGGCAGGAACTGTACCCCAAGACTCTGCCGCACAGCACAGCGTGCTAGAGAGCGAAGTGTTGGAGCCTGAGCCACCATGTTAGTGAGCCTTGCCAGCAGCTGGGGATCTCTACTTAGCTCCCTGGGAAGGGTGCCGTCGGCCCGTCGGATCTCAAACCGCCCTGCTGCTCGACACAGCAGCTCCAAACACTCTTCCTCCTGTTCAGTGCCCAGTCCCCTGGCCAACAGGGCCACCAGTCGGGAGATTGGGGTCTGGCCCTTCAGGTTGGTCACATGGACCTGAGCTCCATATTCTAATAGAACTTTGACACTCTCCAGGTTACCCTTCATTGCTGCCCAGCTCAAAGGTGTGTCATTATTATAGTCCCGGGCATTGGGACATGCCCCACTCTCCAAGAGGGCCCTCACGCACTCTGGGTTATCTTTGAAGGCGGCCCAGTGAAGTGGGGTGTCCTTGTTGCCGTCCAGGGCATTTGGCTGGGCCCCATACTCCAACAGCAGCTCTACGCAGCTCTCATCCTTTTCTGCAGCGTAGTGCAGTGCTGTACGGTTATAGCCATCCAAAGCATTCACCTAATGAGGAAATTAAATTTGCTGAGTGGCCTTTGTCTGGAAGAGTTAACAACTCTTGGATCCCAAACTGAACTGCATTTTACCTCATCTTTGTGTAGCATCAGAAATTAAGTTGGACAATATAATTCGGAAATAATAATTTTATAAGACTTTGTTGCGTTGTTTAAATGAAGGGTGAAACAATTAATGTAGGTTGCTGATCATTTTATACACCCATAATGAAAACTCAAAAACTGCTCACAATGATGTCTTAAAAAAAACATTTTTTGAATTTTGCTTAATCCTGCGTTTTATAATCCCCACAGACAATATTATATATGTGGAAATATCTGAATTTGTTTTAAGACACATTGTCACTTACTATCTACAAAACAGACACTTTATACTCAATCATACATAAATATCAGGATCAGTAAATGCACTTTCATAATCTTTTACTAAACCTCTGGTATGGAATTAAACGCAGAAATGTTTAACTATGTGGTTTGACTTTTATTTTAAAGGATCTCTTCCTAAAAAGCTATAAAATTAATCTAAAACTTTATGGTATGACACGGAAACAGAATCAGTAAGACTCATCTATAGCATACCTCTGCACCCTTCTCTAATAGTAGCTCCACACAGTCTGCATCAGCCACCATACAGGCACAGTGCAGCGGTTTAAGTGTGCCATGCATCCGGTTGACATCAGCTCCCTAAGGAAAATAGGAGATGATAATGATAATAATACATATAGCACTTTAGGCACATTATTAATTTCAGGTGTAATAGGATAATGAGTTGGCTTACCTTACGAATAAGATCCTCCACATTGTCATGTGGGAATGAGCGGATGGCTGCAATAGTGCGGATGAGTCTCTCAGACAAGGAGTACTTACTTTGAATACTCTGCATGATGTACCACATAGTAGAGCTCATATGTAACAGAGGACCATGGCACCCGGGCAGGGGTGACACTTCAGCACACTGAAACAAATTTTCCAAAAAGGTGGTGTTAAAAGGTGTTAGATGTAATTGCATCTTAAAATATTGAAATGAGAAAATATAAAAAATAAGAGCAATAACGTTTTTCGATAATGTTTTTCACGTACATCTTAAACCACTTAATTAAGATCCGCTGGATCCTTTTCTTTTGTGTTTTCTTGTTTTCTTTCCATTTTCTATTTGCATATTTTAAAATGCTTAATGGCACCATAGGAATTGGCACAGACTGAATTGGAGAACAACGCCCATGTTAATCCAAACATTAAATTCCATATACTATTTATGAAATTAATAATTTTATTTATCCCAAAAAAATCTCAAATTAGCATTGGTCAGAACAAATGTACATTTTTCGAGTAAAGGAATATTATCAAGACATCTAATGCTGCGGCTACTGAACTAAGCTAGCTTTTAAATATCAGTCACTCGCTGCGAAACAATGTAAACAAACGAGTAACACTGACAGCTAACTCACTTGTCAGAAACAAAACTGCAGCTAAAACTGCAACAGAGATGTCCGGCCAACATTAAATGAGACTTTTAACGTTATGACACAAATCTTGTAAGAAGCAGGCGGCGAAGGTCTGGTTAAAAGAGAAAAACTGATACCTGGGTACATAACTGGGTACATTAGGATCCAGTTAGCTAGCTGCAGGCTAACGTTAGCATCGAGCTTCGAAAAAACAATCGACAACTGGAAGCGTAAAAATCCAATGACACAACTTTAAAACACTAGCAAACATACTCTGATATTGCATTAGCACCAACGATCGAAAAAAATACCGATGCTGATTGGATAACGTACCGGTTACAGACCACGGCTTGGAGGTCTTGCAGGCTGCCGTAATGGACTACTAGCTGCTAGTTTGACACAAACATGAAGCGTCACGCGACCACGCCTTCTGTCGCCTCGAGCCGTCACAAACCTAACGTTATCGGATTCTTCGATCCGGAGCTCGTGTTCCCTTTATTTTCTAAAACCATGGACATGTTCAAGGTCTCACTACAGGTTACGTCCTTGCTTTGCATACTGACACTCCCAATATAGGCATGTATGGCGGCGGTACAGCGGGTATCCACCGTCCGGGCATGCCACGAATACTTTCAGTCCATGTCCATGTTAAGCAGTCGGCTGAAAGACACAGCGGGCGATTAGGCTGGGGTTTACGGTGTTCAGCGGAACAGTAGTTCCCAACCAGTTGTATTACCAACCTCGTCCTCTGATATCGGATCTCAGTTAATTACCCTCCAAATGGACAGCCAAGGAATTCATCCAGTTATCGTTGATTTTTGGTTTTCTAGAATCTGCTGTTTTATTTTCTTTACAAAGTTTTTTTCACAACGAAAATTTTATTTTTTTAACTTATTTTTCAGATTAATATCCATCTTTGTGGAAAAGTCATTAAAAAACAAACAAAAAACCCCTCTTCAAATTAATTAAAAGTACATTTTACCATCTACTGCATGCGTGCATACATTATACGTACAAAACTGTTATTAGCCATAATAAACGTGACACTGGAACGCCAAATCAAAATAATTTATTTTTGGTGACATTTCATACAGTTCTAAGATTGTGTCTCAAACACTTTGTTGATCCATTACTACATTTCCTTTTGCCACCCCAACCCAAATTTAAAAAAAAAAAAAAACATATTGCAAGGGCAAAGCAATTTCTGTAGGTATTTGCAAGCCTGTCAACATCAACCATAAGCATTCTAAAATAATTTCACATTACTTGAGTACGATTCTCTTTAAAAACAAGTTAGTGCATTTATTTAATTAAACTAAATCACTAGCTGCTCATACTCATTGCTGAACAAAGGAGAAAAAAAAGAACAGCCAGAGTGATTGGGTACTTGTTTACTGCATTAATAAACCCAAAGTCAATGCTTCAATTATTTTTTTCTCAGCTGACATCTCAATCAGTATGGTATATAAATGACATATGCCTGGTTTTATTCTGCCAATGCGATTTCACACAACTTTGGGGAAACCAGCCTACCAAGATTGGGAGAAAAGCGTTGCGCATTAGAATTAAAATAAATAAATTTAAAAAGCAATACATACAGTGAGTCAAACTTTAAATTCTAAGTCAACCTGTTTCAAACATTTTATAAAAGGAAAAAAAAGCCAGCAAACTCACCCTAAAGGAAAAAAAAACAAAAAAACAAACTGATACCTGCTGTCAAAAGCCTCCCTCTGTAAATTTTGAACTAGAACAATTACATTCTCCCGCACACATTTCTAGTGAAGGGTTATTACAATATAGCATAGGCAACTACATCTCTACAGCTTTTCAAAAATCCAGTTCCACTGAGCCAAAAGTTTCCCCAAGACTAAATTATTTAGCAGACCTCATCAATAAAAATCTTATTCTAGCTCTCTATGATCGTAGGCAGCTGGCACATAGTACAAGAAAATATTCCATTTTCTTTTTACCCACGACTTGGCTGCCAGATAGTCTGTAGCTATCACCCTTAACTAACGGCACTCCTCAGTCGATTTTCTGACATGATGCCACTTTTATGAACAGTTCACAGATATAAGCATAACCTGGATATCCTGTGATGATATAGAAAAACCAAACCTCACCTGAAGCACCAGGCACACTGAACAGTCAATTCTTAGCTTCAACCTATACATTTTTTTTTCCATGAAAACATCAACCTATCACCCAAACAAACATGTAAACAGAGAACCTGACTGATTATCAACATTGACAAAGTTCTGAATGCATTGCAGTGGGTAGACTCAAAACAGTTCAGATAAACAGAGATAAAACTTAACATGAAAAACTTTGGACCAGGCTAGAAGGTTCACTGTGGCTAACAAGCCAGTGAGCGCTCCATAGAGCATTTCAGGCGCAAACAAAACCACACAGATGACTGTGGCGCACATCGACAGTTTCTGATGTCTGACTTATAGCGTTTAAGCCAATCATGAACCAGGATCAAAACACCACCAAAGAATGCATTTCATTAATATACATAAGACCACACTGTCCAGATTTAGGACAATGATTCAGTATCTCTGCTGTAAAAATCATCCATTTCATTACATCGGTACAACAGCACTCTGCAACACTTCATTTTGCTTAACAATCAATGCATACACAGACATCAGTCAACCCTTCAGTCATACTTGCAACCTAAGCACAAAAAAAAAAAAAATATCTGACGTATTGTTGCGAGTTAGTGATATCTTTGTATATGTACATGACATATATGCATGTTCTTTTCATCTTAGTGCATATTGTTCTTGCAGACGAACATCAATTCTTTAAAATTAAAAAGGTAGAGGGCCATTTACGTGGCCCAGCATCCCACCTCTCCCTAGCAGAGCATAAATGAACAGCCTCCACATAAATCACACTTAAATTCTTGTAAGCATAATGTCAGAGGCCAAAACAAGATTTCTGTTTCCTTTTCAAGTCGCTCATCAATGTTCTTCAAGTGTCATTTTGCCCTTAAAACCTGGATGTCAGTCCTTTAAAAGCTTTTCTTTGGACAAGTTCCAGGGTGGGAAGGTGGCTACCATAATGTTGTTGCTTTTATGTTATTCATTTTTATATAATTATATATATATCCATGTATATATTCATACATCTTTTTTCTATTCATTTTAAGGTTTTACTTTGGCGATACTGGTGGGATGTTCTGCTCTTTGCCAGTGTGTCTGTAGCCCCCCTGAGGGGAGCTACGTCGAGCTGGGGGTG
This sequence comes from Melanotaenia boesemani, assembly GCF_017639745.1. NCBI lineage: Eukaryota > Metazoa > Chordata > Actinopteri > Atheriniformes > Melanotaeniidae > Melanotaenia > Melanotaenia boesemani. The sequence goes on from NC_055694.1 coordinate 17,144,283, forward strand.
GGCGCCGCTGGTCCCGGAACTTGAGGCCCCCTGCGCCCCTGGGGCCATTGCTGCGGTAGTAACCTTGAGAGTCACGTTCCCGTGGTGGCCGGCTTTCCTTGCACTCCCATCCCCCCTCCCTGTCATGGCCTTTCTCTTGCTTGTCTCCAGAGCTACTGCTGGAGCCCAGCTCTTCAGCCTTGTTCACACGCAACTCGCGTAGCGGCTGGCCTGATGGCGTGCCAGAGGAAGCTGGAGCAGGGGCTGCAGGGGGAGGGTCCTTGGGTGGCCGTTGGCACACTTCGGCATAGCTGAGTTTACGGGGTTCCTGAAGCATGGTAAAGGGGAGAAGGAGAGATTCACACTTTAAAAACTTGTAAAACTCCAATTAATACACTAAGTGTACACTAAACAATATTTTCCAGATTCTTCTGGTCAAACCCTCAGATCTCATAATCTTGATGCTCATTGGGCTAGGAGTGAAAGTTCTGGCCTTGGAAGGAAAGAAAAGAGAGAATAAAAAGTAGGAAACAACAGAGGAGAGGAATAGATGAGATAGAGATGAGAGCCAAAGCCAGGTACTTCACTACCTCACTTCCCCTCTATGCGCAAAAGATCTCATCATCAGGAAGACAACAATGCTCAATTGTTGGCAGCCAAAGACCCAGATCCTTTACCTGTGCAGGCGTGGCAATAGTGGATGTAGGAGGAGTCGTCGTGCTGGGAGTCCCTGGTGTGGAAGCAGCAGAGCATTGAGGCCTGGAGCTAGGCACAGGCTGTGTGGAAGAGGAGTTGACGGTAGTTTGAACTGGCGTGCGTGGAGTTACTCTTAGAGCAATTGGCTCTGCACGTTCACCCCTCTTCTCCTGACGAGCCACGCTGTCAGGACAAAAGGTCAATGCAACAGTTTAAGATTAATAAGTAAAATTAAAAATAAAGTATGCTCAACTTGTACTTGGAATTATGTATTACATCATACCTGGGGCCCTGGGGCCCGAGTGGTTGAGTTGTGGATTTTGTGGCTGTTTGGGAAGGACTCGACACAACCACGACTTCCTCTGAAGCTGGGGCCTGGCCTGAACCTGGGCTTACAGTGGCTTCTTTATTTGTTTGTTCTGCCTGTAAAATGCAAGGAATCGTGAGAAACACAATTTTAAGTCCAGACTGCAACAATCCTAATAATAAAATAGACATTTATAAACTGTTTCTTACCTTGTCCCGGTACAAACCACGTACAACATCCGACATTCGGTTTTCTAGCACTGGCTCTCCTTGCGTGCTCACCACACAGCCAGGCAGAGGTGGGAAATTGGTGGCAGCCAAGTCAAACTTGGGTGGAGAAACCTTTACCTCGGCTAAAGGAACAGGCCTCTGATGAAGAAAAATTGGAACAGAGTGGACAAAGATCACAATATGCGTCAGACTCTTAAAACAATGCACATGTTTTGTGGAGGTGAGAAACTGCCATTTACCGCATTCCGCTCGTCTTCTCGCCTCCTCCGTGTTCCTCTGTATGTTGTGCTCCGTCTGAAATGCACATAAATGTCAGAGACTCTGCATCATTCAGCGTATTTGCGTTCAGTGTGGTAGCCTGGATAATTTGAATCCCCAGATCGTGATTTTATTTATAAGCGTTAATTAATTGAAACTGCATTCTGACCTTTCTTACGTGTGCAAGTACGGAATAATTTGAAAGCTAAAATAAAAAAAGTAGTTTACTTAGATCACTGTGTGTGTTTGTCAGATTTTAAGATTATTTTCAAAACAGAGATTTGTGGCATCTATGTATGTAATCTATACATTTATTTAACTACAATGCCAGTTCCAAGAAGAGCTGGGTAAAATAGAAATCAGTCAGGCAAAGAAAAAGCCATATGTGAACTCAATCCAGAAACACCACCATCTTCTCTAGGCTAAAGAGTTTTGTGGTGAGATGAATAAAAATTTGATATTCTTTCTTGTCCTGTAGAAATAAGAGGACAGGGTCAACCTGGCTTCTTATCAGCAGACAGTTCAATAACCTGCATCGATGATGGCACGGGGTTGCATTGGTGCCCATGGTGTGGGCAGCTTATACATCTGTGAAGGTTCCATAAATCCTGAACAGTGCATAAGAGGTTTTAAAGCAAATTGTGCTCATATCCGGACAAAATCTCTTTTAGGAAAGGCCTTAAATATTTCATCAAGACAATACTAAACCACAAACTGCATCCATCACAGCAGGATGGCTTTTCAGGAGAAAAGTCCAGGTGCTGCACTGGCCTGCCTTTAGTCCAGACTTTTCACCAATAGAAACATCTGGTCTATCCAATCACATTTAAACTAAAAATCCAGCAATGAATGTCCAGAACTATTAAGCAGCCAGAATCATGCAACAGACGGGTCAGCTAGCCAATTCAATATATTGATTACAGTCATTTTCAAAATAATTATAATCAGCTTTAGTTTTGCCGATTAAACGTTGATATATTTTTAATTTATCATAAAACAGTAAATGTTGCAGAAAGATGTCGTTGTGCCACTTGTCCACGTCTCCTGTTTTTATTTTGGTCCATATGAGTCATGACTTCATGGCAAGAAGATATTGGAGTGAAAATGTTACTTTGTTTTTTCTTCTTCATTTTGTTGTTGCTATGGTTCTTCTTCTACGTTTCAATGTTTGTCTGGCTTGAAGTACTAGATTGTAGATGAGTTGCTGGACAGCATCATCATGTGTGTGTTGCTCCATGACTACATTTTCAGAGCACTCCACGCACAGTACGATCAAAACTGATTTTTTTTTATCTTCACGTGAGGTCTCGACCAGATAAAAAATCTCAAGATTAAAAAGTCATTATGTGTGTACCAGGCTTAACTAAACTCATATTGCTCATATATACCTATGCCCTAAATCTAAAGATAAATTCATTAGCACAACTGATAGCTATGTTAATGCATGCTCCATATTAGAAAAATTCACAATGCAAATTTACAATAAAATAAAATAATAGTTATTTCATTCATACATATTTTTAAAATTAATCGGCTCAATAATTGGTTATTGGAATTTGTTTCTGCCAAATATCGGAATCGGCCATTAAAAAAAAAATCTGTATCGGTCATCAATTATTTTACAAGTACTTCCGCAAAACTAAAGAAGTCACATCTTTGTAAGAGCAATCATTTTTATCAGATACAAACTGGAGAATCCAAGTTTACCTGCCACGCCCAGCCATGCCACTATCATCACTGGGATCCAAAGATGAGGAGAGATGTGAGAATGCTGAGCTCAGGTCAGTGGCTGTCTGTCCTGGGTTTGCTGTTGCAACAAGAGGAGCAGGAGGCTGTGGGCTGCGCAGTCCAGTCAGAGTATCCAGTGGGACAGGTGTTATAGGTGCCGTCACCTCATTCGTCCTCACCTGTGGCTTTACATGGTTTCTATCCCATCAGAGAAAAAGAAACATTTACGTCAATTTCCAGCTGAAATGCTGTTACAACATACTGGTAACCAGTGCTTCCTGTTGAACACAAAAGCCATCATGGGGTATTAAACCTACCACGATGGATGTCAACATTCAGGTTTATTTACTAGCAAATATCCACCAGTCTTATGAACAATTACAACCATATCAGACTAATTTTCTGATTTCTGTACTAGACATGATATGTTACCACAAACATTCTGGACACAGACATCCATTTGTTACATTAACCATTTATCTTTTTCTATTTGGTGCAAAATAATGTTACAGCTCTTATATATCATGCCTCATGTTATTGGCTGTGGGGGTATCAGGTGACACAGAACATCAGTTTCTGAGTGTGTAATGTGAACTTGTTGCTAAAACATTAAATTATATTTTACACTTATTTCTGTAATTTATGGTATGATGAACCTCACTGACCTAAATGTTTTCATAAATTGAGTAAAAAACAAAGCATAATTTATTTTCACTATAGTTATGATTAGAGACAAATGTTGATAGAATATCACAGACAGGCATGTCAAAGTTTAATCAGAATGCAGTTTTGAAACCAATTAATATTTTTTAATGGCAACAAATAATCAGACCTGCTGTCTTCTGAGGTCAAACTGACCTGGTCTTATGTGAAATATAAATTATTGGAAACTTTGTGTTACAGCTTTTAGTCAACTTGTTTCCAACACAACAAATTAACACTGATTTTTGTCATGTATCTTATAATAGATCTCATTTACATGTAATTATACCTCATTTTTTAGTAAAATTATTAAAATCTATGCTATGTTTAACTATAGTTATGATCGTAAGAACTCATGTAGATGTATTATGACAGACTGGTACATGACAAAGATATTGTCAGGATATTGTTTTGAAACCATTTTTTTTAATGGCTTCAGTCAGGCCGGTTTTCCTCCCAGGTCTAATTGATGGGTAAAGCTCCACATCCAGCATGAAGTGTAAAAAGGTCGCACCGTTATGTGTCACATTAACTTCATTCCAGTTTATTAGTATATATTTTATACTTTTATACTTCATATTCTTTTGTTGTGCTTAATTTACCTAATTGACATGACATGATAACACTGTCTTTGAATACAGGAAGCATAAAGTATTAGTTATTTTGAGTAATGATGACTGGTATATGGTTAAATGAGCATGTCCACGTCAAAACTGTCTGATGCAATTGTATAAATAGTTTTTCCTTCAAAACTATTTATAACTCTTGAAATAAAATACATTCAGAGAACCTGTGTGTGTGTGTGTGTGTACTGCCATGTACAGATCCAAAGTTGAGATACCTGTAGATTGGAAGTTGTGAATGTGTGTGTTAGAAGTCACGGTGTGTGCGTGTGTATACATCCACTGGTCTCCATTAAATGTTTCCAGGTCAAACTGACCTGGAGGACCACAGATGCTATAAATTTTACATAAAACATACATAATTCAACCAGAATAGTCATTACTAATTTTACAAGCAAAGAGAATAGTATGGAACCATCCATGTAATTTTCAGACACTTATATGGAAGACAACCAAACTTCTGACATAATAACTTTTGAAAACAGGTTAAATTGATGCGAACAGGAAGATTAAAACAAGCCAACCTGAGCTAGAGCTACGTTGGATTCGAAAAGTGAATCAGTGTAAACTTGACTTTAGCTAAACATTGCTGTTTTTCTTTTGTTTCTTTTATTTCCAATCTGCACAGCAAAGTTATGTTTTCTTGTTTTTGAACAGAAGTGAAATGTATGCTCTCGCTGTGGTCTTTCTGGTGAATGTAAGAGCTGCTATTTTTCCCCAGACACTGCAGATGTAAAGAGACACAGGAACTTCCAAATATATTATTATAAAATTATAAGTAAAAGCCATTAGCATTTTTAGAAAACCTTCAGGAGCTTTTACAGTTTCACAAATCCAAAGTAGAGCTATGGTTTTAATTACATGTGTAAACTTCACTAATTGCAATGCTAACTGGATCAGACTTCTACAAGAATAATATTTCAAAAGGAAACACTGGTGATACCAACCAAAACTGGACAGTTTGCTTGAGGAATGAGACGGCATGCTGCGTCTTCAGACTATACAGGAACATGCAGGCGCTTCATGATTGGTTGAAGCAGTGGAGACTGCAAATTGCAACCAGTCATAAACTGAGCAGAGCTGACAATATCCAAGAAAAAACCTGGCCAGGTACTACAGATACTTTTTATATATACACGTTCTTCTTCAACTAAGTCTTTGACCCTCAGATCTCATAATCTGAACGCTCATTGGGATGGAAGTGAAGTAACTGATTTTGAAAAGTAAGAACAAAGAGGAGAAAAAAAAGAGGAGGAAAGGTAGAGAACCAAAGCCAACTACTCCAATCCATGTTTTCCCTCTATGCGCATCATGATCTCATCATCAGGTCTGACTTATTTGTCGGGTCATCGTTAAAATGAATTTGCAAGTCACGTCAAATTGAGCTGGGATGAGCTACACTCACCTTTTAAGAGTCAGCTTTTCTCTGTTAATGCACATAACACCACATACTGTAGCACATTTAGTCAATAATGAAAGCAGTATTTAAACATTTAAAAACTAAATGAAATGGGTTGTTAGTTGTAATGGAAGTAAACAGTTACTGTAATATATGCAATATGGGTGCAAAAAAAATGCTTCTGGACCTACAAGAGGCCTTAACTGGTAAGAAGCAACTACTCAGAATAAAACAGCAGCCAGCATTTTATCAAATGACGTGACAAATCCAAAATGTTCCCTAAACATCACAGCATTTAAAATAGAATTAATGTAGAAATATAGAGGAAAAAAAAAAAAAAAGAATCTGACTTGCATTATGGATTTAGTCATTTGGCTGCTGCTGTGGGTTAAAAGATGAGTGAGGGTAGTGATGAAGCTTATTGTACAGTTTGATAGTGGTACCTGAAAGCATTTATTACATTCTTTCTTGAATAGAGGGGGACACTGTGGGGACAGTAAGAAGACAGGGAGTGAAGAGCAGTCCCCTGGATGAGTTACATTATCCTCAGACAACAATGCATTGCAGATGGTTTTACGTTCACATTGCAACTTATCATGCAAACAAGGATACAAGTGATAATATATCACATTTAGAGTATTTCTGTACTCAAAGCAGGCTGATTCAGGCTAAGTCAAAGCGCTAAAAGTCAGCAGGAAAAAGAAGTGCTTACCGGTTTCTGTTGAATGGGCGGGTGATATTAAGAGCAGTGGAACTTGTTTTGTAGTGTCCAGCAGAGCCAAATCCATTCACAAAGCCGCTGTTGGGGAACGGTGCCTGCTCAAGTACAAAAGACAGCTTTTACTAATCCTGATTCATGTCAGTTTCTGCTGTCATTTACTCTGTAGCAGTACCAAAGATATGAATGTTAATGGTCAAAATTGTTTACTTTACATGAAAGCTGTGAAAGTGCAGCTGTTTCAGCAAAGGAAAGAACCTTTTGCATTACTGCAGCGCAAAAATGTGTGTACCCACTTCACTGATTATTCAAACAGAAAGACAGGAAAGTCATTTGAATTCACTCTCCAGACATTGTTTCTGCTACAGTTGATGCAGCGCGTGTTCCCCAGGGTTAATTTCCTGCAATGTATTTGCATTGAATACAGATATTTACTCTTAAATACGAAAAGCTTGGTTTGTTGCGTTTTTCATCCAATAATATCTATACTACAGTCATTAACCATAACATACCAGTCAGACTGAAAACCAGCAGGGAGGATATGATTATGAACCATTTCAAATTTAAGAGCTTTTTCCTTTATCACTACTTTCCAGAAGAGTACACATGAACGAGTCCAGCATGGACCTGGATGAGTTACAGAAAGGTGATTAACTTCTAAATTTAAAACACTTGCTTGTTATAAGACCTTCCTATGTACTACTCAGACGACTGAAACCTAAAAACTACCACCACCATCAGAAACACAATCAGATCATTTTTTCAACTCACAACTGCCTGAGTTACAACAACCTCAACGCTACAAGAGCAAGTTTCGCATTATTACACATTCAATATAAAATTTATGAGACTTCGTAAACTGAACCCAGAGTTTTTAATGCAGATACTCCAACAGTAGGCTCGACTGATCACAGATATTTAATCTGAACAGGATTGCTTTGCATTTTGATAGTTTTCATACGCCTGTACAAAAACAGCTGGGTGAAACCAACACTTGTCATTATCCACCATTTGTTCCCCATTTTACTCACTCCATTTTGACCAGTATCAGGGTCAACTTACAGTGAGGAAAATAAGTATTTGAACACCTTGCTATTTTGCAAGTACTCCCACTTAGAAAACATGGAGGGGTCTGAAATTTTCATAGTAGGTGCACGTCCACTGTGAGAGACATAATCTTAAAAAAAATCCTGAAGTCACAATGTATGATTTTTTAAACAATTTGTATGATACAGCTGCAAATAAGTATTTGAACACCTGTCTATCATTTAGAATTCTGACCCTCAAAGACCTGTTAGTCCGCCTTTAAAAAGTCCACCTCCACGCCACTTATTAGGTCGATAGCTGCATAAAGACACCTGTCCACCCCATACAATCTGTAAGACTCCAACTACTAACATGGCCAAGACCAAAGAGCTGTCCAAAGACACCAAAGACAAAATTGTAGACCTCCACAAGGCTGGAAAGGGCTACGGGGCAATTGCCAAGCAGCTTGGTGAAAAAAGATCCACTGTAGGAGCAATCATTAGAAAATGGAAGAAGCTAAACATGACTGTCAATCGCACTCGGACTGGGGATCCATGCAAGATCTCACCTCGTGGGGTCTCAATGATGCTAAGAAAGGTGAGGAATCAGCCCAGAACTACACGGGAGGAGCTGTTCAATGACCTGAAAAGAGCTGGGACCGCCGTTTCCAAGGTTACTGTTGGTAAAACACTAAGACGTCATGGTTTCAAATCATTTGTCAGTTGTTTGTCAATGACCATTTGGATGATCCAGAGGAGTCATGGGAGAAAGTCATGTGGTCAGATGAGACCAAAATAGGACTTTTTGGTCTTAATTCCACTCACCGTGTTTGGAGGAAAAAGAGTGATGAGTACCATCCCAAGAACACCATCCCTACCGTGAAGCATGGGGGTGGTAGCATCATGCTTTGGGGGTGTTTTTCTGCACATGGGACAAGGCGACTGCACTGTATTAAGGAGAGGATGACTGGGGCCATGTATTGCGAGATTTTGGGGAACAACCTCCTTCCCTCAATTAGAGCACTGAAGATGGGTCGTGGCTGGGTCTTCCAACATGACAATGACCCGAAGCACACAGCCGAGATAGCCAAGGAGTGGCACTGTACGAAGCATATCAAGGTTCTGGAGTGGCCTAGCCAGTCTCCAGACCTAAACCCAATAGAAAATCTTTGGAGAGAGCTCAAACTCCATGTTTCTCAGCGACAGCCCAGAAACCTGACTGATCTAGAGAAGAGCTGTGTGGAGGAGTGGGCCAAAATCCCTCCTGCAGTGTGTGCAAACCTGGTGAAAAACTACAGGAAACATTTGACCTCTGTAATTGCAAACAAAGGCTACTGTAGCAAATATTAACATTGATTTTCTCAGGTGTTCAAATACTTATTTGCAGCTATATCATACAAATAAGTTATTAAAAAAAAAATCATACATTGGGATTTTTTTTAGATTATGTCTTTCACAGTGGACATGGAGTACTTGCAAAATAGCAGGGTGTTCAAATACTTATTTTCCACACTGAACATACTTTGTTTCAACACAAAATAGCACAGTATCACAGCTGGAGACATTTCAGTTTAAGTCAGATGAAAAAGCAGAGGCCAATAACTTGAAGGAGACATTTCGCCAGATTTGAATTAATAATAAAAAATAAATTAATTTAAAAAACAGAACTAGATGCTTATGAATGAACATTTTGATAATTGTGTGAGAATTAATGGTCATCTAAACGTTCATAATTGTAACAGCCCTAACTGTGTCTGTCGTAAGAGAGTAAGTTTAGTAATTCTTACCAGAGGAGTTTCAAAATAGGGTGTGGGCGAGGGAGTCCAGGTGGGAGGCACGATGCCGTAGACTGGGTACTGTTGCTGAGGGTAGACATGCTGCATGTAGAGTGGAGAGCTGTACTGGGACTGGTTCTGGGACTGCTGGGCATACAGGCTGCTGTCCATGCTACGGTAGCCATTCTTAGCAAAAAATGTGTTGATGGCCTTTATTCTGGCCTGTCAGCAAAAAATAAAAAAGGGGCACATGTGAGATGCCACATTTTTTAAATAGGTATCTCCAAATTGACAACTTTTACTCCAACTCACCATGATGGGTTTTCCCTGAAATGTTTTTACTTCCTCCCTCAAATACTTGTAGGCCTACAAAAGCAGTAGAAATATCACAAAGTTATTCATCAAGCTTCATTTTAAGAGTGAAGGAAAGTAAAGAGCAGCTGTACCTGTTGGGCGTCCGTGTCTGACTGGAATGTGATGTACCAGTTGTTGTTGTGTGCAAACTCAACACTTATCACCTTTGGACAGTTATCGTTTTTGAACAACGACTCCACTTCCTGTGAATTTGATATAAAGAATTATCCCAGGTGAACATCATCTTTTGTGGGATGCTTCCAATAATTATTTATTGCCATAAAAAGACAACTTTGGTTTACCTCAACAGGTGTAGTTTCAGGGACTTCTCTCAAAATGATAATGCACCGCTTGTGATTGGGACGCACCTTCTCCCCCTTCTCATCCACTTGTACCATGGGTGAGGCTGAAATGGGATTGAACAACAAATGTAGGCAAATGTATATACTCTGTTTACCAACCACTATCCTTAACCTCTCACTTACATCTTAACACATCCAGGATGAGATCCATGTCAGTGGTGAGGACCTTGATGCCCTCCATGCTGGCTATAGTCCAAATAGGGACAAACTGATCACTGTCCATCTGGGACATGAGGTACAAATCCTTGGAGAGGTTTTCTCTGGGGGTAAAAAGATCAATACAGATTAACCTCTTTTTGTGAAATAATCAGTCCAATATCAAAATAATACATCTAAAGCTATTAGTCCAGAGTAAATGCTATGGATATGTGCAGTCACATCTGTGGACCATTGCAGGACTCTGGCTCATATGTGAAGGAGTTTGGAGGGTTTGCCTCTTACCTAGAGAAATAAAACTCCAGCTCTTTTTTTAGAGACTCCCGTAGATTCTCAGAGGAGATGGGCTGTTCTTCAGTTTTGGAATCTACAGAGAAACAAAACGAATATGTCAGTGTCTTAATATGAGGAGAGAAAAATAAAAGCTCCATTAAGGGCTGCCTAGATTTAGCCCACTCAGGAACAAACCAGTAATAAATATCTATCTTAATACAGGTAAGGATGAACGGGCAATCTGGCTAAAATATATTGACTTTTGCAGTAGAGTCATAATATCAATGACTCTTCATAGCTAATTTAACTACGCTTGTGTGATTAAACATTCAGTTTTAATGAAGTTGTCAGGATACAACTACTAATAATCTCTGTTAATGGTCACATTCTTTATGGGAGCAACAATTAATATGTCTGCCTCTTGGACACGTTTTTCTAAATGCTCCACTTGCTGTTTTCCTCCTTTTTACACTTTTTTTTTTTTTTTACTTTTTATAGATTTTAGTGTCTATGTCCTGATTGCTAAATATATTTTTAACAGAAACCTTAGTAATGAGCTTTGGCATTAGACATTTAGCAGCAAGGACAGCTAAACATGGAATATACCACACCAAACCCAAATCTCTCCAGTGGGATTATGAGGTGTAAGTTGAAGCCATGTGCTGGATTCCTGTTCTGCTCCCTTTCCCAGCCCATCACTCAGAACCTTAATGTATAAATGGCACTCTGATTTTGCCCAGATTGTCCTTAATGTGCGTCAGGCTACACAACTCTAATCCTTTGTCCAGTGGAAACAAAAGGATTCAAATATATAAGTCTGTCATCTTTTACTAACTTTTTAAAACTATCCAACTCAGATGAGGAGTTATTTACCTGCATGGCAAATTGTTTATTAATGTTAGTGAGCTGAATTTTTCACAGTCAGGATTTTATACAAGTTAAATTAAAAGCTAGAGTTAACAGATGGCACTCCTGTCCCAACATACAACACAGCATTACGTACCTCCACATTCTTTATATGCTTATTTAAATAAATAAACCAACTTCTTTTAACACATGAAAACCTGTGTCGTAGCAGATGGAATTCAGACATTTGCTGACAGCTTTCATGCCTGGCTAGAGGGCCTGTTTTAGTTGGCATTGTGAATATTGATCACTCTGTGCAGGGGTCAAAGTTCAACCAGGCTAAACTTTGACTTCTGCCGGCACGCAAGCATGATCAGGTTGCATTTTATTGGGTGCAGCCACAAATATCATAGTATGACATAAATCATTCAAAATTATGGGCATCAGAAAACAAAAATGCCTCCGTCACACTCCACCTCAGATGCTATCATACAGTCCACAGCAACAGTAATAAATTACTTCATATGATAGAAGTCATAGTGGTGGCGTTTTACTGGACTGTGTTATATTCACGAACATTCACGAATTATATTCCAAAACTCCTGCCTGTATGTAAATCGAAAGGAGAAAATCTTGAAAAACCTCTGATTTTTCCTGAAAATGAGGTTTACTGTTCTACATTTGGGAGGTTTTGGCTTCTGTCAAACACTTTGTTCACTGCACATAAAGCAAATTAAACAAGCTACCCTGCTAATTAGCTGCGATGGAATGGTCTGCATAAACTGTTTTGCTCAGCAGCAGGATAAATTCAACTTCGATTATTTAATTAAGACATGGAGCTGATCTGCTGCTATGATGTACAGACAGTACATCTTTATATACTGTAGGGCTGCAACAATTAGGCGACAACAAAAATAGCCAACAATGAATTCACCCGGGAAAAAAAAAGAAGAATAAAAACCTACAGAGTGAGACATCTTTTTCCCTATCTCTGCTGAGAGTTGCACAATGCAATGTGCAAAAAAAAAAAAAAAAAAAAAACTACAGAGTGAGGCATCGTCTTATTGCACATGCGCAATAAAGTCTGCCAGGAGAAAAACATGGCGGCCAACAAGGGAGCAAAACGGTGGCAGAGAACGTCTGAAATAACTTCATGTTAAACTTACAAAATAAATTAAATACATGTGAGATTTGTAAAGCGGACCTTGCGTACCACGGAACTACATCTGCAATGCTCAAACATTTAAAGAGGAGGAACATCGGACTTACATAAATTCATGCAAGATTTAAAAGCTGAATCTGAAATAAGATCCACTTAAAAAAATAATGAGATACATAATCCGATTGGTCGACTAGTTGTTTTAATAGTCGGTGACTAATCGACCATCAGAATAGTCATTAGTTTTAGCCCAAATATACTGTATTGGATGGACTCGAAATATGGAGGCTGTTTGTGGTAAAGACACACCCTTTCTCACTACATGTGATATTTATATCCCACCCCAATTTGATCACTTTTGGACGTATTGAAAATAGAGTCATCTCCTCAGCAGCAGTCGCAGCTAATATGAGGAGACAGCATGTGATATGACTGACCTGAGGTCACCGTTGTGGACTCAGCGGGGGACAAGCCCACTTCTTGTAGGTCCATTCCATTTACTGCTATCTCAGCAGTAGCTGTGGAGTTGTTGTCACCCAGGACCACAGTGTACTGCTTGCATCCAGCAGACAAAGGCTCTGAATAACCTGCCAACAAGGTAAAAATTTTGAGAAACAGCAGATAGTTCAGTGCCAAAGCTTTCCAAAGAAACTGTTTAACATTAAAGTTGTAAAATGTTAATAAAAATCATTTATCAGTTTTCTGATTGATGTTTCATTCAACTGACAGAAGTGTGTCTCACCTTCAGTGATGTTCAAGGAAGGCCAAAGAGGGCTGCTGGTAACAGCCTCGCTGGGGGCCACGGGCATCTTCTGCCACACCTTGGCATTTGGGTTCAAACCAGAACCCTTTGAGGTGACCTTCAAAACAGAACCAGCAAGTCATACAAGTTTCAGCTCACATCTATATTAAATAGACAGAACATTGCTGCCAAGTATCACTCATTTAGTGTTTTTCCTGACAAATGCTTCATTGACACTGACATCTGCATACTACCAGGGTTCTTGTAAATAAATAAATAAATGAAGCCATTGCCCTGTTAACCTCTAGGAGAATTTATTTGATATTTATAAACAATCTCCTATATCCCTGTGGTCCAGCAAGAAAAAATCCTGACCCAACATAGATCTGTGGCCAAGAAAAGGCAAAATGCTGTATTACATATATACAGGTTAGGCCTTCACAAAATATCCCTTCAGCATCTACATCATGGTGTGTGCATGTGCTGGAAACATAATGTGATATGTCAAGTATGGCAAACAAATTCAACTTTCTAAATCTACACGTTTCTGGTGGCACAACTCAATCTGCCTTAAGGGATCTTGTGTACAAAGAGTATTATGTATAAACGTATAGAAGGTATTATTATAGAAATGTTTCCTAAACTTGGAACTTGTCGCTTTTGAAAGTCTATAAGGGCGCACACAACAAAATGAGGTCAGAACAAGAATGCAGAGGAGGACTGGATCACAAAAAGAAACGCATAGTTGCATGGAATAATTTTACTTACAAAAAGATTGTGGTAACTAATAGCAGTTTGCATGTGTTGCTGGAACATTTCTAATTTGTCTGGTCATATTAATCTGCTCTACCAAGTTATGTATATTGAGCCAATGAGTGTCACTTTAAACGACTGATGACAGTGTCCATATGCATTTGTGTTTGTTTTGATGCATCCACTTGTAAAATCCAAGGAAGACCCAGACACCCCCCTCTTTTTTTTTTTTTTATTAAATAGGTGATCAGTCTTGACAAAAGCAGCTTCCAATTACAATGTGTCCTGAAACTCAGTACACACCAGTTAAGAATTGATGTAACCGAGCGATTGGCCACTGTGTCGTTAAAACAAGCATAGACATTTATGAGCTGTGCAACTTGACACATGGTTACAATGCATGCTTCTGTGTAACAGGCCATAGCAAACCAAGTAGTGTCAGCTGACTGCGCTGCGCAGCACAGGCCAGGTATTTGCAACGCATGTCACTGCGCTAGCTTGATTAGCTACTAGAGCGATTAGCTAACACATTACATTACTGTGAATGAATGTCTAACGTCCAGCCAATAATCGAAGCTGCGATCACATGCAAATAGTAAACAAAAGTATAAGTGCTTCTCTATTCGGAATAGTAACTACCACCACTTTGCAGATGCGTCAAAACTTAACTTCCAAGCTAATGATTACTCAGCAAACTACTTAATGAGCGTGCTTGTTATAGTGGCAACGATACAGTTAGCTAACAACAGTGAAGCAGTAGCTAACAATCAGTGTGTAAAATTACCTGCCTGTGCTGGCAGCAAACAGTCGCGCCAAGTGCTACCGTATGTTCGGTGTCTGACTGTTGTCACACCACCACCTTGTGACTAAGCCCTGTTATAGAGCAATTACGCAAAAGCTGGTAATGTCAAACTGGTATTTGTTTAATATTTGCTTTGTTTTGGTTGATTCATACTGTTGTACAACGAATTTCTCTCGTTCCGCAGAGGGGAGTGTTGTACGAAAAGGTCTACTGTGAGCAAAAGTCGTTTAGCCAGCTAGCTAACTAGCTAAAGAAGGCCTCACTCACCATGCCGCCCGACCCTTCCTCGCTCCCCAGCGGAGCCTCGTCCTTCCCACCGGTCTTCGGTCCGGGATCAGCCTCCTCCTGCAGCAGCGGCGGCTCTCCGCTCTGGTCTGAACTCATCAGCCGCTCCTGACTCACTTCCACCCCGTCGCGTTCTCCCGGCCCCCACCTGCCACCACCGCCTCTCTCCGAAACACTGGCTGTGTTAAGCAGTCAGTCGGCTTGTCTCCTGGATTGGCCAATAGCACACTTCAACTAGCTCACTCGCTAGCTAGCCGGCTAGCAACCTAGCGTGCGATGAATCAACGAAGCGGGCTAACGACAGCTAGCTCAATGAATCAAGCTCGCACGCTATCAGACTAATGGTATAAGCGATCCCAAACCATGACTCTACTCAAACCGCAGTCCCCGTAGGCGTTTCATCAAATATTACACCACACACCGGCTTCGTGAGACGCATTCCTAACCGGGCGACCGGAGCGGACACTGGGGACATGCACCTATCTTCAGCGCAGGCACACAGTCCGCCGACGTCCCGGCTGCCACCGCGAGTTCTCGGTGACCTTTGCAGAATTCATTTCCTGTTCCCTTTCCTGTAGTTTTCTACACTATTTTGCGCAAAGAAGTTCTTCTACTTCATGTTGCAAATATAAATGTTTAATTATCTCTTTTTTATTTTCAGTTCATTTTAAACCCAAGGTGCCCAAGATTTTATTTTCCCATAGATGGTAAACAGATAAAAGAATCCATTAACGTAATCCATCTCTGATTTCAAGCCATATTTGTGCAGATGCAATGTGTGAATTATACATTGTATCTGCACAAACATGTTTTTCTATTTATTATAAAAACTCATGCTTTCTGTTATGTATAATTAATTTCAGCCATGTATAGATACATGCTTTATTATTTTTCACTGTAGTTACTGGAAGAATAATTGTTTCCCTTTCTTTTAGAGAAATTTCCTTTTTTTTTTCTAAAGTTGACTGCACATACATTTAGTTGGAATTGATACCCAGATGACACTTAAAAAGAGAGCTTAGTGATTAGCTGCAGGTTTGGTTTGTGCTCTCTGACCTCAACCTGGTTGTTGAAACAAAAGAAAGGGAGACTTGTGATGTAATCTGTTTCTTCATTGTTTCTGCCCAACTTGAGATGTAATCAAGAATCAATGATAAGAACTGAAAACACTGAAAGCCAGCAGTAGATCACTGGTGGTGGATAACAATGCCTCAACTGCTAACCATCCCTATCAAGACAAAGGCACCCAGAATTTGTTACTGTGAAACAAATTCTGGGTGTCATATAACTTGTATGTTTGGCCCAGAACACTACGTTTTTCATCTACCTATAATCTTTTTTAATACCTGCTATACGTTTTTATTTAAATATATGACATAACTGTTTTCTGTACCATGTGTTACATCAAAGTGTGTTTAAGTCAGGCATGGTTTAAAAATTCAACTGATTTACTCACTGAGAAAAGATTTGGAGTAACATTGTCTTTTCACCAAGTCATGGTGATACAGTATGGTTCATTAAATGCATTCCACTTAGCAAATTTCAGAAATAGCTACAGGTTGCATTTATACAAGAGAAGTTATTACTTTTAATGCTTTAATTCTCCATATAGATTGTTAAAATCAGATCAGTACAACAGAAAAAGATGTTTAAAATCATTGAACACTACATCTTCTTTTTTGGCTGTCACATGAACCAAATCATAGCAATCCACTTATGGTTAGGTCATGTAAAACTGTAGTAGTTTAATTAAGTGTTCTTTATAATCTCCAGAATAAAATATAAATCTGCTCCATGAAACCAACAATTCAACATTTTCTTTTAAATATGTCTTTAATCAGTTTCTTGAAGACAACTGAAGTTGTTTAAATAGTTGCAAATACTGAGTTTCTACGAGACAGAAAAGATTTAGGAAAGGAAAAAGCGACAGCAAATCTTTTATCAAGTTGCAAAGACAAGTTGTTGGAAATGTAAAATAATTTAGTAATGGAACAGAGAAAATGCCCCCTGACTGGCCATGATGGTTCTCATAAGGCTGCAGACATTTACTTTCTGTGAGAACCCCTCTTGTTGATGATATGCTCCATGTCAGCATGCTCAGATGTGTCCAGTTTGATGTCATACTTGGCCAAGATCTTCATGATGGGCCTGATTTTTAGCCACCACTGTGACTTTGGGATACGGTGCCTGCATTAAACAGAGAGGGGATCAGTTACTTTCCTTCATACTCTAAGCTCTACTTAGAATAGTCTGCCGCTGGGTGGATGTGCAGCTTACTCAAAATCTGTGTCTGCTTTTAACTCAGCAAGAGGCTGGAAAGTGAGTGCCCTCTTCCTCATGCCCAGAACACAGGCCGAGTCTGGTGTGTTAGCAAAGATGCGACCTAAAAAAAAAAACAAAAAAAAAAAAAACATAGAAATTAAAATGTTTAAATCTCTGTTGCAGAGTGATAAGAAAAATTATCCATCTACATAGTCAAATATGTTATAGAATATAATAATCAATGGAGTCAAATGGACATACCTATAGTAACAGTACTTCCATTGCTTAATGTTGGTACTATGCTCTGATCAGTCATGATATTACAACCACCTGCCTTCTTTGAGACCCACTTTTGCTGTCAAAGCAGCTCTAGTTCTTTGTGAAGACATTGGCGGCAGATTGTTTGACCTTTGAAGCAGTGGGCCTCGGTAGATTGTTATTAAAGAAGATGCCACAAATGCTTGAGCTGATTTTATTCTGGGGATTTTTGTAGAGACTTGATTTTACTTTTAATCTACATTGACTTTTCTTTATATCTTGGCTTTTTGTCATGTTCCTGCCGTATGGCACAGGCATGTTATCCCGTTGCTAGAGCCCATTGATAAAATGGAATACCAGTGCAATTACTCTGTTTATTAGCATGTCATTTGTGTTACCAAAGCATGTTCATACAATCAGACCACATGGACCAGTCCTCCAGCAAAACCTGTCCCTCAAAGCCCCACTTCACCTCACCCATCTTTGGTTTTAATGCTACAGCTAATCAGTTCATTCCAACAAATGTGCTGAAGAGTTTGGTTTTGAGAGCACGTACCATGTCTATAGCACTCTTTGAGCTTCTCAGTCAGCCACAGAACAGACTTGGCACCCATCTTTGTGCCAAAGTTCCTGTCAAAGGGTGTTGGAGTGCCACCCTGCAGTGGTTAGAGGACAAACAGGTAATTGCAGCACAATGCAGAATATAAATATACTCCCAGTGCTTTTCCACACACCTGCTGCATGTGTCCCAGGACGTTCTTACGGCAGTCGAAGATTCCTTTGCCCTCCTCTGAGTACAGGTTGAAGATTAAATCAGTGGTGTAGTTGGAATTGCAATTTTCATTCCTTTTGTAGAATGAAGAGTCAGACATTATTCTACGGTCATCTTGAAGGAAATTGAGCTGTTATAGTTATTAGATGTAGTAAGGGCCCTTTCATAGTAGATATTTTGAATGGTGATAGTATCAGAAGGCAATTAGCATTATCAATAACATCACAACTACTCCAGAATGCTGGTATCTGAGCATTTTTCTTCAATAATCTTTGCAGCATTGTAATTCTTCTGTTTACCAGAGGAAAAAGAAAACTACCTTAGAATCAAACCTCTCTTCACTGTTGTCTTCATCTTCTGCAGAAGATGCTCTACGTTCGTCTGTAGGCCAGTTTCACATATACACAAAACATGTTGCTCATTTAGCAAGAAGGTTTTAGTATTAACAATTGGACAGCAAACATAAAAAGATCCAGCAAACTGAACTTTCAGAATTTACATAAAATACAGTAAATTATTTGCTTGTATGCATTTTTTCTTGTGAATATTTCAAGAATGGGCAGGATTCCTTCATTCTTTCTTTCAAGTCAGTAAGACTGACGTGCATTATGATGCAAAACTGAAAACTATTTTAGAGGCAAGCCCTCAGTTCACCTCCAAATCTCTGATGTTGAATTTTTCCTCAAAGATGTAGGCAGCATCAGCTCCAGCAGCCAGCCCCGCCATGGTGGCCAAGTAGCCGCAGTATCCGCCCATAGTTTCTACAATGAACACGCGGCGCTTCGTTCCAGCTGCAGACTGTTTGATTCTGTCACAGGTCTGCAGAGAGGAAAAAATAGAAATGTGTCAAACTTTGTTTTTCCAGTGTGTGTCTACGTGTACTTGCTGTTTAGCCACTAACGGAGGTGATGGTGTTCAGAGCAGTGTCAGCACCAATGCTGAAGTCAGAGCCGGGGACGTTGTTGGACACGGTGGCAGGAATGACCACCATAGGAATGCACATCTCTTCGTATTTCTCTCTTGCCTGAACTAGCTCCAGGCCTCCGACATAGGCCTGCAGCAGAGGAACAGAGGAAGCCTCAATTGTTTGTGTAAAGGCAGAAAGTATCAAGATTTAAAACATTAAAAAGGAGAGAAACTGTCTGACCTCAAATCCACCAATGATCACCAAAGCATGGATGTTGAACCTTGCAATATTCTGGCTGATTTCTTCCAACATTTTGCCTGGAAGAGTTCTGAATGAAACACAGAGGAAAATCAAATAAAAATTAAAACTGAAATAAGAACCTAAATACAATATAAAACAATAAAAACCTCTTGGTGCCCAACATCGACCCTCCTTTTCCAGTCCAGCCAGTCACTGAAGTCCAGGTGATAGGCTCAACCTGAACACAACCAAAATAACAAATCTTAAAATGTTAGGTAACGAAATCTAAACTAGTTATTAGTAAACAAGAAAGACACATTTCAGAGTACATGTATAGAGGATACAATATAAAGAAAAATATTTTTGTAAATGTCTTTTTTGAAAAGTAAAAATTCTGGTTTTATAAAATAAAACTCTAAACTCTTAGTGTCATTAGTATAGCCTTATCGGTGCACAGAACTCTAGTTGTGCTCAGTACGTTAAAGTAAGGAAGCAGTGCATGCTTAATTATATATTTTATAGATTACGTTTAGACTATAGATACAGGACACTGTGCTGTTCTTACTTTTATTTTTTGCCTTTTGAAAGCATCTGTGCATCTATGGCTCCAATTCTGATTCAACTTACATCCTGTACTCTCCTTAAGCATGTTTATATCATTACTGACCCTGTATTAGCTAAACAGTCAAAGCAAGTTCTTGTCCAATGATTATTTTCTGTACCATCTGTCATTTTGACAGTTATCATAAAAGCAATGATATAACATTTCAAAGACAAAGACTTTTCTAGAAATTAAAGGTCATTTTGTCCCAAATCTTTGCACAAAACCATGTCTGGAAAAAAGATGGAAAAGTGCAGGTACCTGTCCATGAGCCAGACCATCAAAGCCATCATGAACAGCCAATATGTTGTGACCCTGGATGATGCCCATTCTGACTGCTGAACGGACTGCAGCATTCATGCCGGCGCACGGAGCTCCAATGTTCATTATAGCCACATTGATGTTGCTCTGCCATTGAGATAGACAGCTAAGGCGTCAGGTGTAAATGTCAAACGTCATCATTAATCATTTCTGATCAGTACTCAGAGTTTGGTGCATAAAAAGGTTGGCACTCACCTTAACATCTGGAGGATTTATGTGAGCCAGCAGCTTGTATGTGTTCCAGTTGTTCTCAAAACTTCTGCAAAGCATAAAATCAGGTTGACTTAGAAACAAGATAAACTGGAAATGTGGCGAACTGTTAAAGATTAATATCACCAGTTAAAAATCTTTCAATCTTATATTTCATCATAATACTTTATCAAAATACATTGTGTTTTGTCATAGGTTTTTACTACAATACTTTAATTTTCTTCCATAATATCATCAAGACTGGGAATTTCAACGGTCATAAATGATAAAAAAAAATCTCATTATAAAAGCTGTGGTCAAAGATAAAATAAGAACATTAAATAAGCCTAAAACAAACTCTTCCTGTTTTATCGGCTTGCATACCTGAGAAAGTGAAAGATTGACTTTAATATGAACCAGCTGACATTTGACATGATGATACATACTTTCCTCTGAGTTTGATTGCTTCTTCAAATTTGCCCTGAGACATGGCAGCAGTCACATCTTTGGTCTGCACAACAAAAAGAGACAAGGAAACATTTTTGCATGTCTCTTAATAGGGTAAAACACTCAGAAAGCACATTAGGGGATAATACTCTTGACATACCACTTGCACACACTCCATAAGCGGTAATCTGACTGCCTGATTCCCAGACAGGCTGACCACACAGGCAGGGGTGTCTGGAGTGGCCTCTAGCAATGCCATCACTGCTTCCACACCCATCCTGCTGCCCTGCATGACACACAGACACCTTCCAGATCAGCAGGCATGTAAGAGGATAAGAAGAGGTAGATTTGCATACTTTATTTTTGCTGTTTCATTGCGATAGTCACCAGGATTCTGTCGAAGGCCGAGGGCGTTCCTCCTCTTTGAACATGACCAAGAACAGTGGTGCGAGTGTCAAAGCCCAGTCTGTCAGTCACTAACTGGAAACAAATTAATCCAGTTTGTTAGACATTATGACACTCAGAACAACACTTCACACCTTTGACTATGTAAAGTTGAGCTTGCCTTTTTGATTTGGTCAGATGTAATTGGTTTGCCGTCTCTGGAAATGGCTCCCTCTGCCACAATGATCACATTCAGACGGGAACCTCTGGCTCTTTGCTAAAGAACAAGCAAAAGGAAATTAACATATAATAATGCATTCTTACTGGTATGGGTAAAGAGAAAGAGAAAGTTGGCTTTCTGCAAATAAAGGCAAACTCACGTCTGTTAGCCTCCTGCATAAGTGGTCCTCCCAGCCCTCATCTGGTGGCATCTCTGGAATGAAGACCCAGTCAGCACCACAGGCTAGAGCCGTCACCAAGGCCAGGTACCTGCACCCACACACAAGCAAAACACAACCATTAACAGCAGGATCCATACCCTATTCTGGCTTAAATTACTATATTTCTTCCTATGATAATACACTGTTATGCAGATCTAAATATGTTGGCCCCAAGGAACAAACTCAACATGTCAGGAACTACAACAGAAGAAATAAGTTGTCTTTTTATGCTGAAATTCTGCTTCATTGTGTCAAATTATGCAAGTTCTTGTAATTTAAAGAAAAAGAAAAGAAAAAAAAAAGATAGGGAAAAAAGCTAAATATTTTGCTTCCAACTATTTCATTAAAACCAGTGACACCTACAAACAGATGAGAAAGGTACTGACCCACAGTGTCTACCCATCACTTCCAGAATGAATGTCCTCTGATGGCTGTGGATGAACAGACAAAAATCACATTGATGTACCTGGAGATTCTTCATATACACTCAGAGCATACTATAAATGAGTAAATCCTAAAAGTTTTTTTCCCTTTACTACATCAGGCGAGAGCTTTTTCTGCCACCAGTACCATGGGCTGATGATATTGCATTTTTTCCTTCTTCCCCATCTGAAATATCATACTTTTCTTCTGATTTCCTACCTGTGCAAGTTCACAATCAACCAATTAAACTAAACAGTCTGTTTTTCACTCTTTTGGAATTAATTAAATAATTTTTTATGTGCATGTACAGGAAGGGTGGTTCAGCATTCACTGACCTCTGTGCAGTTGTGGTGATGGCGTCTACCACCTCGATGATGCGGTGTAAGGCGGAGTCAGTCCCAATGGTCATGTCAGTGCCACAGAAGTCGTTGTCGATGGAGCCGACCATGCCGACGATGTTCAGATGGGATGATTTCTTGGCTTCTTCCTCTGTAATATTACCTGTAATATTTGCTCCATTATTCTGCTGTAGATTCGTTGGTGTAATTGGGGTCATTGTTCTATTGACCTAATTTCAGCCAAGCTTCAGCTGTTGGACAGATGGTCTCACAACTGACTGAACACTTCGGTATACGTAGGAGTTTATGATTGACTGGAAAGTGCCATGGTCATATGGCTGCAAAACAAATCCAAATCCTCTCTTTTCCACCTGCATGCATGAAAGTTAGTATGAGCTGTTTGTGTCGATATGCTGTGTTTAAGTTTCTCTAAAAGTGGTGTTGTGCATCATGACTAAAAAAATCTTCATTTTGGTCACGTTTGTCAAAAGTGACCTTGTTCCAGAGGTCTTGGGGTTAGCTCAGATGTGTTCTAAGAGAGGAGAGATTTTCTTCTGTCACCTCTTAAAAACAAGCCATATTTATTTAGTCTTTTTCTAATTTAACTGTCCCTTAATTTAACATTTAACACGCTGTAGTTTGAGATGTAGCTTTAAGTTTTCTGCAGTTTCTCTGAAGATTATGCAGACTGGCCCTAATGTGAACTTGTTGGGATGTCCACTCTTGAGAAGAATGCAAAGTTTTATATTCTCTTGAAAGTTTCTCACTTGTGAGTAATCGCTCTCAAATTAGGAAAATGGACTCTAAATGGTTTGGAAGTGCATCTGATTAGCAGCAACCTCTTCTTGTGTTGTTAATTCCTTTCAAAGCAGTGAGGTTGGCCTTAGTTTTCACACTCTGCATTTTTGCTAAATAATCAAAGATGTATTGTCTTAATGTATTTTTGAGATATCTTTTAAATGTATTGTTCATCTAAAATTGTATTTACATAGTTTTTTAATATCTTGCAAAAACCAGATAACTTTTGTCCTGATACATAAAACCTTATAGTTAAGGGAGGATGAACTTTTTTCCATGTGACTGTATATGATCAGTACTTTTAAAGCTGTTCTAACAGCAGAGGTTGTTAATTTTCATCATATCTTCCCTCTTTTTAATAAGCTATGGATTAGAAAAGAGTATCTGAAGACCAAGGACAGATTGAGACTGCTGGAAAGAAAGAGCTGAAACATTTTACAGATTTACAAACAGGCCTCTTTCAGCCCATTTCTTTACCAGCTCGGACCAGGTCGACCAGCAGGCTGCTCCATTCAGTCCTGAACTCATTGGCTCCAGTCAGACTGCCGTCACCTCCGATCACACAAAGGTTGGTGATGCCCAGCTTCACCAAGTTGCAGGCTGCCTTCATTCGACCCTCCCTGGATCTGAAGTCTTTACAGCGAGCGCTGCCGATGACAGTTCCACCCTAAAATAGAGAGGAGGAACTTTAAGGCTGTGAAGGAAAACAAGCTTATCGAAAAAGATTTGTGCTTATATAACCAGCAATGTGTACAAAAACTAATTAATCAACCTCAAATTCAAATCATGTGACGTCACATCATCTGTGGATAAGTGGGAATGATACTATTGGCCAATGTTAGAAGTTGCTATAGTCCATGCCGACTTAGCAACCCAAGTTCATGCTATGCATCCTCTGCTGCCAGGCAGCTTTATTTAGACAACAGGGATGATAGAAATGTGACTTATGAGCTTCAGTCTTATTTAATCTCCTCCATCCCTTAGAGGGCAGATGTGGCCATTAAATGTCATCACTTTAAAATCTGAGTATCAAGTTATCAAAGCCTCTGAGGCTTGGAGGAAGCTGAAAACTCCAAGTGGTGTGGTTAAAGGGTCGGTTCAACAAGAGTGGGATGTTTTTCTATATTTAGGCCAAGTGTTAAAGCCACAACGTTCCCTGACTCCATATGTCTCTGCTAAAAAGAAAAAGTTTCATTTGATTCACACTGATAACATTTTTGCTATATTTTCTTTCTAAATAATTAGTTCTAATTAATTGATTACACTCACTTTCGTTTTCTTAAAGCAACAGCAGAGAATTTCCTTTGAATATCAAAACATGGATAAACTGAACCAGACATATGGGATGATACACACCTCTGACAAAGAAAAAGTGGTAAAATTTCATAACATACTTTAACTCACTGGAGACTAAACTTACCTATCCTTTCTGTTTAATACTGCTCTGGTCCAAGACTGACGAGTACAGCTCGAAACACTGATTTTCCCAAAAGATTTTGACCATTGAAATCTCACTCAATAAAAGAAACAGATGATCCGTTTGCACATGGGTGAGAACAGTCACAAAGCAGCTATTTGGCCATTTACACCCGACCCTGCACTCAGAGAAGTTTGCCTTCAGGGCTCTCTGACTGAAGTGCTTCAGGAAGTGAGGCGTATGTGTAACGGAGCTGTTAAGTCCACACAAAGGAAAGCTGTGACTGAAAGCACTATCTCGGTCTTACCCCTGCCACTTTGTATACAAACAAATGTAAATAGAGGCATCAGAAACTCTCACTTGCAAATATTGGTTACTTAGAACTAATATCTACCATAATAACATAAATAAAATGAAAGCTACATATCTGACCATACACCTTTTCCTTTTTAATTGATTAGACTGATCCCTTTAAAAACAACATAACTTGAGCTGATGGACAACACAAAAACAATATATGACTCTTGTTGAAGCTGTTTGGTAGAATTGCGTCTGATCACATGGGGATCTTAATCGTTTTATAAATTATAATGAACAACGTCTGAATGTTGGCTGTTGTGCATCTTGGTTTGTTGTTATTTTGGTATGCTGATAGCGAGGAGAGTTATTACATCATACATGAGCAGCATGACATCATCATGTGGGGATCATTTTGACTGAGGACAGGTGAGGAGATGTTTGGAGGCTTTTTTGCTCTGAACGAGTCTGTTAAGCTGCATGTCACTCACCAGTTGAAGCATCATTGACACACTTTCCCAGGTGGCAGGGCGAATGTTTTCTCCTCCATCCACCAGGCCCTGGTAACCCTACAGCACAAATACAAAGTTTGCTTTCACCATTTATATATTCCTCAGTGGCTGGTGGGTTTTGCATGTGATACTATGGTGAGTTGATGTACAGTTACACCTGTATCCAGCCCATACCTCATGAACAAAGTAGACTTTGGCTCCAGTATAGAGACCAACTCTTACTGTGGCTCTTACTGCAGCGTTCATACCTGAGAGATACAAACATTGCCTGTGATGACTAAACATAATACAGGTCACTTTAGTATTTCCTTTTAGATATCAACTATAAACTTTGAGCACCATTTTGACCTTTAAGTGACTTAGCCTGCAAGTTGGCACTAGATGAGACAAAAATAACCATTTCGAAAGAACAGGATCAAAGTTAGGTCTATGTCTTGTTTGCCATCTCACCCCGGATGTCAGTACACTAAAGGCCACGGTGGGAGTTTGTGTTGTGACAAGCTGGCATGCTGCAGCTCTTGTTTCACTAGACAGCAGCTGTGGGTGGGTGGGCACTTCTTTCCTCCATACCAGAAAAAGGTCAGTACAACTAAAATTAGCCCTAAAGAGGTAAATTAAGGGAAGATGTGAGGGCTAAAGAAACAGGTCAACACAAAAAGATTGCTCAGAAATGTGAGGGAAACGAGCTGGTGGAAGCAAAATGTCACAAGTCTAAAGATGTAATTCCTCATGCATGCTCTTGACTTTAAATAAGATTTACAGACAAACATCCATCAAAGTCTGATAGGTGGTTCTCACTTGTGCCACTCTGACATCTTGGAAAAGTCCCGTTATGACCTTAACATGTCATGCAGTCAAATCTTTACCAGGACCCTTTATTTACCTCCATAAAACAGACTGGTAGAGCCTGTTGGGATTTATTGTTGCTCTCTGACCTTCAGCAGGGATTAAGATGCTATCCAGCTGACTTTGCCCCTTCATCAGAACTTGTTTTGTGTCTTAATAATCTGCAATAAAAATGTGACTGAAAAAACAAAGCTTCATCCTCTGCTTACCTTGGGCATCTCCTCCTGACGTCAGCACAGCAATGGACCGTCCAATTCCCATCTTTGTGGGATCCATGGTTGGATGGAGATCCTTGGACATGTCTAGACAACACAGGTGTCCTTGAAGAGGGGGGAAAGAGGAAGGAGAGAGTACAGAGCGCTTTCCTTTACTTTCTGCTTCTCAGGGGGAGTCATGAGGGAGGGCAAAGCCTTTATAGACTACTGTTCCAGCTCTTGCCCCCTCCCACTAAGACCTCCACCACTCACACACCTACTCACACAGCTCTACTATATATAATCAGGCCCAGGAATCACCTGCAGTTACAGCGAAATATGATGAACAAACACCAGTGCACCAGGAGTGAAAGCATCTTGGATTAAAGGTTTTTTTTGTTTTGTTTTTTTTGTTTTTTTTTCTAGTTGATATGCTGCTGTGGAAAAACTGTTCGCTCTAGAAGTTCCCCAAACTGTGTAGGTGAATGACTGCAACTGGAAACACTCAGGCCTAATTACTTCCAGCCCTGCCCAATCAGTCTAATCACTTAAATACACCATTTTTAAAAGACGGTTAAAAGATGAGCAGCACATGTCAAAATCAAAAGGAACAGTCCACAGATTTACACTGTGACATTACCTGCAAATACAGAAGTGATCAACCACTAACAAGCCTCCAAAAGCTGCCATGATTCAGCAAAACATAACCCAAAAAACTTGATGCCTTTCTCACCTTAAAAAATATTAGGACTCGATCTTCAGAAAGATGCTTAACAGAAACGTCTTCTGCTGGAAACTGGCAAAACGAATGCCACAGAGAGCATTACAGTCCATCTGAATTTTTGATTAACTCAACTTGGCAACCAAACAAAACTTGTTTGAGAATACGTGTGGACTGATGCGTGGAAGATGTCCTATTACAGATGTTGCAACCTAAAAACACTGCAGATCATCATAGAAAACATCTTGACATTTCTTAGAGAAGCAGAAGTGTATTAATGATGGCTGCATCCCAAATGTTTGAGGTCTTGCTTCTGTCATATCTTGTAGTCTGAGTAAATAAAGCTGTCATCAACACATTTGCGCTTTCCTTATTGTGAGTGATCAAAATGCCTGCTATGACAAGTCTACAGTTAAATATGCAGGTGGCAGTCTAACGGCAGATGTTTGCTGCTTTGATGTGGTTTTCAATAAAAAAAAGGCAAACATTACTTCTGTAGAAGAATGCCAAAAGGTCCTCTAACAAGGTAATGACTTGAATACACAGAGCAGAAGAATCACTTCTACTTCTGCTTGCCTTCAAAGGAATAATAAATAATAATAATAAAAAAAAAAAAACACCGAAATGAAGATAATAGTTTTTAATATATGGGTGTTAATGCTTTGGACGCTCACCGTCCTGCAGACTTTCATTGTTTCCCTGCTCCAACACACCTAACTCTAAATAATGGCTCATTAGCAGACTTGTGCAGTCAGATTCATTTAATGTGAATCAGCTGTGTTGCAGCTGGAAGACATCTAAAGGACCAGGGTTGGGGACCACTGACACAGGTCATATGAATGCCTTTGTTCTCATTTAAAATGTCAGTCAGAATTAAACTGATTCAAGATTCAATATCTTTATTGTCATTATGCAAGCATAACATATTTTGAGGAGTCTCTTGCTTAAGTACACATAAATAAGAAAATAGAAATATAACAGGCACACACATATAGGTAAAAACAAAGATATAAAAATATATAAAAGATATAAGAACCCTCTATATTTACAGAAAATGAGAGAAAGAAAGAATTTACCCTGATTGAGCTGCAGGGTATCCCTGTCACATACAGAACACTGTGTAATAATACATCTCCTCTCAACTGGATAGTGTCACATGATTTAACAGGAAGCTGACACTATATCTTTACCATGTTACATGCTCCAGAAAAAGGCTTGAACTCCAGGCTGGCTCAGAGGCAATCTGTGGAATGCAAGACATATCTCGTATCACATAATCCGTCCTCTGCAGGAGTTCATGAAAGTGGAAAGAACATTACAGACAACCTCAGGATTTACTGGCTGGAGTCCTGAAACAGCTGCTGTCAGTGGTTTTACTGTATGACTGGTCAAAATAGATACAAATTTGAACAGAAAAGTCCAGAAAGCTAAACACATAAGTTGAAACCATTATTTATTCTTGGCTTAAGAAGAAATTTTTCTTTTTATGTTTTAAGGTATAATGACTAACACTTTTGGCTTGTTAAGACAGCTGTAGTCACAGCAGCTACAATCATTCTTGCCACTGGAAGACTTGACCAGCATTTACCGAGTGGGTTAAGCTGATGACTGATAACTCTTATGCATCAATGACAGTAAAGCTGAATGATAAAAAAAAGGCCAATTTGACTGGGTCTGGAGAAATTTTCTCAATTATATATGCGTGAAATAGATGTGTTGTGTTATGTACTAATATATATATATATATATAAGTAGGGGTTGTTCTTACAGCCCAACACCGTGTAGGACGTTTGGCATTTGCCAGAGAACACCAAGATTGGCACCGTCACCACTGGCGCCCTGTGCTCTTCACAAATGAATGCAAGTTCACACTGAGCACATGTGACATATGTGACAGAGTCTGGAGACGCCGTGGAGAACGTTCTGCTGCCTGCAACATCCTCCAGCATGACCGGTTTGGCAGTGGGTCAGTGATGGTGTGGGGTGGCATTTCTTTGGGGGACCGCACAGCCCTTCATGTACTTGCCAGAGGTAGCCTGACTGCCATTAGGTACTGAGATGAGATCCTCAGACCCTTTGTGAGACCATATGCTGGTGCGATTGGCCCTGGGTTCCTCCTAATGCAAGACAATGCTAGACCTCATGTGGCTGGAGTGTGTCAGCAGTTCCTGCAAGACGAAAGTATTGATGCTATGGACTGGCCCACCCGTTCCTCAAACCTGAATCCATTTGAGCACATCTGAGACATCATGTCTCGCTCCATCCACCAACGCCACGTTGCACCACAGACCAGGAGTTGGCAGATGCTTTAGTACAGGTCTGGGAGGAGATCCCTCATGAGACCATCTACCACCTCATCAGGAGCATGCCTAGGCGTTGTAGGGTAGTCATACAGGCACATGGAGGCCAAACACACAACTGAGCCTCATTTTGACTTGTTTTAAGGACATTACATCAAAGTTGGATCAGCCTGTAGTGTGTTTTTCCACTTTAATTTTGAGTGTGACTCCAAATCCAGACCTCCATGGGTTAATAAATTCAAATTCCATTGATAAGTTTTGTGTGATTTTGTTGTCAGCACTTTCAACTATGTAAAGAACAAAGTGTTTAATAAGAATATTTCATTCATTCAGATCTAGGATGTGTTATTTTAGTGTTCCCTTTATTTTTTTTGAGCAGTGTATTACACACAGTTCCCCATGTCAAATAAAATGCACATACATTTATTTAACATGGTTGAACTGTGTTAACTTATGTATGACACATCAAAAAATTTGATTAAAAACAAAAGGCAGTCGTATTCCTGATAACAAAATTTTATTAGGACTTTTAGCTCAGTTCTATGGTAATGTGATAAAATATTGTGAAAAATCAACGCTACACATCTTTAATGTACAGAAAACAGAAATGCAGGTTTTGATTGAAAAGTGTTCAAGTGTTTACTTGACACATTACATGATTACTCATGTTTAAAACAATTTGAAAAAAAAAAAAAAAAAATCCATTTGTAGTTTTAGTCCCTTTGAAACATTAAACAGTTTGCCATAATGCGAGGAGGAGGAGGAGTAGCAGCTTCATCTCAGAGGGAAATTTTTTTTTTTTTTTTTTGGCACAACTGGTAATGTTAAAAGAATTCATACAAGACCATCAGTAATATACATTTATTATAAACACTATACATACACTAATATTTTCAGTCCACATCTGGTTTGTTAAAAAGCTGCAAAGCTCCAAACCTTATTTATACCACTGTTGTAACTAAAAGATCAAAAAGTCTTTAAAAACTTGAAAAAAAATAAATCTACGTAAGTGACAGTGTTAGACAAGCATTACTTTTCTAGTCAATACAAAGATTAGCTTTTCACAGTTCAGTAAAACTAAATGAAGATGTAAATGTAGTGCAAATCATCTCTGGTGCAGTGGAGAGCCGTGCAAAGACAAAGGACCAGCGGAGAGATCAAAGCCAATTGGAAGAAATCTCTGGAAAACAAAATGGAGATAAACTTCTGTTTAATTTGAGCAGAGACCATTTAAAAGTTTACTTTTATGTATGTTTGCAGCATTTTAAGGTCAATGTGCGTTTTAACATTGTTTTGCTTATTTTTAGTCTAAATTGAGAGATTTGTAGTCTGTACATAAAGCCCAGTACAAACAGGAAATCATAGTGTGTAAGTATGTAAATCACATCATTTCTCTGAATGCTGCTGATAAAAATAAACTTGGTTCTAATCAGTGCAACGTTGGCCACTGGCCTGTCAGAACATTTAGTGGATGACATTTAGTGATGGTGGCTGAATTTTGCAGAAAACTTTTCATCAAACTTTCCTATTACAATTTGTTTTTCTGACACAAAGGAGGGAAGACTAAAAAGGAGCAAAATTTTGTATCATAGGTGACCCATAATTTCATAATTCAGTGGCCAGTTTATTGCCTTTTTAAAATTTAACCATGGTTGATTTACTGAGAAATAATAAGAAATAAAAATAGCTGGAGAACCGCTTTTACTTTGCACTCTTTGTTTAAAAAAGGAAAGAAAGAAAAAAAAACAAACAATAAAACATTGCATGCAATCGCATCAGCTGCGTACTCACATTAGACTCTTCAAAGTGCAAGATGGAAGCCAGCGGGTTTCCACAGCGAGGCAGAGGGGGAGCGAACCCGGGAGCGTCTGGGACAGACACAGAGGTGTAGGAGGCCACCTCCTCGTCCAAACGTAGCTCCTCCAGAGGAGGAAAACGCTTGCGCAGCATAGCCACTGCTGGATTTGGATAAGCCTTTGGAGCAGCAAGGCCTGTAACAAAAGGAAAGACACTTGAATAAAGTGACTAATTGCAATCAATCATTTTGACGTCACTTTTAAAAACAGGACTGAATTATTATTGGGTGTGAGGGATCAGCATTACCTCTGTGTAGATGCAGAACAGCATTGATCTGACTTAGTTCAACCTCAGCAGAAATGTCATTGTGAGCTGTTGGCACCTTTCCCTGATCTGATGAAACTGGACCATGCTGGTTCTGATGAGATGCGCTTTCCAGGTTCTCAAAACGTTGGACCCTCAGCTGCTTTTTACCCACTGAGAAAAAAATGACAGACTCTCTAGGTGGTGCTTGTAGTAACATATTCTGCTCCTTCTCCTCCTCCTCACTGCTGGTTTTGCTCAACTTCAACTTTTCTTCACTGGGAGCTTCATTCTGAAGATGTTAAAGAAAGAAAACAGTGATCTCCCAGTTCATTTTGATTTCACTTCATACAGATGAGGCTTGAACTGGAGACGACTCTGCTTGTACCTGAAGAGCTTGGTCCATCACGTTTATAGTCTGCTCATCTTTTGGATCATCAAATAATCTCTGGACGACATCCTGCTAACACACAAAGTAATCTGAATTATAAAATCGGTGTAGTTTATTTCTGGCTTCATAAAAAAGTAAAAAGAAAAATACAGCCACATCAGTACTGACAATCCAGCATTTCCCTTTCCAAACCCTTTTCTTGGATGTTTGTTTTCTTAGATTTATTAAAAATATTGCTGTGGACATGGTGACACTTTATTTGTAGAAGACAGTTAAGAAAGCATCAAGTTAGTCATTTTACTGTTTCTATTTGGAGTTACTGGAACCAGGTGTGACTTTCAAAGGACAAGTTTAAAAAGCCCAAAGATGATATTTATAACAATGCACTGTATGATGGTCACAAC
Organism: Melanotaenia boesemani; assembly: GCF_017639745.1. Lineage (NCBI taxonomy): Eukaryota > Metazoa > Chordata > Actinopteri > Atheriniformes > Melanotaeniidae > Melanotaenia > Melanotaenia boesemani. The sequence continues at coordinate 17,177,017 of NC_055694.1, forward strand.
ACGGTCATGCAATAAAAAAGAAAAAAATGCTGCTCTTTATTGCTTTTTTATCTTAATTAAATTTTATAAAAATGAACCAGCATTTGTTGGCATAAATGAGAAAATTAGCTGTGAAGTTTTTGTGTTCATTTCTGCTGCAAACTTTGGCATTTTAGCAGAAAGGGGAGCCCTAACAGGATGTCTGAGAAATCAGTTTCTTCTGCATTGGCTTCATTTTTCAGCTCTGGTACTTGATTTTTTATTCTTATTTTTGCCCTTTTTTCTTTTGCCTTACATTTATAATTTTGACTTGTTCTCACCTCCTGATGTAGCTGCAGGTTACTTTTGCAGTTCCTACCTCCAGGAGTGCCATATAGTGACTGCTGTGTCAACTGATGCCATTTCTGAAAGCAGAGCATGGTGAGATAAGGCAGTGGCTGTATGAAACGCAAAGTGCAAACCCGACTGCAAGTATTCAACACACAAGTACGGACCATAGCAGACATGGGCTGGTGTAAAGTGTTTCGGACCCTCTGTGGAGTCCATTTCTTCAGTGGAGTCTCTTTGAGAGCCGCTGACCACAGGAAAGAACCACATCATCTCAATATCAAGGTAGATTTAAAAAAAAAAAAAAAAAAAAAGTGGATGCTTGAAGATAACTACCAATTCTTACCAACTGGATGAACAGTTCCTGCACAATTTTTTGTAACGGGCACTCTCTGAGCCTAAAAAGGGGAACAACACAGTTACTTTCAAAAGCAAGCAGGTAAACTAACCCCCCCAAAAACCAAAAAACCAGACAGTTGTAAAAATGAAAAAAGGAAGAAGAGCAGAAGTAAAAAGACACTTGACTGGCTCATACAGTGTATGTTGAAGTGCCTCTGACAAATGGACTGGCCGAATTTTTGGGTGTTGCTCCCACAGGCCCTCTGTCCTTCACACCCTCGTCCAGGATACTTTGCAATGCAGCAGGGTCTGGTGAGAACTGGGCTGATTTCACTGATGCTGTAAGAAGTGCACAAAGAGCTCATTTTCAGCTGGTTTTAATAAAGCACAACTCTGTCAAGTTTTGTATAATGTACACACCAAACTAACGCCAACTACCAACTAACACCCTTGTACACTTATGGTCTGCCTGCCAGCACCTCCAAAGGTTCACAGAAACTGTCCATTGCTGGATTGTTAAATTGTCCAATATCTGTTAAAAAAAGGCATACACATGAGACGTATCTGGATCTGGAGGACAGAACCCAACAGAGCTTCCAACTCTGGATGTTGCATTTTTATTCTGAGAAGCTCTTTGGTCAAGTTCGGATGCTTTTAAATTTTCTGCAGAGATGAATGTGACTTGATTTGACACAAAGTACACGCAAACACACACACACATTCCCAGTATCATTGCAGCACTCCCATTTGATTTCAGTCTGATGTTGCATTTTAAGAAAAATAAATGTAAGACTGCATCCATCATGGCTGGTGTAATGCAGCTCAGTGATGGTCTGGTAATGTTTGACTTATCTCCTCACCATGTAGATGACCAAAAATCCACTTGGATAATTACCGAAATAGTAGTTGGAATAACTTTGCAACTAAGATCCCAAATCACAGCAGAAAGCTAACGGGATCTCTTTTGGGAACTGTCATCTGATCAGAAGTAACTCTGTGATGTCACCGAAGAGATCAGCTGTCTGAGGAGAGCAGAGCTTGAAAAACCATGTCATAATAGGACTGGATATCACTGCTAACTTCCTTGATTAATTCGATTCACATCAGCCTGATTTGATTAGATTTCGATTAAATCCAATTTGATGTTAATTTATTTATAGATTATGTAACAGCACAAGTTTTTATTATTAAAGACACTCTCAGATAACTATTTTTAGAAAACAATGAGCCTCCAATATCTTGGAGTAATTAGATTACTGTAATAATCTGACACATTTACATTCTACATATTTTCAAAACATTCAGTGTTTGCTTAATATGGCATCATCTCAACGAGAGAAGTGGATTTGGGGCATATTGGTGCCTTGTCACAGCTGTGAATATAATCCACCCAAAAATATTTGTCTTTCATATTTATAAAATTTCTTTTAGTTTTCCAGCCTTACATTTACAATTTTTTATTGCCAGGTGTCCAGAATCAAACAAATTAAAAGTACTATTTTAAAAATAAATCAGAATTTGGCATTATCTCAGTGAGAGAAGCTGATTTTAGACAGAAACGACACAGACAACCTTTCAGTTGTGTACATATGCTAAGATCTCGCCGAGCGTTGGTAAGTCATGCAAGAGTAGGGACACTGTTGTCACCAGAAAGGGAATCATATTTAACAAATAAATAAATAAAAATCGATCTCAAGAGTTTTATTAATCAATATCGAATTGATTAAATTTCAAGCGATTCAAGTCGATTAGCGATTCATTTTTAAACCAGCTCTATTTGATAACGTCAGATCAATGTCGGAAAGCGCTCACGTGTTTGTCACAGGTGTCTTTTGTAAGTTTTTAAACCAATAAAGCGATTGGTAATTGGTAATAATTGAGTAATAACTATTTTGATGACATAAAGAACGCACGAGGATGTCTGTATTACTGCGACACCTGCAAAAATAATGCAGTTTTCCTATTCTAACGCTAGATTCTGTGTGAACACATGGTCAAAGTTGTTCCTACTTATCAGATCATTTCTAAGTACAAGATCGTAAATTCCACACTAAATACGCACAGATCTGTAAGCATTGTTGATAAAGAAGGGCCCAGTCTCTGCCATCTAACTGGAAACTTACAATTTGCAAAAACTCACAACTCAACCATTTCTCTTGCGCACTGCTGACCTGTAGTGGATCCAGCTTTTTGTTGATTCTTCATGACAGACACTCGCTGAGGCTGCAAACAAAAGGGTTTGTAAAATGTGTGACGCTGACATTCCTACATACTAAAAACACTTAACAGAAAAAAAAAAACTTCAGTAAATACAAATACCAAAACAAGGTGCTATTACACATCTGATGAAACTAACTCACCAGATAGTTGTATGCTTTGGATTGTGAAGTTGCAGATATTCGACCCATGATACCTACTCCCTCGTTCCGAAGGATGCTGAGCAAAGCTGCATGGTCTGGCTGGAAGTTCTCCACTTTGTGAGAAAAACAACTAAGAAACATGTCAAACTTGCCAAATTTCACTGATAATTATGACAATATCAAGATTACATAAACTTAAGATACTGCAGGTAAAATAAAAGGAAAAGAAAAGGCTGAATCTTAATTGTGTACTTTGAATCATCTCAATGCAAAAGATGCACACATTCATCCAAAAGTATCAGTGAGACATCACTTAAGCAAAGCATAAATGAAAGTGAACTGTTAAATAGTAGAGAAAACCTCACACATACCATTTAAAGCTTTTGAAGGATTCCCCTGCATGGTTGGTTGTGCAGTCTGACCTGCATTTGATATCTTGGATGCATCTTTGAGACTGAGCAGGTTCATGTTATCCAAACAGATCTCTGCACTAACAGCAGGCTGCACAGAGGAAGCAGCTTTATTCTGATGCATTGTGCCACTAGCAACAGATGACTGAGGATTGGACAAAGTTTTTGATGCGTTGAATGGACCAGACTGTCCCAACAGCTGGGATACTTTTTCAGGGGTCTTTCCCTGAAACTTCCCTATAACTTTAGTTGAATCCCCTTTGCTGCTCAGCGCAGCTGGACGTTTAGGAGGTTTTGCATTACAATGTTTGTTTTCAGATTTAACTGCATGAGTCCTTGATTGTGGAGCAGGTAAGGGCTGTCGATTTTCAGCAGTCCATTTTGTGTTTTTCGGCTGGGACAGGTTGAAAGGTAAAGGTCGGGTGTTTGGCTTTTTCTTCTTAGCTTTCCCCTACAGGGAAATTAATAAAGTATTACACAAGGATAATCTAAGTACATAAAATTAATTTCTTTTGAGCTAAAGGATATGAAAGAGGCACTTACAGACAAAGCTTTCTCTTCCCACCTGAGGTGGGACTGGTTGAAGTCAGAAGGTGTCTGAAGATGGAGAGACTTTGCGAGTACTGGGAGCCTGCTTACACCTAGTTGCAAAGGTGGCCTCCGACACGATTCTGCTGCATCTTTGTTCTCTCCGTCTTTGTCAGAAAGGCAGGGTGAAGGCAGGAGTTTGAAAAGCTTTGGTTCAGCTTGTTTTTTGTTCTGCTCATTCTTCATTCTGTGTTGACAAAAAATTAAAAAAAAAGTTTTTAAGTGTTAAGTTTACTTGTTAGTGCTTCTACAATACCCATGTCTTTGTTCAGACTGCATGAAAAGTAGATCAGTCTCAAATTGAATCTTTGGGCAAAACTGTAGGGAATGTTATATATAAATAATCAAATTAACTTTGTGTGTTCAGACAAGATCAACCTATTTTTATGGGCTGCTGCTGCAAGGACATCGTCTTTAGGAGAAAAAAAAATGTTTTTAGGAAAAAGTTTTCAGTTTCTTTAGATACCACAAATACAGTTTGGGAGAGTAAAGTAATATGATTCAGTACAGACACGTAGAGAAAAAGTACATAAGAGTGGCTCTAATTTATTAAAATACTTGCCTCTGAAAGTCGCAGCGGATTTTGTTCTGACTTTGCTGACGAAGGACTGGAGAGGAGTCCATGGTGACTGGAGGACGCGAGAGCTGAAGATGGAAACAACTGGTGGAGCAAGAAGCAAAACTATAAAAACGATGCTCAGGGTTTAACAAGGTGAATACGAAAATTGACACAATACGTTACATTAAGTGTGTTTAAAGTTAAGATATGAAACAGTCAATGAAACACCATGTAACCAAATGCCAACATTGTCCGCTGTACATGATCTAAATCACAAATAAGTAAAAGAACTACTTAGGAATAATATGAAAATGATATGACAATAACGAATTAAAACTGCAAACACATGTTAGCATGTAAACTTATTCACAGTCTAAACCAGGACAATGCCATTCAAACAAAGAGGTTAGCTTTAACCAGAGTAACAGAAGGCTAAAGTTAAAGCACACGCTACACACGACCAGTTGTTAGATACTTCACTAACATCCGGAATTTAAAGAGGCCTCTACTACTTCGTTTAGAAATTCCAATCATATATTTCCATTGCAATATATTCGTAATAATAATTCATTAGTTTTACCAGGCGCTTTATGCTGATTTAAAGATCCCCCTTTCAGTTCTTTGCCAAAGGCAGCAGGGCTGTTAACTTCCTGGACATTGGCCGTTTGTAAAAGGCGCGCTTCGCTATTGGTCGTAATAAGAAGCCGAGTCAACCAATAATTGCTCTTATGTTGGCTGTGACGATTTCATGAACCAATGAGCAACGGACTTTGATAAACAACGCCATGGTAACGGTACGAAAGTTGTTTTACCACGTGACCAGTTTTTACTGCGGCCTTCCCGGATAGATAGATAGATAGATAGATAGATAGATAGATAGATAGATAGATAGATAGATAGATAGATAGATAGATAGATAGATAGATAGATAGATAGATAGATAGAAATACCTCAAGCAAACCTTCTAAAAACAACTGCTTTTTCTCAGTTCAGCTGTAATTACAGTTCAAACATACCAGCATTTGGCATAACTACACGTGTTTAATATATTTACCATATATCATTAAAATTCTTTTAAAGTATTTGTATCTTTAACTAAGCATTTTTCATTGTTATGATCTGATGCCACCACTGGAAGGCAGGACCAGAGCACAGATAGAGGGAACGCTCCCTTTCTAGCTGTAATCATGATCGTCCACCAGGTGGCGCTGCCACAGGGGTGCTACAGCCTCGTGCAGTATCTGTTTGACAGCGCCAACTCAGTGGGGTGTGTGTGTGTGTGTGCGTGTGTTTGTCTGCCTTTCACTCAGGGGCCCGTGTCAACAGCAGAGGGAAGAAGAAGACACGTAGAGGAGGAAATCAGAAAATATCGCTGCAGCAGACATGGACCTGCGGTCTGAGCTGCTCAAGTCCATCTGGTACGGGTTTACAGCCCTGGATCTGGAGAAGAGTGGGAAGGTGTCAAAGTCCCAGCTGAAGGTGAGTGGAGGTTCCTCTACCTGGACGATGGGACTACAAGACATATTCTTTTTCTAATCTAAGACTTGGGCTGCCTAGTTTTCTACTTCACTTTGTATTCTGTCACACAGGACAAAAGTTTGAGGTTTTTATAAAACTAAATCTATAAAAATGTTTTGTTGTTTATCTCGTCATATTTAAGCCTGTGCTTCAGGAAATAAAGATGTACAGTCTGATGTTCACCATCAATATTTCCTGTGTGAAGCTCTTTTTTTAACTGCATACCCTGCAACAAGGAACAAATTTGTTCCCCATATTTCAAGTAAAGTGCTTACATTGCTGAAAGAAAGCACAATATGCACCTCTGTCTGGCATGAGCAAGAGCGTTACAGTCTGCTCTCAGTCTGCATATGAATGGGAGCCCTCATCTCCAAGCTGGGCTCACACTGGGCCTCGATGTGCCATCTTGTAGTGCAAAGGGACATCTGGCACTGGAGAACAGCCTGTTGAATAGAGTATACTCAAAAGAACATTGTTACAGTGAGAGCAAAGACAAAGTGGAAACATGCTGGTGATCGTCGTGTCTTGCCACAGGGCCTCAGCGAAGCCACTGTACATTTTGTTGATCTCACTGTTATGTCAGTAGTGCTTCATGTGGCTCAAACTCCATTTACAGCCACCTCCACGTTCCTACAATGTGCTGGCTGGCACTTCAGGCTCCTAGCGAGTTGGCCTTGTGACTGGGCTTATCCCCTGCGAACATGCAGCCTGTTTACAGGTACCTCGTTTTGTAAAGGCACTCAGGCGAGCAGTTTGCATGTCGTGGCCTCAGAAGCTCACAGATGTTGTAGAGTACTGGAGACAGGATGTGGTTATGGCTCAACACACAGAGTAGGTGTCTGATAACATGCAGCAAATATCTCAAGATGTTGCACTACTTTAGTCAAAGAAATTTAATATGAGGAGGAAAAATATTTATTGAATAAATAAAACATTAGTCGTTAAATTTTACCCACAGCACATTGGTTACACTGTAATTTATATGACAGTTTATCATTCATTTTAAATTCCGTTTATCATTAATTTTGAGTTATCATTCAGCTTCTTATTTCATGTTGGTTATTAGTAACAAAACAGGCTCTAATACCGTGCCTCTGAGGGACGTTATTCACTATGCAATAAGCTCACACATGTTGCAATGTACTTTCTTCTACAATCGTAACTGTAAGTTACTATCAATAGAGTTAGTGTGAAAAACAATAACATTAATAGCCTTGTGGTGAATTAGAGCTCAGTTAACCTAATAAATCTATAGACTATAGTATTTAAGAACGTTGCATTTTAAGTAAAAACTTCCTCTTCATCAAAAGTGACATGCAACATTTTTCTCTTTGCAACATATTAAACAGGGGAATATTCTTCCACATAGAAATTTGAACAACCCAGGGGATTTAAACTCTTAGATACCTTAAACTAATGTCTCAGAGTTTTATTAACTTGTGATTTGCTCTGGCACATATAAGCAAAGGCATGTCTACAAAGAGGAAGGTGTTGTCTTCAACAACATAAGTCAGAATCCACTTTGAATTACATGGAGAGCCTAAAGCCAAGTTTTATTCAGGGCTCTCACAGTTCTCACTTGGATGCATATGAACAAGCGGGGCAAAAAGGATGCCTCAAGAATCTATTGGAGATACAAGCCTTTTGCTGTAGAAAGTCTCCCAGAAAAGAGCTGAAAGATTACTGTCTGGCGCAGCATTTAGAAGTCATGATATGTTTCAAAGGATATGTTAATAATGTACTTTACATGCAGGATGCTCAAACTTTTCAAGTCATGCCTTTTATTCACTATTAGACTAGAAAGAATTGAAGGACAATTTAATGTCTTTTAGAAATCAGGTTATCTCTTAACCACTTAATATAACAGAAATGTTCATTAGGTCTATCTGACTCCCAGATTCACCAACAGCTTTTTAAAGGAATGAAGGGTGGCTGAAATAGACTGAACACTTAAAATGTCATCAAAATTCATATCTTATTTTCTCATCTCAAAATACAGAACAGCAGAAAACCAAAGCTCTGAAATACAACATTACAGCACCTAATTTAGCAATGATAATGGCAGTTAAAGTTTTTTCCTTTCTTAAATATTTCCTCTCTGTTCATTGTGATTTTTCAGGTTTTGTCTCACAACCTGTGCACAGTCTTGAGTATCCCACATGACCCAGTCGCTTTAGAGGAGCACTTCAGGGATGACGATGATGGCCCAGTTTCCAGTCAGGGTTACATGCCTTACCTCAACAAATATATCCTGGATAAGGTGACTAATAGCACAAGTTTTTTGCTCTTGTTGCATTTATGCAGTTAGGTAGTTTTTAATGATAGCATTTGTGTTGCTGTAGGTTGTGGAGGGATCTTTTGAAAAGGAAAACGTAGACGAGCTCTGTTGGACACTCACAGCAAAGAAAAACTACCAGCCAAATAGAAGCAGCAGCTCTGTTCTACCTGACAAGGATGCTTTTCGACTCTGGTGCCTTTTTAATTTTCTCTCTGAGGACAAGTACCCCTTGGTTATGGTTCCTGATGAGGTGGGCTTCACTAGAATACATGCATTCTTTTCACTTTCTCCTACAAGAATTAACACAACAAGATCATATTGTGTGAATGTCCCTCTTGTGTCTAACCTCAGCCACATACATTTTTTAAATTATTTCGCTCCATTGTTGACTGTAATTGTGGGACTGTAGTCAGTAATCTGTGACCTAAAAATAGAGTTGGATCTTGAAAAACCGTGAACATTGGCTGAAACTTCGTTTTGCCACCATGGAACACGGTGCTCTTTTCATGCAACGGTGTGGGCTTGTTTCTCACTTGCAACCTCTCATTTTGGTTTCCTGTCATGCATTTTTCACAGCCGTTGCCAAGACAAAGCCTCAAATTTCAAGGGCAGAGAAGTTTCTTTCATGCAGAGTTTTAAGAGACTGTCATCCACTTTAGTTTTGCTACAATATTCTCACACATACCACAGCACAAAGAAATCTGTGGTGTTGTGAGTGTTACAGTGTTACTAAAGTAGGTTTAGCCACCAAACAGCACAAATTACGTTGCGTGCTATTTTTGTTAATGGATGTGATTTTTAACGATGGTGTTTTTTAAAAAAATTGAAAAGCAGAAGATCAATTTCTACATTTTTTAAGCTCTACAGTGATGTCTACAAAAGGTCATTTAGGGGAGTGATACAAATGAAAAAATTATTTCAAGTAATGAATACTGCAAAGGTACATAAAATAAGTACTTGAAATGAATGCCTATGACTTTTTGCCCCATTTTGAGTGTCATTACCACTTATTTCCATCTGCAGGTGGAATACCTCCTCAAGAAGATATGCATGGCTATGAGTATTGAGTTCAATTGTGTTGAGATAGAGGACTTCTTCTCCCAGGACTCTGTACAGCAGAGCGGCATTACTGTCTGGATTTTTCTAGAGTTGATGAACTCTGGAAAAATAACCAAAGGAATTGAAAAGAGCATTATCAGCATGGCCATAGAGGAAGTATACAGGGAGATAGTTGGTGATGTTCTCAAAGAGGTAGGAGACCGATATGCTACCAGATAAGTCTGTTTCATTCCTATCATACTTTACTTTGTGTCAGTGACGTTATGTGTATGTATTGGTATGGATGTATACAGGGTTATCTGTGGAAGAAAGGTCAGCTGAGGAGGAACTGGAAGGAGCGCTGGTTCACCTTAAGGCCCAGCAACTTGTACTACTATACTGGGGAGGATCGCAAGGACTGCCAAGGAAACATAGCCCTGGATGGGAACTGTTGCGTGGAGGTAAGCAGCTGGTGATGGTTAGTGTTCAAAGCTAAACACACACACACAACAATCATCCTACGCATTTGCTTTCTTCTGCAGTTCTCAACATAGCTTTGTAATTACATAAGGGTTGGGTTTCCCCTAAGGTGCCACATGATGAAGCTAAAAGGAATGGTTAGCAGATATTAGTTTGACTAATGGTTCAGCCTTTCCGAGTCTATTAACTCGAAAAATATAACAAGACCAGGATCTGGATGTTATATCATCTGCATTGTAGCATATCCTGCTCAGAAACGTGTTTGCATCATTCAGCATTAAAGGTCAAAGGAGTATTTGAGCTGAACTAAATGGCCACAAGTATCATAAACCCATATATATTTCATTTGGACTTCTGAAAGGTGACAGATAGAAAAATGTTCTGCTCAGCAGTTTACTGCACTGAAAATGAAAGTGAAAACTGAAGACTGACGTTGCTGAGAGGGGAGATGTCTACATTAGTCTTGTTTTCAGGTTTCCATTCTCCACGTCTAGTTCATTATGTTCTGCAGTAATTCAAAAGTTTTACATTCTGGGTTTTGTGATTTATTTAAATTGATGCTAAAACACTGAAACTTCACTAAGTTTCCATTACTCAGTTTTATTGTACTACCGTTGAAGACAGAGATTGTTCCCCCGCTTCTCATAATTATGCTATAATCAGTAATGAACCTGGCCCATTCACAGCAGTATGAACAGATGATGATCGGTATGTTTGATCTGTCAGGGCTACACCTCTAAATTTATTACACCTGCACATGCGTGAGTCATATTGTGACAATGGCTTCATAGATGTTACCCAGTTTCATGTGAAATTTCCCTTAATACTGGCCAATGAGTTATGAGATCATAGTTACCTAATAACAAACTCAAGGACGAATAAAGGTCTTATCTTATCTTATCTTATCTTATCTTATCTTATCTTATCATATCTTATCTTATCTTATCTTATCTTATCTTATCTTAACTTATCTTATCTTATCTTATCTTATCTTATCTTATCTTATCTTATCTTATCTTATCTTATCTTATCTTAAATAAAACATTTTTTAATTTAGGTGTCATAATTAACAAGATTAGGGAAACTATTAAAATAATAAAAATATAACGTATCAAACTGAATGTTATTATGTACACACTGCACCATGTTTCATTATAGAAAGTATTTTTTGTCCTCATCAGTGTATACTTAATATATTGTTGGAACAAATGCAAACCAAGAAAGAGAGAGAAAAAAAAACATCTCAAGATGAACAAATATGAACTGATAAAATGTATGTTTGTTGTTTGATCAGGTGTTGCCAGACCGAGATGGAAAGAGGTGCATGTTTTGTCTGAAAACTCTTTCCAAGACTTATGAAATGAGCGCCACGGACACCAAACAGAGACAGGAGTGGACTTCAGGTCAGAGAAGACTCCTGCTCTCTGACTCATAAATCAATCTTAAAAAGGTCATCTTCCTCTCAAGACATTAACATAATCTTCTTCACAGCCATTCAAACAGCCATCAGGCTGCATGTGGAGGGTAAGAAGTCTCTCCATAAAGATCTGAAGCTGAAGAGACGGGAACAGCGAGACCAGCGGGAAAAAAGACGACAGGCCAAAGAAGAGGAGCTACAGAGGCTTCGGGCCTTGCAAGAAGAACGGGAGCGCAAGCTGGCGGAGCTGGAGCTCTTGAAGGAGGCACAGAAACAGGCTCAGGTGCTCTTGGAGCAGGATGAACAGAGGAGGCGACAACAGCATGAACAGCTCCAGCGTGCCCTGGAGATTCAGCTTCGTGAGGCTGAGGAGGTGAGCCTGGAGGCCAAGAAGGAAAAATTCACAAAGCAGAAAAACAAACACAGTGAATCATTTCTTCTTTCTGTGCATCTCCAGGCCCGGGTCAGCATGCAGGCAGAGATGGCTCTAAAGGAGGAAGAAGCAGAGAGGCAGAGGAAGAGGATTCATGAGCTAGAGGAGATGCAGAAGCGTTTAGAGGAGGCACTGCAGCAAGAGATTAAAGCCAGACTGGATGAAGAGGCCTTCCGCTACGCTCAAGCAGGGTAAATATTGATCCATATATGCAGCCATTAAGATATGTAACATAACAGTGCTTTAAGCTGTATATCAGGGTCACTCTTGCATGCAGACAAATATATTAAACCATTGAGGTTATGTTGCGTTAAGTTCCTCAGGAAGTTAAGCTGCCGGCAAAGGAAGTTGTTAAACATGGCTGTCACATGAATCAGTATGTCACTATCCTCTCTCAGCTAGAATTTCGTGATGCACTGATCATACAGGATGCCTCACTAAAGGCCCTGTGTGGCCGTGGCAGGTCTAAAAAGTGTAATATTTGTGTTTTCTGTTGGGCTTAGGTTACTAGCTGAGGAAGAGGAGAAAATGAAAGCCCTGATGGCCTTGCAGGAGGAGCAGGAGGAGTACATCCTAAAGACACAGAGGGAGAAGCAGGAGCTGAAGCAGGAAATGGAGGCAAAATCTCGCTCTCTTGAGGAGGCGCAGAGGCAGCTGGAAGAGGTCCGAGCCAACCGGCACAGAGTTGACCAGGATGTTGTGGTAGGTAGCGATAGGTTTGGTAGGAGCAAGTCTTAGACATAATTAATAAGTGCCTATGGGCAATAAAATTATTAATGTAAAACATTACGGGGCACCTCTGGAGAAATTCCAGAAATAATAACTATATCTTAAAATCAGTCTCGAGGGTCTGACTCTGTATGTGTCAGTCTTGGACGAGAATGACAAGCACAGAGCAGGTAATGATGGCTGTGAATCTGAGCACTGACCGCAACCAGCAGTCATTACAGTACACCAGTGGAGAAATTCCCCTTCACATCTTTACTAAAACTGGCTTATGAGCTATGAGATCATGGTTACCTAATAAACCCAATGACGAATAAAGGTCTTAGGTCATTTTAAATAAAACACTTATTTCATTTAGGTGTCATAATTAACAAGATTAGGAAAACTATCAAAATAATAAAAATAGAACGTGTGAAAAATAATGTTGCAACAAAAAGTGCAAAGAAATTACTATATAATGCTATAATATAGAGAATCACCTGTGTTGGTGAGAGGGTGACTGTGTCTGTGTATGCATGTGTAGGTGTCAATGTAAATTGAGGTGATAAACAATGGGGGGCAGAATGGGGACTTTACTGTATGGCTGGTGAAGACACAAGATGGCCACTGTTGCTGTAGAAACAAGGAGGCCACAAAATGGCTGCTGTTGTCATGGAGACCAGTAAACATGTGGTTCTTTGTCTATGTAGCCACATGTGCTAGCATTTAAAAGCAACAACACATGTGATACAGTAGAATATGTTTGAGGTCCCTTCTTCTGTCTAGATTAGTAAAAGACAAATCAAAATGGTTGTGTGTTGGAATTCCAAAGATGCCAGGTTAGAAATGCTAGTTTAGCATACGAGAGCAAACATGACTTGTCTAAAATAACCTTTAAATTTCGACAACATAAACTCAAAGTAAAAGTCAGTGAAAACCAAAATTAAATGGCAAATTATACAGTTAAGCTGACCATGCTAAGCTATGCTATGCTAAAGCTAACATTGATGCTAACTGCTAAAGCCCAGTATGTGTTTTTTGTTACCACAGTCCTTTGGAAATGGTAGATCCTTAAGGATATGGAAAGAGATCCTTTGTCCAGCTAAATCCAGTTGCGTGTCAGTTATGTTGAGCTTGCTGCTACCCAGGAGAAGGAGACTGGTCTCAGCTGGAGAGGTCAGCAGAGTGGCTAACCAAGCTGCTATTTTGGAGGAAAACTTCCTTGGTTTGAGAAGATTTTACATCTGGATTGCAGCTGCAAAAAAGAACCGAGAGAGATTGGCTGCTTCTGTCAGGCTGACCTGAAGATGAGAGAGAAGTTGAAATTACTAGGCTTGATCCTCTGGTGAGGACCATGAGAAGGGAGGCTACACTCCCACACATGAATGGAGACATCTTGCGGGTGGTTGGTAAATGGACTTGTAATCATATAGCACTTTTCCAGTCAGTTTGACCACTCAAAGCACTTTACACCACATGCCACATTCACCCATACACCAGTAGACACATCAAGAGGCAAGGACAATTAGGCATGTAGTCAGGACTTGATCCACCGACCTTCCAGTTAGAAGACAACTGCTCTTCATCCTGAGCTACAACCGATGTGTTCTCGACACATCAGCCGGGCAGAACTTTCTTCTCGTGGGGCTCTGAGACGTATTGTGTGATTGCTCAGACATTTAAGGTGGGCATTGTTAACTCGGAAAAGAATGAAGTGGAATGTTTTGGCTGTGGCATTTCCCTTGTTTCGATGCTAAACCGGTTTTAATGAACAGCTGATCGAGGAGGTGAGAAAATACGTAAATGTATAGAACACAAGTAGAAGCAAGAACTTTGTTCTTGTTCTCGTGGAGTATGTAACAAGCTTAAAGAAGTAAAGTCGGTTTGGATGATGTGTACAGAACAAGTTGCAAGATGTTCCTAACTTATGAGAGCAAAATGACGTAATTTTGTTCTTGTGGCCTCGAGAACAAGAAAAAAGTTTTTGCATCCCACGGAGTATGTAACAGCCTTTAAGCTTGTTACATACTCCACGAGAAGCAAGAACTTTGTTCTTGTTCTCGAGACTGCAAGAACAAGAAAAAAGTTTGTATTGGTCCAGTCATTTCATACAAGAAGCTTCATCTGTGATGGGGTGGAATTACTTCATGGGGAGTATCTGTGTTTTTATGTCCATGAGAGCAAAATTACATCATTTTGCTCTTGTTGCCTGGAGAACAAGGAAAAAGTTCTTGTTTCCCTCGGAGTATGTAACAGCCTTTATCCTGAAGTTGGGGAAGTTTGTGGGAATGGCTACCTGGAAGGGATGTTTGTTCTCTTTAAAAGAAAGAGTGTCAATGGATCATAGACTGTATATAAAAGATAGATGTGAGGTCCGTAGGTTTCTGAAGAGCTGAACTGAAGCTCATTGGGCGGTTCCCACTGTCACCATAGCGACACGTGTGGCGTCATTCCCAGAAAATCCAAAAATGGGAAAAGAGGTACAAGCTAACAGAGTTAGGTGGGCAAAAGCTAAGGCGTGCTGTTAGCCGGCTAAAAACTATTGTGGTACTGCACTCTCCCTTCTTGTCACGGATATCAGATACCTGTCAATCAAAAGGACACACCCCTAATTATGCTGAATTTCAAGATTAAATGCCCCCCCCCCCTAAAATAATCCGAAAATGCTTTTTTTTTTTTTTGTACCAGGCTTCAAACATGTTGGTTCTTTTAAACATGGTAGTCTATGGGGATTGAATCTGTTTTGGAAAGAGCCCCTAGTGGATGAGGGGTGAACTGCAATTTTTTGCACTTAGCATAGGCTTCACATTTTACTGGCGGAGGTTGCCGCTTACAGTGCACAAATGAATGCTTGGTTCTGTGGTGTCTCAACAGTAGAAAAATCAAACAAAAAACATCAAACAATCCAAACAATTACCTCACAGAACCGTAGAGTTAAGATTTTTTTATTGAATTTAACCTGATGATCAGATGCAGGACCATCAGTTCTGCATTAATTGAGGAGATTATGTTAGGACCAAAAAATATAGAAAGAAATAAGATGTTTGTGCTACTACTGAACTAGATTATTAGGTTAAAGAAATTACTGTGCGGTGGTCTTGGTGGTCTTATTACTTGGTGGTCTAGGGGCTGCATGGGTCAGTGGGTAGAGTGGTCGTCTTGTAACATGAGGGTTGCCGGTCCTATCCTCGGCCTATCGAACTAATGTCAAGGTGTCCCTGAGCAAGACATCGAACCCCAAACTGTTCCTGCTGGGTTGTGGTTATCTTCCACCATCAGTGTGTGAATGTGATGTATAATGTAAAGCGCTTTGGGTATCATTCCAGATACAATAAAAGTACTATATAAAATACCATTTTTACCATTTATCACAGAGTTGCTGAGAATCACCAACAATAATATAAGATGCAACTGCAACATTTCCCAGTCATGTTGGAATAATTAACAATAATAAGACATTTAATTTTATTCAGACTTCATAAATGCTGTTTATTATTTGTTGTAGTTACAGAAATGTGAATAAGTGTCCCTCCTATCCCGATAATATTCAGCCGTTTGTTTACTTCCTGGTATTTGATGTTTGTAGCAAAAGGATGTTTCAGAGATTTTTCATCTGACAGGCTGCCCAAAGAAAGCTTCGCCAGGCAAGCACCAATGTCAAACACTGGAACGTCCAGATGAACAGACTGATGAGGCCGATTGGACCAGGCGGTAAGTGTCCATATATATAAAGAGGTGGTACATTCAAAGACATGACAAATGCAGTATTTGATAAGCTGGCTTTTCACCTCTTTAACTCACTGAGGTTTGCTTGCCAGTATATAGCAAGTCCATCAAACTGCTGTCTGATGACAAAACCTCACATTGTGTTTTAGTGGTTTTGTTTTCTTGTTTTTCTTTTATGCTGGTGTCAGCATTAATACTAAGTTTCAACATTTAGAGAAATAAGGACAAATGTGTGGATGTGAATATTAAGCAGAGTGATTTTTTACAAATGAACAGATGTTTGTTTAATTTCATTATGTCCTGCAAATAAACTTAATTAAATTGTATTCTTTATCTTCAGACAAGTATGTTCCCTCATATCTGCACCCTCCTACCTGAAGTGCTTTATAACAAACCTGAGATTTATTTTAGCTTATTTATTCTTTTCTTTCATGTCATTTTTTTTTTCTTTTAGAGAAAAGACCATCTCTGGGAAGCTCTTTCTCAAGCTTCCAGATCCCAGCACAGAGAGACCCTGGGCTTCGTCTCAGAAGGCGATCAGGGTCAGAGGATCAGGATGAGGAGAGCAAAGAAAATGTCGACAAAAGAGCTGGGTGTGATATAGAGAAACGTCACTCGCATGCCTCTAACGGAGGCATGGATATCCCCTAAAACATGAATCAGAGAGGTCACTTGATTTACAACTAGTGACGTTTTCTGACAGGAAGGATATGGTTGTCTGTTGTCTGATGTGTGAACTTATGAAAGCCATGGGACATCTGGACATAAAACAGAACTTACTGTGCTACCATTTTTAATAATGTTGAATTTACTGACTTCATATCGAAAGACAGCAGTGAGAATTCCCACTTTTCAGCAAACTGCTCTTTTATCTGCACCTCGCATAAGACCTGTAATGAATAAAAATAATACCTCAGTGCAAAGAAAAGAGCTAGAAGAAAGACTTGATGGTAAGTTAGCATGTTTAAAAAGAAATACATTCATATAGTGTGTGAAGGAAGCTCCTTTTGTTTGGCTTTGTAATTTGAAAAGATACCCATGTTTGGGGATGGAGGGAGGTAACTTTTGATTCAGAGAGATGATTCGGTATTGGTTTTTACCACCATTTTGCTCCTGAAAACAGGAAAGAGACTGAGAGGGGAGGGGAGAGAACTTCCTGTTTCTAATGTGACATAACATTATTGTAAATAAAAAAGTGACTTGATGCAGTAAACAGATTTTGACCTGTATCTCTTCTGAGTTAGAAAATGTGTAACACGGTATTAAAAGACAAACACTTTCAACTAACTAAAACAGCTTAAAATAAAAGAAAGAAAGAAAGAAAAAAATACAAAGCACGTGGAAGATTTTGACGCCCACATCCGTTTTAGTTTATCATTTGAATCTACCTCATTTTTGGAAGTAAAATGTGTCATAGCTGTCTTACTGTTTAAACCTGAGCAAAGAGAGACATCACCTGACAAACTGTGCAAACTGCACGCTGGTTGGATTTATTCATTTATTTTTACCCCAAATATCTTACCCAAAGGGTTTTACAGAATACAAGTTATTAATCTTTTCATTTTATTTGTTAGTGGGAACAAAGAATTTTCTCCTTTTGGATATTTTTTTTTTATTCTTAAATAATCTGTTAAGCAGGTTAAATAAAGTTCCTGACATATAGTAACAACTAAAGGTTACAAATAAAGAATAAATACATATTAAGTATGATATTAAATGTATATGTATATTTTATGTTAATACACTAGAGACTTTATTTCCTGGACTTGACACACATGATTTTGACACAAAAATAGCAGCTTTAATAGCAAAAATCTGTTAAAAAACAACAACAACAAAAACACTACCTAACACTTGATTCTTGAGAGAATTATATATTTTATTCAGAAGTACTAAACCCATGAGATTATGGGTGCAGACTCATGGCTGATTAGCCTGTTTGTTGGGCCAAAAGAAAAATGACCAGCAAGGCTAACCGAGTACACTATTTCTGGATTAGATTTAATGGTTCTGGATATTTAAGCTATGAATATCCTTTTATTTTAATCCAGCAAAGTCCCCCTCTTTTAAAAAGTGTTTCTAATGAAAAATAAACCAGCTCAAGATTGTTGACCAATTTCAACAGTAAATCTACTTCCACACATAGCACGCAAATTCAATGACTGGAGCTATATAAAGAAAAAAATATTAAAAAAAAAAAAAACAGTACATTACAATTTAAGCACGATGGGGATGTTGTATATTTGGACCAGTTCTCTTGGTGGGGAGGTGAGGGGAAAGATGGAACAGTGCTTTGTGATTCATGTCACCAACAAATGATCTCTGAAGAGACCATAAAATGGATTTGTACTTAACCTGGTTTGGTTTGACAATTCTGCCAAGAAAAATAGGAAGGGAAGTCGGGAAAACAATGTCGAAAAAAATGGAAAAATCTAAGCCCACAAAAATCCTCACATATGCACTCTGCATTAAAAAATATTACCTCAATAAAGAATATTGCCAAAGATAATATGCTTATGCAGTTTGTTTTATTTGTTCACTCACAATATATTCCTAAGTATGTGGAAATCTGTATTTATGCAGAAAGTAGGAAGGGCTTACAAGTTTTGAGGCACCACTGAGCTGTTTGCATGTGATGTGTGCGGGGCGCTGTGTCCTGACATGTGACAAGGGGAGGAGGAAAGGGGGAGTGAAGCAAAGGAAAGGAAAGCAGAGTAGAAGCAGCAAAGCAAGGAGCGACAGACATAGAGATAGAGAGAGAGAGAGAGAGAGAGAGAGAGAGAGAGAGAGAGAGAGAGATTACCATTTAACTTTGCTTATATGCATGATTTGTGGTAGCAAACAGCGGCGCCAGTTCTGCTTTTCCTCGTTTCTTAAGCTCGGTAGTTTATCAGCCCGGTATTTACATGAAGGCCTGAATCTGTCCAAGTTTATGTCAGTTAGCAGTCTGACGTTAGCCTCTGCTATTAGCCTACTCCCTGCTGGTGGTGACTTCAAACAACTTGTCAACAGCCGATCGATTCTGGACAGGACTGCTTTCACTCTCTGTTTGTTTTAGCTGGTTGCCATAGCGTAAACATTCTCTGAACCAGCGGCACTACTGGGAGAGGTAAGCTAACTTGGAAGCCAGCTAACGTTATTTAAAGGAACACACGGGAATGCGGGTTAGCTACGCTAACAGCTAGCTAATGATAGTACTCAGTCAACATCAAGGTTAGTAGCTCACTGGTTGAGTTAGCTAACTGAGCCGATTCTTCGACGACCGACGGGCAAGCAAGAACAGCTCAGTGATGGGTCTAACATAGTTTTCACTGTCTCTAAAAAAAGTTTGATGGAAGACTCGTCTGTAACTTGGCCGTCCTTTCATATCTCAGACGCTTGTATACAGTTACAGCCCCGTCAGTGACTCACAATCCCCAGTAAGTTAGCAGATACTTCTGAGAACCAGTGTGACAGGTTGTCCATTGAACTAGTCTCAACACCTTTAATACCCTGTGTTTTCTTCCTCGAAAACTTGTGAGAATGTGGTCAACCATACTTTTTGCCTTTGGAGACCGTGTAATTGCAGTATTCATATTGAAATCTGCTTCATAATAAGCAGAAACTGCGGGGTTTGTCACAGCTCAAAGCTACACACATAGAGGAATTGATCCACTAGGGGGCCACGGGGTAAAAATATTACCCCCACCTCCTCCACCAGCTTCAGAGCAGCACAGTGTGTACACAGTGCATGCACCCTTTCCCCTTAAAGCAACCACCAAGTACACCGAGCACCCTGCCATGGACCTGAGGCAAACAATAATACAGATGTCTCCAAGCTGCAGTAGAGACAGAGGAAATCTGGGAATGTTCAGGATGTGGAAAAGTCAGACCAAAAACAGTTTGGACAGGAAATCTTTTTTTATTTGAGTCATAGGTTTTTAGTCCTTATTTTTCTCCTGACCTGAGATTTTTAAATAATGTCATTAATCTCAAAGACAAATTATTACATGAAAGTGTGGGTAGGCATGTTGAAGTTGTTACGGGCAAAAAAAGTGAGCACTGTTTAACTGGATGATCAAAACAGGGGATTTTAGTGTTGTGGGGCCTTTGGTTGTCTGTTACAATTGCTCCACAGATAATCCAGATGACAGTGTGTGTGTATATCATGTTGAAAGCCTGTTACTATCAAGGACATTCACTGCCTGCTCAAACAAAACCAGTTGTAACTGACTGACTGTGGGGTAACCAAACAAACACAGAGTAAAAGATTAATGAAACAATTGCTTCTGTTTTTAGCAAAAGCAGCTATGATGGCTACGTGACAAGCGATGAGCCACTGAGTCAACTTCAGCAGGAACCATGGAAGGGTTTCAGCAAGCTGCTACAGAACAGCATGACAGGGTAAATGGATACAGCAAGCCCAAGTCCCCCCATGACATGGCTGATGTCAGGTGGACGCCACCAGAAGGAGAGTCCGGAGGCTCAGACAGCTGTGGGGGGACAAGTGTGTCGGAGCTGACAGACTTTCAGGAGTTAAAGACCAGGGAAAGCGAAGATGAGGAAGAGAATGAAGAAGTCCTTGCTTGTAAAGACCTTAAAGGGGACCAGAATAAAAGACAGAAAGAGGATCAAGATCAGGAGAAAAATCACAACAAGCAAAACAGTTGTGCGTCATCCAGCTACACAGGTAAAATCTTGACTATATTCCTCAAAATATGAAGATAACATAGTTAGGCACAAAGCATAATTCATAAGAATTATTATTGCATATTTATTTATTCATTCATTTTTTTTTTAAATGCAGACCTTTCCCATACTTCATCACCCTCACTGTCAGAACAGCTGCGTCTTGGCAGAGAAGACAATACAGGGTCTGGTATCAGTGTGGAGTGTAAGGTCTGCGGGGACAAGGCCTCTGGCTTCCATTACGGCGTACACGCCTGTGAAGGTTGCAAGGTAAGACAGCTTGTATATAACCACATGACGTCTTAGTAAGATTAAAAAGGTTGACAACAGCACTTTTCGTACTCCCCCAACGATGCGAGTTGTTAAACCAGTTGCGTTGTTTCTGATTCAGGGCTTTTTCCGGCGGACCGTGAGAATGAAACTGGAATATGACCGCTGTGAGCGTTCCTGCAAGATTCAGAAGAAGAATCGCAACAAGTGCCAATATTGTCGCTTCCAGAAGTGCCTGGCTTTAGGAATGTCTCATGATGGTGAGAATTAAATCAATTTTGCAAATTAGTTTTAAATTTTATTGCTATGATTTACTACTTTAAATAAAATCTAAGACTCAAAAAGGTATCTGATAGGGGTTTAGATTAGTATAATCTTATTGAATCTCTCATAAACAATAAATATCTACCATTTTAATAATTGTTGTTTGGGAAAACATGTAAACTAAATTTCTATCATTATCAAAATAAAATGTTGTAAATACTGTAATAAAACCCGGCATCTTTACTTGCTTATTATGTGAATGTTCACTTAAAATAAGTGTTGTGATTGTGTGTTTGCCCAGCGATCCGATATGGACGTATGCCCGAGGCAGAGAGGAAGAAGCTGGTCGCAGGCCTTCTTGCAGAGGAGCTGAACCTCAGCAAACCAGGTGGTTCAGACCTAAAGACCTTGGCCAAACAGGTCAACACAGCTTACTTGAAGAACCTCAGTATGACCAAGAAGAGGGCCCGCAGCATAATGACAGGCAAAACCAGCAGCACCTCAGTAAGTTTTCTAGCAATCAGACCTCAGATTTTTATAGTAATAAATAAAATTCATTAATGGCAAATTATTATTATTTTTTTACTTTTTCCGTCTGATTTTTCTTCCTCTAGTTTTTTTTTTACCTGTTTAGATACACATTTATCCAAGAGTTGAAAGTGGATGTCATTGCATCTCTTGTCAGAAGAACATGGTTTTAACTGCTCTGCTTTTTAATAGAAATAGTACACAATACAACAGAATTGAGTGCTTCTTTCCGCATTGGGGTCTTATATTCATTATAAAGTATTTGTCTTTTGTGATAACAGGAACTATTTTACTTGCATCTGAAAATTTAGAAGAGAACCAGAAACTAACTTAATTTATTGGCCATTTTTTATTCCTGTTTT
Source organism: Melanotaenia boesemani (assembly GCF_017639745.1). Taxonomy (NCBI): domain Eukaryota; kingdom Metazoa; phylum Chordata; class Actinopteri; order Atheriniformes; family Melanotaeniidae; genus Melanotaenia; species Melanotaenia boesemani. The sequence continues at coordinate 17,199,266 of NC_055694.1, forward strand.
TACTCAGATTGTCAATATATAATGTCCTTAAACTGCTTATCAGCTGTACAATAGTTCTAAATTTTTATTGTTAAAAATGTATATTTTTTTCCACTCTGTCAGCCTTTTGTGATCTATGACATGGACACGCTCTGGAAAGCAGAAAGTGGTTTAGTATGGAGCCAGTTAGTTCCAGGTGCACCTCTGACCAAGGAGATAGGAGTTCACGTGTTCTACCGCTGTCAGTGCACCACAGTGGAGACTGTACGAGAGCTCACAGAGTTTGCCAAGTGCATTCCGGGGTTTGTGGACCTCTTCCTTAATGACCAGGTAAGTCACTGTCACCCCAACAACATGTTTGCTTGTGTGTAGCTTTCTACAAAACACTAATGGACATCCCACTCTGTGCTCCTGCAGGTGACTTTGCTCAAGTACGGTGTTCATGAAGCTATTTTCGCCATGTTGCCATCTCTCATGAACAAAGATGGACTGTTGGTGGCCAACGGTAAAGGCTTTGTGACAAGAGAGTTTCTGCGCAGCTTAAGGAAGCCCTTCAGTGAGATCATGGAGCCCAAGTTTGAGTTTGCTGTCAAGTTCAATGCTCTGGAGTTGGATGACAGCGACCTGGCCCTATTTGTTGCTGCCATTATTCTCTGTGGAGGTAAGCCTGAGGGTTTTGCTGGTAAAGTATGAAGATTTACTGCTTGTTAATTTTAGTTAGTCTGTAACACACTTAATTTTTCACATGATATTAACAGATATTTCCACCATTGTATGTTTTAATTCTTACTGAAATCTTAACTGGAGCTTAGGCAGTAATGTCATGTGTTGTCTGATTTATGCTATGGAGTTGGAGAAACATGAAATATTGAGCACATCAGTTAGAGTGTATAGATATTTTTGGAATCATTGTTTACAAGTTTACAAAACCTTTGATTTTCTCTGCTCTTCTGTGGTGCACCCACTGCCTCACTTGGATGACAAGCTGTCAGCTGAATCCTCAGATTTGATGTCATTGTAGAGTAGAACAGCTGCTTTTTACAGAGCTAACAAAGAGCTATTTTTTCTTCGTTACTTTGCCATCGACTGCGTAGAACCCAAACTACTTCCACACACTTCTTCTCAGATGCATTCATTTTGTAAACTTTGCCCAAGTTGGCTTTACTGCTTTTTGTCCTCCATTAATGAAACGAACACAAGAGCACTGGTAGTTTAACAAGGGATTAAAATGGCCATATTATGCTAGTTTCAGGCTGATTTTAATATGTGAGTCCACAAGGGCAGAAATTAATCAAGCATTTTTTACAAACACTTTTATTTTTTATCGATCCTCTTCGTAGGCCCTCAGATCAGCCTCTGCTAAAAACAAGCAGAACGCCCTGAGCCCCTCCTTTCAGCAAAAGCCTGGTCGCAAATCCCTCGTTGTACAGGCCCTTATTCATCCAGCAGTCTTCGGTGAAGTACCGGTCACAAATACAAACATTGGCGCAACTCTGTGGCTGGCTCCCAAAAACAAACTCCATTGCTGTCTGGCTGTTGATTCCTTTGGGAATTTGAACAAATACTACTGTCCCTGACAGCCGAAGCAGCATTTCTTGTGTGACATTTTGACACTGAAACCTTACACTGAGTGGTGAAGGTGGGTGTGCCTTTCTGCTCGAGAGTGTGCACAATCTGGAGAAGATGACCTTTAACTGAGTCCCCCCTCCCCTGGAACGTCACTAAAATATTGAAGTAGAAATAACTCTCTAAAATCTGTTGTTTTCAACGCCATGGAAACATGCGTTTATATAATTTTAAAAAATGGCGTCGCTCACTTGTCTTGAATATTTAACACTATAACGGTAGAAAGCTCAGAAAAGTCAAAGTAGCGTAATGGAGACCCTTTAAACAATGAAGCTTTTAGGAAATTTCTAAAGCGCCCTCTGTGGATGGTAGCAAACAGTCTGTCCACTTCCGGTCTGTAAGCTGAGTTTATGAGCCATTCATTAAAGTTGAAGTGATAGAATTTAAAGATATAATAGCTCTTTCATTAATTGCAAAAAAGTCTTGGATACAATCGTCATAATTTTCATCAATATTTTACATAATTTACATTTTTTGCTTCATAAGACCTATACAGGTCAGAAATTGTGAGCATAAAACTGTGGATGTTATGTTTGTTAGTAACGCTTTAAACCAATCAGGCCAAGTTCTGTCATCTCAAACAGAACTGCAGGAGAGCAGCTGCACATTCAGAAAACTGCAGCTGCTTTTGCTCTGCTTTGTGACACTTCTGATACATGTGTGAAAGTTGGAAAAATGTTCTAACCGACATACGTGAAGTTTCTCATGAGTCATGCACAATACTCTAAGTTAAATCCAACTTTAAGAAATGTAGGAAAAAGGGGGGAAAGCATGATCAATCTGTCAGCTGATTATTCCAGTGATTGTTTGGCATTGTGAGGTTTCATGACATCAGCTCTCAATAGTTGTGCAAAACCAAAACACAATAAGCATTAAATCTGCAAAGTGGAAGGTTTGTCAGCTTAGATTAAATGGAATCATGTAAATTAACCACAAATTTTTATTATATATATATATATATATATATATATATATATATATATATATAAAAGTGCATTGCAGAGAGTCCGGGGTAGCTCTGCTTCACCAGGTTCAGACATTTTGTGTCTTCAATGTTATTATATATTACCAAATGATTCATATTAATGTTTGCCGTAATAGTTAATCAGTCATAAAAGCCTCGCTCGGTTGCTCTGTAGAAATTGTTAGTCATCTTTTTTTTTCTCTCTCTCTCTCTTCCTCAGATCGTCCGGGGCTTATGAACGTGAAGCAGGTGGAGCAAAGCCAGGACAACATACTCCAGGCCCTGGACCTCCATCTTCAAGCAAACCACTCTGACTCTCTCTACCTCTTCCCTAAGCTGCTTCAGAAGATGGCTGACCTTCGCCAGTTGGTTACTGAAAATGCTCAGCTTGTCCAAAAGATCAAAAAGACTGAGTCAGAGACCTCGCTCCACCCTTTACTACAGGAGATCTACAAAGACATGTATTAGAAATCTCCAGCACAGACTGATTTTAGCAATACTGTTACAGACTGAATCTACGGTTATAACAACACACTGCATCCGGTTCAAGCACTGTTCCACAAATATGCATGTATTTTTAACATGCAGATGAGGCACAGACACTTGGTAGGGCTAACAAAATCAGCAATGTCTTCACAATGTCAGCATTGCCCTCAGCACAGTAATGTGTGTATGTGTGACTGCGTGCGATGAGCATCTGGAATCATTTGCTGCAAGCCTTAGTTTCCCACAACGGTCACTTAACAGGAAGAGTGATATGTTTTCTTATGGAGGCTGCTCCTGTTTCATCCTCAGAGCAAAGTGTTTAGAGAGAGCTGCTTCTTACTCACCTCGCCTCTGCTTTGCCTCAAAGGGAAAGCAATTCATGTTCTTACACCAATGGCATTGTTGAACTTGGAAAGTTTTCCGTTTTTATTTCTTACAATGAGTGATTGTAATTGTTCTGACTTCCAGTGAAGCTGAAGATGCACAAATTGCTATTTGTTTACATCATTATTATCATATTCATCATTAATTACCACCACTTTGCCATGTGGTTTAAACAACACAAACTGGGCTGGCTCCAGCAGTGTAGAGAGCTCTCAATGCAACTGTCTGTGCAATACCATTTCCATTTGTCAATAAATGTGAGATCCAAGTTACTTAGGTTTTGTTTTGAAGCCATCTACCCAAGTGGTAATTTTTGGACTGTGCTGCCCGAGTCTGACACTATAAACACACAACCCTCTGAAATTCAGCATTGTTTTTGTTTATGCAAAATACAGTGAAGTTGCCATGTTCTGGGTTGTGTTAGTTTAGTTTTTTTGTAATTATGTTACTAATTATTTGTAATTGTTGATCATATTTGTAAAGGGCAAAACGTGAATTATCTTATTTCATGTGTTAAGTATATGTGTTTGGTTTTACATGACTTCCTGTTTAGTTTAGTTCCTACCAAATATATCATCAATCAAACCAACAAACCTTTCCTTAACAAGAAATTTGGATTTTATGGTGGAGCAGAATTGATTTTAAACCAGCATACTGAACCATAATATTGTTTTTTGGAAATTTGATGATGATTGAAAGTTGATAACCAGAGTTTATTATCATATGCTGTTTTTGTATTCAACATATACACAATCGTAGATTACTACTCCTTTTGTGTGTCTGGTTTGTCTATACTGTTGCCCAAATTTAGGCATTTTCAGATGTTTTTCCATATTATTCCTTCTGTTTATAATTAAGATACACTAAAAGGACTTCATGCCAGCTCTGGTGCACACTTCAACGGTCTCCTCTTTTACTTTTAACTGTCTTGATTCCCATCTACCTCTAATATGAGTATTCCACTATTCCATCAAATCTCTGAAATTTTGCCTTAATTTCTGATGTTTGTGCACATTGCTAAATTAATAAGACATGCATTGTGCTGTGCTACCAAAGGCAGATTGATGATGAAAGAAATTACACCAAAAAGTATTTGTAAGCTACCTATTTGCAACTGCAACTGTTGGATTGACATATTCAGCAAAAAACGTTTTGTGACTTGAATTTTTATTTTAACCTAATTGTCATGTAAGCTATCTAAAAGTTTAATGGGTTTTCCAAGTATAAAGTTTATTAGAAATATTAATGGTGATTTTTCTCCTATTTTTTATTTTTATTTTTTATTTATTTATTTGGAGCAGTTCATAGCTAACTAATTATATTGTCACGAGAGACTGCTGTAGTTCTGCTTGTTTTAATTTCAGCGCGTTCTAGTTTGATTGACAGCCCTGTGGACCAATAAGGTCTGGAGTACGTAACGCAGGAACGCCAACATCCTGCTCCTATTGGTTAGTTGCCGCGTTAATTAGTAAGAATAACCAGCTGTAAACTATTTAGTAAGGAGGGTTGTTTGTTTGGCGGCTGGCTCAAAATACAGAGGATGGACTCGACACGTAATGGAAGCATCTGTAGGTAAGCAGAAAAACTAAAAATGTAGGCAGACAGAGAAGTGTTTTGATTTTTAGAAGAAACAACTTGAGGTACCCTTCAGTGGGGCCGTTATGACAACAAGAAAACGTTTAAAGTAAACAGTGATATTTCACTTAAGCAGAAAGAGTTTTAGGATATGGGGTTACAAATAGTGTAGATTTGAAGCAATCAAGAGCTTGCATCGTGATCAAGTATTATCCGGAAGTTGAGATGGCTAACACGGACTTAGCAACGACAACAAACCGTTAAGGAACTCTTGCTTGTTTTGGGTTTTGCTCCTCAGCTTTTTTTTTTTATTAAACTTTACTGCTAAAGCATTGTGAGCTTTTTATTTACATTTTATTTATTTAGATAAAAGCTGTATGGTAACGGCAATTCCTCCTCTCATTGTTTGTTGTGCTACCGCAGAGGCTACAGTAACAATGTCGTTGTTTTCAGACGGTTTTCATTTTACACGTGCAGCTTTAAAATAAATTTCTGGATAAATAAATAAACCTTCTTGTCCAATTATTTTTGTTTTTAAAATCGTCGTTTTATGCCTTTTTTAGGTATGAAATGACTGTGGATTTGTCTGATATGCACCAGATGCCTGTTAAAAATGTTGGAATGCACATTCTGCTTTTTAACAGTTCTCTACAATTTAAAGAAAATACATTTTTAAAAGTCAATGCTCAGCTGTGCAGCAACGTTTCTCGTTCACTGAGTAAAAATCCTTAGCATACTTCCTCTATCTTAACCTTTGATATAGCAAGTAGCTCTTTTTATGAGTGATCTATCTTCATTTATAAATATGTCGACTTAAATCAACGCACATATTTGTTTCCATTTCCGCTCACTTTCAGAAGCCTGGTCTTTAAAAACATTACACACAATTTTTTCAGTACCTGTTTTGAAGCTTCAATTTTAATATTGAAAGACAATATTACAGCATGCTTCATAATTTGAGAAACATTTCTTATGGCTTCCTACAAGTGTCTCTTGCATTTCTTATCTCCCTTTGCATTACCATGTGCCTGGTATCAGAAAAGGTGATTGTCATTGGTTGAGATGGCTTCATGTGCTGTTACAATTCAGGTGCATGGCTATAAAAAATCTCCTAAAACTAAACGTCTTTTTTTGCTTTGTGTCTGTAGTTTGTGTAGGGCAAATGTTTGTCACAGGTACTGCTAGTGAATAACAAAACCTTTTACAGGGGATAGTTTGCACTGAAACCTGAATTTCTGAAGACTGATTTGACAAATGCATCGTCATTTTTAAGGCCTTTCTATTTACTTGCTGCTTTAAACGTTTCAGTATTTTAATTATATCTTGCATGAACAGTCCAGCATTCTGCTCTGTTAAATACATGATAAACAATGAAAGTGAACAGGTGAGAATGTGAAGCTATGACAGTCATGAGAGCAAGTGTGGAAACTGACTTTCTTTTTTCATTACAGACATTTCCTAAATGGTTATTGCAGATTTGGTCCTAGATGTAAGTACCGACATGAGTGGACTGTCATGCCATCATCCCAAATATGTAGGTACTTTCAGAAAGGTGGATGCTGGTATGGCGAGCGCTGCAGGTATGTATTTATTTGTTTTTCCTCTTCCCCCAAGTAACAAAAGCAGGATCCAGAGTTTGTTCATTGTTTCCACCACCAGGTATCTCCATATCCTGCAGCCTGAAGTTGGGACAGCTGTTACTGGTAGAAGGGGTTCAGTGCCTGCTGTCTCATCCAGTGTGGCTCACGCTCCATCTATAAGAAGAGGGTCGGAACCAGCTCTTCTGCGCACTGTTGCGATGTCCAGGCAGGAATGCAATGGTTTAGAGTCTGCAAATACTCAGCATGATGTTGGGCACCTACCTGAAGATATTGCAGAGGAGCAGTCACAAGGTATTTTCTTTTTTTTTTGTGTGTGTGTGTTGGGGAGGGGTCACATGTGCAACTGTCCAAATCATTTCTCACTGTGGTCATTTCTTTGCAGAAACTGATTTGGAGTCTGTTCAGAGCTCAGAGAATGCCCTAGCAAATGCCAGCCATGGGAAAGATGAGGTTTGCTTCTAATTTGCTGGATCATTTAGTAAATTTAAAAAAAAAAAAAAAAAAAAAAACCTAAACTACCTTGACCCATTGGTTCCTTTACTGACTCTAAGGTTCTTTCTAGGGGACCTCATCTAAAACACGAGTAGATGGGGCTGCTGCTGCGGTGGCGTCTAGTCCTAAAAGTAAATCGGAGGAAATGGAGGCTGTCCTGCAGAGTAAGGACGTGACCTGTGGCATCTGCATGGACAAGGTCTATGAAAAGCCGGATGAGAGGGGCCAAGTTTTTGGGATCTTGCCAAACTGCAATCATCCCTTCTGTTTAGAATGCATCATGACCTGGAGGAAATCAAAAGATTTTGGGCCAGATGTTGTAAGGTGTGTTTTTGTTGCCACTGAAAGTAAAAAGGAAAAACAAAACCAAAGTATTTGATCCGGCATCCCTGTGTGCTTTTCATACTCCAGGACCTGCCCACAATGCCGAGTACGATCTGCCTTTTATGTGCCAAACAAATACTGGGTTGAAGGTCCTGCAAAGGAAAGTGTTATTGCTGCATTCAAGAAGAAAGCCAGGTGAGATTCAGTTATGAAACTAACTTTCACAGAAAAGTCACCAGACTGCTGGTATGTAAAGGTACATTCTCTACAATCTTTTGATTTACAAATGGGGAGCAAGGTGGGGCTCAGTGACTTGACTGAGGACGTTTTGACTCATGACATGGCTGGAGAAAGCCATTCTTATAGTTAGAAATTGACTGGCTGCAGCTGAGGCGTTCTAGTGACCGTCTTCAGTAAGTAGTTTACAGGTTAAACCTTCTCATTGAATGTAAATGTGTCTTTGTGCAAGACAGTGTATCCAGTTTTGCCCCCTAGTGTAAATTGTTTTGGATATGCGTTTGCTAAATTGTAAATAAATTACAGTATAATCAAAGCTACAGCTGTTTCTCGAAAGTTTTTTGCATCATCCTAACTAAAATTCAACATTTGGTGAGGGCTTTAGTCAATTTTTTTTTTTTTTTTTGGGAGGTGGTTCTCAGATGTCACTCTCTGACTTACCCTGATTAACTGGATTTTTAATATCGCAACTCAGAACTACAAATCCATTCTGAAGACTTAACGGGTCTTTTTTTTTTTTTTTTTTTTTTTTTAAACTATAAACTTAAGGCCCTTTTTTTTAATTCAAAACATTTTGGATTGAAATGTCAAGCCAGAACTGAACTTGTGTGGTCCGTCTGAGAGACGCACATGTGCAGCAGAAGCCTTCAGCTGTTCTCTTGTCTATGTTTTCAGTAAGAAGACATGCTGTTTCTATGACCGAAATGGATGTTGTCCCTTTAAAACGGAGTGCCTTTATCGACATGTTGAACGTCCAAATCGTGTAGCATTTTCAGTAAGTACAGTTACCCCCCCTTTTTTTTTTTTTTTGTTATAAATTTTCTGTAGTTTGTAATAAAAATGGTAGTGTTTGTGTAATTCACTGTTCTCTTGCTTCCCAAAGTATGTCTCTGATGATGAAGATGAGCTAGACCTGCTCAGATTTTTCATAACCATGACTCTCCTTGGTGGCGACGACGATACCGATGATGAGGATTTTTCCTTTTATCTGTCTGAGGAGTATGGCATGTGAGCCTCCTTTGCTCTGACATTGTGTGAAACGCTGAATGTGGCTGTGAAAATTAATAGTCCCCAGAAAAGTCAAAATACATGGCTGTATTTGGACTATTCTGTCCTCTTGAAACTTGTATTATAACAACCTTTTTTAGAAGCCTTTTATCAAGATCAGGGTTATCAGTCATAGCTCACAGAGAACCAAGTGTGTTCAGGTCTTTGAATTGGTCACACTGCAGCAGATAATCTCTTGAGCTCTCCTACAACCATAAAGAAACTAACTGTGAAATTATGTTCTTTGGTGTGGTAAGAAATGCATGTTGACACTTGGTTCTTCACATCACAGTTTGACATTTGATGCAAGTGTCTGATTCCTCCCTGATCTTCTAGTTCACATGTTGGGGTTTATTTAATCCTACCACAGCTTTAGCGTTTCAAGCATATTGATCTTCCTCCTTTTGCCTCTACTGAGATTTAATGAGTTCTCACTTTGGATTTGTGCCCCACTAATTAAGGCAATTGGTATTTTTTAAAGTGTTTATGGATGGTTGTTTTATTTGCTTGACGTTGGTGTACTGTACCCCCTCCTTGCTAATGTCCCCAAACTGACTCCTGTTTAAAATAACTGTCATGACCTTTTTTTTTTTTTTTTTCTGTTTTGTTTTTCATGAACTTCAAGAATATAAAATATTAGGATTTTATTTCTTTTAAACAAGTTGTACCTGTACACTGAAAATAAAAATGTTTCACACTTTGTCTCACTAAATAGGTGTTGGTTTGACATTTCTGACATTTGACATTATAAAAATTGAAAAGAACAGTCCATTTGGGAACTGTGTGTATATTGTGTGTGTATGTGTGTGTATGTGTGTGTGTGTATATATATATATATTTTTTTTTTATTTATTTATTTAAATTCCCCTGTTTTGGCTAGCTTGTTACAACTTGCGGCAAACTTGGAGAATAGGTGAACGCCAGCACGACGTAGGAAGTTATTACTTGGGCCTGTGCAATATGCTCCGGTACAGTAGGTGGCGCTATACGTCTAATAGTTGGCTTTTACTTCAGTCAGCAACTGTAAAGAGATATGAGTTAAGTGGCGGGCTTGCAGCTGACCAGGTCTAATGAAGAACGGGGCAGATATGCAGCACTTGGCCAGCTTGTCAGGATCAGTACGTCTGAGTCGCTTTGACGCGCAGTCGAGGTTGTTGCTTCGGGCGCTGATGTCTGGAGCTTCGGGGGCTCACAGAGCGCTGACCGTCCTCCACAGGCAGCAGCGGGCAAACCCGGATTTCTCACTGCGTAACCTTATTCAAGCACTCTGTCAAGATGAAATTGCCTGTCCAGAGGCTCAAATTGGGCCACTTGTTGTGTAAGTGCAATGGTACTGGCTTTCCGCGGTGAAATGTGCTACTTTTTAGCTAGACTTTAACCGTTAATGACGGGAACGTAGCTTTGACACTTGTTTCCTTAAATTGGATGTACCCAGTCGTGGCTAACTCAAATCTATGGTCTAACTGCATATATTTTATCAGCTTGACAGTATGGATTGCGTGAGTTTAGTTAAAACTATTTAAGGCTTAAAATAAATGCATATTGAACATGCAGGTGGAACCAAAGAAAATAGAATATCACTGATTTTTTTTCAGTAATTCAACTTAAAAAGGTAAACTAATATACAGACTCATTATATGCAAAATGAGATTTCAAGCATTATTTTGTCACACTAATAAGCTAATTAAACACCTGCAAAGGACTCCTGGGCATTTACATGGTCTCTGTGTATTTCAGTAGAATTTCCAATCATGGAGAAGTTTGCTGAAATGACAGTTGTTCAGAAAACCATCACTGACACCCTCCACAAGGAGGGACAGCTTTAAAAGGTAATTGCAAAAGAAATTGGATGCTCTCAAAGTGCTGCATCAAAGTTCATCAGTGAAAAGTTGAGTGGAGGAGGGGAAATGTGGAAGGAAAAGGTGGAACGACCAGCAGGGATGACTGCAGCCTGGAGAGGATCGTCAGGAAAAGGCCATTGAAAAATGTGGGGGAGCTTCACAAGGAGTGGACTAAGGCTAGAGTTAGTGTTTCGAGAGCACTAACATAGACGGATCCTAGTCATGGGCTTCACATGTCGTGTTCCTCTTGTCATGCAACTCCTGAACAAAATGCACCGTCAGAAGTATCTTACCTGGGCTACAGAAAAAATGAACTGGTTTGTTGAGCAGTGGTCCAAAGCGCTCTTTTCTGATGAGCAAATTTTGCATCTTATTTGGAAATCAAGGTCCCAGAGTCTGTAGGAAGAATGGAGAGGCAACAATCCAAGACACTTAAAGTGCAGCAAGAAGTTTACTCAGTCTGCATTGATTTGTGGAGCCATGTCATCTGCCGGTGTTGGTCCACTGTGCTGCCCTAATGGTTTGGGACACTAAATGTTGTAACTTTTCTTGGTTGTGTTATAGCACCAAATAGCTTTGCATGAAAGAGTTACTTCTAAGAAGTATTTTTCCATTTTGAGCCATCAGCTTCTTCTTAAACGGCTATAATAGTTTAAAAACTGACATCAAAAGCACAGAAGAGAAGAAATTTTGACCTACTGATGTCTGCTTAATACCATGAGTAGTTCATCTTCACTGGATAATGCTGAACTAAGTCTGTCAAACTGTGTTTTTTCCCCCCTTCTTCATCTCTTCTAGTAAACCAAACGTGTGCCTGTTTTCAGCATCGTTCAAACAAAATCTGCTGTTTTTCATCTATCTGGTGCACTCTGTTCTGCCCAAAACCACTATCTTCCAGCTGCTGAGTTGTCTCAGCCAGGAGTCTCATCCAAACCCCTGGATTACCGCTCTGTGTAGACAGCTGGAGAGAAAGCTGGGGACCCACCCTGATGAGCCTTTATACACCAATGCATGCTGTCAGAGGCTACAGGAGTTTTCAAAGCGCTTGGTTGGTTCTGGTGTGACTGGAGGATGGGCCAAGTGCTTCAGCAGTCAAACAGTAAGCTCTGAATCTCAGAGCACGTTTGATGTAGATGAGCTGGGAGCACAAAGGAAAAGGAGGGGCAGTTTTGTCCATCTGGACTCGGACATTGAAGAAACAGGACGGCAGAGCAAACGAATGAAGTTGGAAGTTGGTGAGCCTGTTAGTTCAGAAGAAGAGACTCTAAAAGCTACAACACTAGGAGGATCTGAAAGTGCTGCTCATGCAGAAACGCCTACATCGGACGGTGTGTGTGATGTCCTGCCTGAACACATTAAGGTGAACAAACTAGAGCTATTTTTATTCCATAAAAGAGCAAGATTTTTCAAATGATACTTCCCTTACACAATGGTCATCAAATGCATTAAATATTTATCTTCACACTGCTTGAAACAGACCAAAACCACAGTAATAAAAGTGATCTCTTGTTTTTGTCTGTTTAGGTCTCTGTTGTTCAAATTCAAGAATTGCTGGAGAATCAGGCTGAGGTAATAGAAATCTTCTCTATCTTGTTACTACTGCAGTACAGACTGGTTTTGACATCAGGTACTACTACTATTTTCTGTATTTTTTTTGTTTCAGTGGGACCAAAACTCCACAGATGTGTTCAAAGTGCTGAATGATTGTAATCCCAGTCAAGTATGGCCTTAAAATATGTATATACATCCATCCATTATTTCACGAGAAAAAAAATATTGGAATCATTATTTTAATATTCCGGCACATAACGGCTGCACTGGATTTTTGCATTTTTGATAAAAACATTCAGTTTAAGTAACACAATAGTTACAAGTTTGTTCAGCTACACTAATGATGGGAGAAATGTCATTTTAACCAAGCAGGAGGCACTTCCAATGATGTCTGTCTTTTACAGGTGGAGGTCTTATGTAACATGTTGAGACTGCCTGACTTACCAGAACATACTCTGACAAAACTGTGCAACAGTATTTTGTCCCTCTCTCCTGACCTGAGCTACAGCACCGCATCATCTCTCATCAAGAGCCTCCTGCTGGAGAAGGTACAACACGGGACATGACAAGGATGCAGACAGAGGTGCTGTGTTCGATACTGACGAGATGTTTACTTTACGTCACAGGTCCTTGTACTGTCAGAGCCGGCCTCCAGATGTCTGGTCACGGCAGTGACATCACTGTGTAGCCGCTATCCCAGACCGATGTGCCACGCTTTAATCGGATCAGTGTTGGAGGAGAAAAACATCGGTGAGGTGCAGGTGCTGCCCCTGAGTCTTGTAAATAATCATTATTGTGGAGCAAATGCACTGAGATGAGATTTTTTTTTTTTTTTTTTTTTTTTTTTTGTGGCCAAATCATTGAGCAGAAACAACATGCACCAGCTTAACACACTTCACATATAGTTGTGACTTGTTAGTTTATTTTAAAAAAGAACATACAGGCTAGACAAGTAATTTGGTGATGCTGAAAAGTTCTTTTAGAGATTGTGACTGCGGTTTGGTAACTTCTCTGTGCCAACATGAAAACGACTTGTTTGAAGAACACAATGAAACTGGAAGCTTTAAGAAAAGAAAAGGTTTCTATAGTTTACATAAATTAGAAATGCCTGTTTAAGCTATTTTTTAACCACAGTACAATCCAAAGTCCTCATGCATTAGTTAACATTATTGTTAAGCATTTCCACTTTTCCAAAGTCTTGAAGAAGCCCCTATCTGTTTTTGAAGGTTCTCATTCATCCAGGTCATGGTCAGCTTGACTGGGTTCAGTTTCTTGAAGACATTTCACTATTTGTCCAGAACAGTTTCTTTAGTTTTTTAGTTTAGTTTTAAAATGAAATTTAGAGGATTCCTTTAGGGGAGGAAGAAGTCTGTGAAACGACTGAAAGTTTAGAATCTACAACCATCGTTGAGGGTACAGACTCACTCGAGGTCTCGTTAAAGTGGCCAGACATCGAGCCAGGCCTTTCAGTGTGGAGTTTGCATGTTCGCCCCATGTATGCGTGTGTTCTCTCTGGGTACTCTGGCTTCTTCCCACAGTCCAAACACATGCATGTTAGGCTAAGTGCTCATTACAGAATTTCCCTCAGAGGAAGTGTGAGTGGTTGTTTGTCTCTGCTTTGGCGTTGCGATGGACTACGGACCTATCCATGGTTTATTCTGCCTCTCGCCTAGTAGCTGCTGGGTCAGGCTCCGCCCCCACAACCTGCACTAAAATAAAGAGGTATAGAAAATGGATGAATTGATGGATGAATGGGCAAAATCTTTTTTTTTTTTTTTTCTCATGTCAGTGAGCAGAATTGTAGATAATCCATTGTACTGATTTGATGATATCAAAAAGTGTGTGAAATCAGGTAAGAAATCAAATGCAGACTATGTGTTAAGAGGCTTCAGAGCAGCAGTTATCAAGCTTGTATGAATTTAATGTTCTGCTTCTAGTATGTATTACAGGACAGATGCTTTGGAATTAATGGAAGTCAGGTTGAAAGCCTCTTTATTCAATATTTGGATCCAGCATCAGTTGATCTTCTTATTAAGACATTTTTTGTTTTCAGGGCATCCACAAGCAGAGCTTCTGAACAGACTGATAGAGGGCTGTTTGGATTCCCACTACAGGCTGCTGGTGCTCCAGTAAGATTAAACATTTAAATACTATGTTCAGTCCAGTCAATCAAATCACTGATGCACGATTTATTTATTTATTTGCTTGTCTTTTGTTGTTTAATTGAATTTCAGAATGACATTCAGAACTACTTGGAGTGAGGCAGTGCTCTCCATTATCCACAGCTTGCTAGACTCAAAGGTAATTGTTTATTTATTAATTCACTTAATCATGATATTCATTGTCAGTGTGTAAACTTTTTTTCTTTATTTTTTGCCTGCCCAGCCTGTGCTGAATGAAGACGTTTTCACACAGTTTACCCAACAACTCGTCAGCCAAGCTCCTAATTTAACTAAGTCTGTGAAGTTTGCAAAAATGATGCTAACAGTACTCAGCAAATACAGCAGCCATGTAAGTTTGCTAAATTATTTCATGCATGCTGGCTGAACAGTGGATTGGACAGTATTTGTAATAATTCTAATTATGCATCCATCTTTTTCCAGGTGACTGCTGAACATAAACAGTCCCTGTCCAGTTGTCTGATGTTAAACGAGACATTCCTGAAGAAATCTCTTCACGCTGCTTTGAAACGAATCACACACACATAGTGCAAGTATTACATGTTAGTAAACCTGCTGAAAATAAAGCACCTAAGTCCATCAAAGAGGAAACTTTACTATTCCAAGCACTTAAAATTACCATAACATTGTTTAGCTTAATTTACATAGTTTATTCTGCTGTAATATTTAATGTGGTGCTCTTTGTGTGTTTTAGTAAAATATAAACTAAGCGCTGTGGTTGTTAATGTTACAGTTCCCCAGACATGAGTTGGCCATGAACTCACAGGTGTGCACAGCTAAAGAATGTTTTAAAACACCACTGTGATGATGTAGCTCATGAGTCCTTGTTATAAAGATTTTCTTGTGCTGTTTATTCTGTTATTGAGTTTGTTTGTTTTTTTTTTTCAAACAAAATTCCCATTATGCTCTGATCAAATTTATTTCACATCAAAATGCGTTGTGTAATTTAACAGCGTATTCACTCAAATTGTAATAATGAATAAAACTTTGACATTGGTGACTTTTGCTTTTATTTAATGTTAAAAGACAGCTTCACTGCATTTGATGTGTAAAACTGTCATTTTACTGTACTTATTCTAACTAGATGAGTTGATGCACATTTTACACACGTTTTTGACAATTTAGCCTTTATTTTCTCAAGATTAACATCATCAAGATCAAGATTGTTTATTTGTCATTATACAAGTACAACGAATTGTATTCCAGTACAACCCGTCCACAGGATCAGGCAGACTTAAACAGCAGCTGCAACACACCTATATTCTATCTTTTACTTCCCAGTAAAATGTATTTTGAGCACTTTCATAATATACAAAATTCCATAAATGCACCAGTTTTACTGAACAGCAAACATTTATGTCCTATTTATTTCCTATTTTAACTAAGTTACAACACAAACTACAGTTAAAGCCTAGACCTTTATTTCAATAAATTAATTTGTAATTTCATACAACTTTCTTTTCCTTTGGTTTTCTTTTTATATAAATGTCTATTTTGTGCGCTTTCAGTGCCTTCATTTGAAAAGGTTTGAGCATAGGGTTTGAGAGCAAAAAAATGGCCTCTCTTGATGACGTAGACGTTGCTCGCGTTTATTTTGCGTAACTTCCGGCAGAACTTCCTTTTTCAGCGTAGCAAGAGGAGAGGGTGCGTCGGCTAACATGAGGTAGGCTATGATTTAGTAAGTAAATATGTTTAAACATGTATTTAAAACACGTGATGTGTATCAATCGCAGGGATTTATGACTTCAAATTTGTATACATATGTGTATCGTATAGTTTTTAGAAGTCAGTTAAAATTAAACGTAGTGAAGTGGATCATCTGCCGGTGTAGCCGGAGGAAACCGTACTGCGTTGTGTGGACTTAATCCGCAACCATCCACAGATAAAAAGCGCATATATCATCGCAATCCTCAATTAGAATTTTACAGTACATCTCATAGATGATATAATTCACATTTTTACTGCACTTACTGGTTACATAATACCTCTTTGATAGCATCATAGTGCAACGCTACCGAACTACATTGAATGGAGCCTTTCATACAGTAACAACTATTTTAAACATATCTTAATATTTTGCATCCTACAGTAAGGTCTCCAGGGACACGTTGTATGAAGCTGTGAAGGAGGTCCTTCAGGGTTCATTGGCCAAACCTAGGAAGTAAGTATATATCAAGAAAAGTATTGGATCTGAAACAGAAGTGTTTTTTTAGGCGTACAACCCAGAACTTTTTTGTAATCTTCCATTTGTTAATAGGTTTGTGGAGACTGTGGAGCTGCAAATCAGCCTTAAAAACTATGATCCCCAGAAGGACAAGCGTTTCTCCGGCACTGTCAGGTTCGACCTTTTACTGTCTCACCCAACCTTTTCCCTGTTGGCTTCCAGCCCTGTCTGAGGTTCAAAATATCCTTGTATGTAAAAAGTAGAAGAATTAATCTAGATGGGGCAGGAACAGACATGGAGAAGTACTTTGGGTAGTCTGACTGAACCCACTCAGCTTTGGCTGGTGAAGGTGAAGCAGGCGGACCCCTACCCTGGGTCTTAAAACATGAGGGGAGGCTTTGAGTGGCTGAGCTGGTAGGTTCACGTCCTCAAGCCGACCAATTTTACTTTATATATATCCAGAGAGGTCAGCCGGACACCGGCCACTGTGGTGGTAAGAATTTTGTCTACTTGCACTATGAAATCAGGAAAATGTCTTTTGGAAACATTAATTTGTTTCTGTACATTAACCATGGTTTTATTACAAATCAAACTTTCAAATGTTATTTTTTTAAGAGGTATACTTATTTCAAACACTATACAACAATACTGGTAAATGTCTTTACTACAGTGGATGCCTTTTTGAGTGTCGTGTTGGGAGTATTTTGCTAACTGCTCTGTGAATGTGCAGGCTGAAGAGTCTCCCCAGGCCCAAGTTCTCCGTGTGCGTCCTGGGAGACCAGCAGCACTGTGATGAGGCTAAAGCTGCTGAAATGCCCCACATGGACATTGAGGCTCTGAAGAAGCTTAACAAAAATAAAAAGCTGGTGAAGAAGCTTGGTAGGTAGTTTGCATAAACTACACTAGGCAGAAACCTGATCATTAGCTGTTAATGCTATCCTAACCTTACTGTTTCCATTGTCTTCTAGCCAAGAAGTATGATGCCTTCCTGGCCTCAGAGTCTCTCATCAAGCAGATCCCTCGTATCTTGGGACCTGGGTTGAACAAGGCTGGCAAGTTCCCCTCCCTGCTTACCCACAATGAAAACCTGAACACAAAGGTGGACGAGGTTAAATCGACCATCAAATTTCAGATGAAGAAGGTGAAAATATTAAGTTAAATTTCCAATACCTTCATTGTTTGAGTTGATAATTGAGTCAGTGTTTAATGCTGCTGTATATGCTGCAGGTGCTCTGTCTGGCTGTGGCTGTTGGACATGTGAAGATGACGGAGGATGAGCTCGTTTACAACATCCATTTGGCTGTCAACTTCCTTGTGTCTCTGCTGAAGAAAAACTGGCAGAATGTGCGCGCCCTCTACGTCAAGAGCACCATGGGCAAACCCCAACGCCTCTATTAAATGCAGCTTTTCTATTAATAAAAGTTGGAAATGCTCCAAAGTTTGTTGCACTGGGTGATTTTTCTTAGATATCCTCTTGAAAGTAGTCATGTCATTTAACAGTATAAAAGAATTGGAATTTAAAATGGTAAAAAAGGCATATCATTCTCCAGTTAAAAAATAATATAAACCTGGGCTTTAATATTGTAAATATTTGGACACTGATAGTTTTTCTGTTTAAGCCAGCGGGTGTATCAAACCTATCATTTCATACCTGTACACCTTGAGTGAATTTAAGATAAATGTGAAAAGCAAGACACTAAATTTTGATATTCAACTGCCCCCTTTGTATCCTGGTCTTATGGATAGCTGCATACTGGCTTTTCTCATCCTGCAATATTTAATGGTACCCTTTTTAAAGAAGGGAGTTGATCTGAAGTGTGTTTGATTATCCAGTTTTGTTTATTTTGTTTTCCTTTTTGCAAATATGTGCTTTAGTTAAAATATTTTCTCCCAAAAGTTTCTGACCATTTTTCCTGTTGTCAGGTGTGTTATGAGTTCAGAATGTGGGTTTGTATTGGACCTGGAAAACATGTCTTGAAAGCAGCATATATTGCTTTCAAAAAGTAGTCAGAATAAACCCCAAGATTTGGGGAAGTACTAGAGCGGGACACAGCTTCCCATGAGCCTCTTGGGTCAGTCATCTTGCTCTGGTTTGACTGTGGATCTCTTAATAGGATTATCTATTCTCGGGACAGGAGAGAGACAGAGGGCAGAATGAACTAAAGACAAGACTTGTAACGATATCTCTACTTTTCAGCAGCAATGAAAACCCCGCTTCTCACTGTAGATGAGATTTGTCTAATTTCATCATTTAGTTAAAGCATTTGGGTTATTCTAATGGGCACGATGGGTGACTCTCTAATGGGCGCTGAGGTGAGATAAATAATCTACCAACCGCTTTATCTGTTTCTGTTTACACTTTATATATCTAATACCTCCATGATATATTTTAAGGGTTTACAGCCAGACGCGGGGACAAGCAGACAGAACTTATCCACCAAGCCTGACAGTGAGGACAGCGAGGAAGGTAATGCTTAATGGCACGGTCACTGAACGACCATCAACTGTTGTTAGGACTCTACATTAAACTGGATTAAAATGTTAACAGAAACCAGTCATGAAGAGCCACCAATCACAAACTGGAGTGACCTGTCCATCATTGAGCGTGTCGGCCTCAACAGGTGCAACACGGCCGCATCAGAATATAGTTAAATCAACATTTCAGTTTTCCTGACAAGTGTTTCATACAACTTTTTTTTTGTTTGTTTGTTTGTTTGTTTGTTTGTTTTGTTTTCACAGTATGGAGATGTCAGAGAACGATTTGGAGGTAAGCTGATAACACTTCTCATTTTCCCTGAATGTTTAATTTAGCAGATTTGCCATTATGTTTTGGCTTTTTGCAAATTACGTTTGATTTAGGTATGAAAAAGTAAAAAGAGTTGAATGAAATACCTTGTCTCTTCAGGGCCTAACATGCAGGCTTGCACTGCTTGCAGTAATGTGTTTTTGCCCCCCCAGACAGCCTTCTCTCAGATCTCCCTGGCCTTTCGCTGTGATCAGTACACCCTGAAACAGAGACTGCAGGCGGAGGAGCATGCCCGAAACCTGGCTGAGGAGAACATCCAGCTTGAACTGACCAGAGGCAGGGAGACCCTGGAGGTATAATATGAGGCAGCAAATCTACAGCACAGAAAAGCTTAAAGACTTTTCATGTATTTCATATTTTGTTATAATGCACATTTGCCTTAAATTCAATCAACTTAATGTTTTTCCTTATAAAGTATAATTATAATCATAGTACAGACTGTACATTATTGTTTTATCATTACTTTTACAAAACACCCCAAAATCTCTGTACTTTGTTGCGTAGGATTATAAGTGATAATAAAACAATAATCAAATATTAAAATATCCCATTTTAAAATTTATTGAGCCTTTGCACTTCATGCTTTTAGAGGCTCCTCTCTGGCCATTTACAGCTTTAAGTCTTCTTGAGTATGATCATACAAGCTTCTCATATATTTTCTTTTTTGGTGTGCTAAGGGTTCTTGTCTTGCTGAAATGTAAGCCTTCATCCTATCTAGCATCTTGAACATCTTTAAAAAGCTGCCACTCAAGTTTGCTCTCTATTTTCCTCAGTCCATCTTTTGCTTATGCTTTCAATCATTGAAAAACTTTCCCACAGAGGGCTGATGGTCACTCACTAACGTCTCATAGATCATTTTTCTGATGCTACAAGAGAGCAGGTGCACGTGTGACTTTGTGTGTGTTTACAGGCACTGAAGAGCGTGTGTTTGGACAGTAAGCGCAGTAATATCCTGCAGAGGCTGGAGTTGTGTCTGGATATCCTTGGTGGGACAGTAGAGCGAATCTCCACCACAGCGGAGGTGCTCGGTGCTGTGCACCAGGTACGAGGAAGCTCCTTTGCTTTTATGCTGTAAGAAAGCAGGTTTCTTGCTGTCAAGTCAGTTAGGACGACGAGCAATAACATAAAGAAGAAACAGTAACTAATCAAAGTACTTATTTATAAAGTCTATTAGGATTAGTTTTAAATGCAAATTAATGTCTGATATTCAGGATTTTCAGGAGATTTTATGACTCTGTTTCTAAAGCCTACCAAGTTAAAATTGATCTGCTAACTATATGAATGATTTCTTTATATTGCCCAAGGCTAGCATCTGTGTTTGTCTGGTGTAATAACCCTATATCTTACAGCTGTTTTGTTTTCTTTCCTGGACAGGAGGCTCGAGTGAGTCGAGCAGTGGAGCTCATGGTGGCTCACGTGGAGAGTCTGAGGAGGCGTCATGACAGAAACGTAGCAGAGCTGGAAGAAACCAAAAAGATGATGCAGCAGCAGAACCCCCGGAGACGCAGCATCAATCCAACAATCTCAGCAGGTTTATGAAGCTTTAATGTGTTTGATAGTGTTTTTATTTTTCTGTTTTCTGCTGTCATGAGCTAAGCTGAAACTGGATTTCCTTTTGCAGATGTAGAGGAAAGTGACAAAATGGGCTCTAATCAGGTATAAAGATTATGGCTTGCTTCTACGATCTGCCTCATCTGAACTTTTATATTTAAGTTCTTTCTTGCCTTGTTTTTCTATCAGAATGTTTTGCGTCGAAGGATCAGTGCATCAGTCATTTCCAGCCAAACTCAGGTGAGGAGGTTTTTTTTTGTTGGTGAAGTCTCTCTATTTTTCTTGGAGATGATCATCCTTAAACCATAACAAATTTCTTCTTCACAGGAGAAAAAGAAGCGAGACTCCAGGAAACGGGTCTCCTCCATTAAGAAGCCGTCCCCCGTGTGCCTGTCTCGTTCCCTGAGCTTAGAGTCCAGCTGTTTAACCATAACCAGGGATGACAGCTACTCCATGGATGACAGGTCAGCTTGAGACTTAAGTTTAAAGTTAATGCTTTGACTCTGGACCTTGTGGTTGTATTTAGCATTAACATATCTTTTTTTTTTTTTTTTTTAGACCTCACAATCCAGAACGACCAGAAGCTTCAGCTCCTCAACCTCCTCCAGACCCCACCCTTGGTCCAGCTCCCAACCCAGAGATCCCCACTTCTGAGCAAGCGCCCCCCATAAAGACACAAACCAAAAAGTACGGCAGTGTTCTTGGACTAGAACAAACTAAGAGAAACACAAAGTTATTACCTGCGGTAAAGACCAACTTGCTGAAGCTTGATCCTGTGGCAGTGAAGGATTTCTGTGCTTCCCAAAGGCTTTAAATCAAATCTACCACATGGCATGTAAAGTCCACAATGTCAATAAAAGACTCAACTTTAAAAAATACATAGAAATGGACCTCATAGGAAATGTAATTTAGCCTTTAACTTGCTCAATAAGTTAGTTAATATGAATTTTACACAACTTTGTCCCTCCCGTAAACTGGTTTTAATGAAGGTTGCTATTTTGTCTGTCACGTGTGTCTTATGGATGCATTTAAGTGAAAGCTTCTGTGGCTTCATTACAGTCCCACTCTGGACACTTTGCGACAAAGACACAAGGGCAAAGCAGCTTTATCAAACAAAGGAAAGGAGAAAAAGGTGACGAATATCTACAGTCAAAACTCTATGGGCACGTAAGTAAACATAAAAAATACATATCTTTGAGATGACTAAGTTTTTTTTCCTTTACCTAACACTGACTGAGAGCTCTGCCCAGGTGTGGAACCCCATGCAAACAGCACCCTCTGGGTCTCAGGCTGTATCACTGCCGATGGACACGTATCTGCATAAACCTGCTTCTGCTCATCTGTGTCATCATGCTGACTTACTTCTTCTGGAAGCTTCATGAAGGAGAATTTGAGCCATGATCTGCTCTCCAGGAAATATTATGAGCATTCACATGGATTCTGTAATTGTGTTGAGAAAGACCAGTGTGTGGAAAAGTTGTCTGCAAGGCTATTTGTGTATGAATATATAAACATTTTCATGGAACATTTTCATGTTTAAATACTTTTATTTTTACACTCAAAATAAGAATTCAACAAGTTTAATCTTTGGTCATATTATTTATTATAAATATACAAAAAAGATATCAAAATGCATACAATGACGTGGTTAGTAATACAACACCATACTGCAGTGAAAACATTCATAAACCACTGTTAAAGGTATCAGTGATTAATAATTAATAGTTAATAGGAAATGTTAAGATTTAGCTCACATCAGATCAAATTAAAAAAAAGATTTATTTAACTGTCTCTCACCCTCTCTCTCTAAAATATATATTCTTTTCTTAAAAGTCTATGTTTCAATGGGGGACTTTAAATAATAAATATGAAGGGAAAATTATATTAAAAAATGAAAAAACTAATATGACATCTACTGTAGGTGACTTTTGTGCAAAATGTGTGCCAGCCACAACAAAACTCTGAAATTACAGCAAGTCTATGGTCCATCTGACACATTTAGAAGATTGGATTCACCTAGCATCTACTATGAGACAACCTAAAATAAATAAAACTGGCATACCACCTTACGTTAAAATTTAAATTAATTACCGATACCGGTACAGATAGGTCCCCATTTACTGCCTCATGTCAACAAATAATCTCACAGAGAGTCCAGAGTCTTAATAAATACAGAGTTAAATCAAAAGGAATGACTCAACATAGCGAAGTAGTGTTAGTTACACCTGGCTCACAATTTCAGCATCCTCAGCCACAAACCACTGGACCGGAGTCCCATCAGCAGCCCGCTGGAGGATCACATGACCTGAACCCTGTGAAAAAATGTTATGACATTAGTATTTGCCAGGGATAAGCATGCGGTGCAGTTGTAATTATAAATTTGCTCATTAAGATAACATAAATGATTTCTGAATAATTTTTTAAGTAAAAGATTTTCCTCCTCTGTGGATAGAGCTGAAGCTACGATAATGCAACAGATGGGTTTTATCTGTTTCTCTCTGGCAGCAAGCTTATGCAACAATTAGAATAGATTTAATGAAGGTTAATAGAACTTTAGCAGATTTTGAGCTGCAGATGCGAATAATTATGTTGTATATAGACCACACAATTAATCAAGAGAATAATCAGTGACTTCATTGTTTATTTAAGTAACTGATTTACATCCCTAATACATTAAAAAAATTAAACCTCTATTAAAGATTGAACGACTCTTGTCTGACCTTCAGTTTTAAACAGTATTCAAGTGTGTTCAGTACCGACCTGTGTAAATATAGGCAGGTGAGGTGAGGTGGGGCTTGTGACACCCAGTGAGCTCTGCTGTTCACCACAGTTTGGCCGTAACTTCTGCAGCTGGTTCCTTTGATGCCAGGACTTCAGCTCCTCTGACACAATGTCGCGGGGCATCAGCCTGACAGCGTGGTTCGGGTACTCTTTCAGAGAGGGTGCCCGCACCAGCCTGGTGTAAGGTGGAGGGGGTTTTAAGATGCTCTTTGGGGAGGATGCTCCTCTTTGATGGCTGCGAGCTGCAGGAGGGGCAGAAATAAAGCACTTCCCTACGTCCAGACCTTGTGGGGAGTAGGGGTTCTCCTCTGATGTGGCTCTGGAGTGTCCATGGCTGGACTGAGGCTGGCTGGTGTTTTTGTGTGGGCCAGAGAAGCTGGAGAGCCCTTTCGTCTGTGCTCCGAAGTGGAATCCGTAAGGTGGGGGGCAGAGCTTAGGGATCTCAGTGGGGCCTTCTCTTCCAGGAGAGCCAATGTAGGAGGACGATGAGTGCTCTGAGCTGCTGTCTTCTGAGCTGGACTGGTAAGGATGCAAGGGAGAGTAATCTGGAGAACGCATCATAAAGTCTGCCATGCAGCGCTGGTGAGGCAGCCGGGCTCCCTCCCGATTGTTCTCTGAGATGAGGTGCTCCATGTCGGCAGACACCTTTTTTTTGGGAAGTCTGCAAAATTAAAGAAGAGAAGTTTGAGAAGTCTAAAGTGACACTTTTTTGATTACCAGATCTGTATTTTTGACATGACTTCTCTGTGTACCTAAAGGACTGGGAGTATTGTCGGCGTACAAGCAGCTCCGGAGTGGAGGGGGCGCTGGTGGAGTGGTTGTGACGCAGAGCCGAGTTCCTGACATACTGAGTGAGAGGAATCCTGCAGCTTTCTGTATTCACCTGTTTCCCTGCTGGACTACTGCACAAAGCAAAACACATGCATGACATGAGAAAAGTAATGCAGTACAGTAGGAGGAACCTCTAATATGTACTAACAATGTTAAACTAAAAAATATCTTTGTCAAAGAAAAGTAAACATGCAGGTTGCTGACGTCAGTATCTCTGACTTTCCATCTTGGTTGTATATTTGAAGGATTAAAATCAAACTTGTTTCCAACCTGGACCTGCTCCCGCTGATGGACTGAGGTTTTGTGACCCTCTGGTAAGGCTGGTCCAGACTGGTTTCTTTCCAGGGAGAGTTCTGGATGGGAGAGCGCTCATACTCCACACTGAGCTGGCTTGAAGGCTGAGGAGCTGACTGCGTGGTCTTGTCTGACAGCTGGGCAGGGTCTGAACAGGAAGGAAGCGAGACGGGGCTGGACGAGTCCATGTCTGACAGGGGTTAGAGAAGACATCAGTTATTTGGCAACAACATGTAAAATGATGCATGTATAGATCTTAACTCACCATCATCCAAAGCCACCACATCAGAGAGGGAGCTGTCATCAGACAAGCCCACATCTAAAAAATAAACCAGACATTGTTAATAAACGCAACAAACTCACTCAGTGTTACAGTCACTGGCCTGAAGATGGCAGCAGTGTTGCTCACCTTTAGTTTGGCTGCTTGAGATGGTGACGCTTGGTGAGTTGCACTCACTCTTGATCCTGTGCTGGAACACGGCTTCTTGCAGTTCCTTCACTTTCTTCTCCTCCCTCTTGCACTGCTGCAGCCGAGTCTTTTTCTGTGGTTTACTGAGGTTTTCCTCGAGGGACAGCTTGCGGACTGCCTCGTAAATCTGCCGCTGGAGTGCCAAGTCAGTTTCTAGTGCTTGCAGCTCTGAATCCTAAAATAAAGACACAATCTGAAAATTAGTTTCAGCTGATGGCTTGTAGTTTCCTCTGCCTGTTCACTTATTTTACAGACATAAAGACTGATAGGGTCAGTACCTGTTGATCCTTACTGATCAGACCTTCATCCAACTTGAAAGAAGCTCCAATCCTCCTTCGAACTCGGGGTGGCTTCTCATCAGGTATCAGAGGATAGTCTGAGGGCAGTGTGCCAGTCAATTCCTGTGAAAACAGAACGGAAATGTTGATTAAAAAAAAGGTATGATTATTGCATAACAGAATCCCATGGCTTATTATATCCATAAAAAAAATCTGCTAATTACTGGAGGTCCAGGGGTCACTTACTGCCTCCCTGATGCAGAGCTTTCGGAGCTCCAGCAGGCAGAGCTCCAGACGCTCCTCCAGAGACTGGTGCTTCAGCTTCAAGGCTTTAGTGTTGGTGCTCAGGTCCTTAAGTGGGGATGTGGGGCTGTCTGGACCTGTATCAAATGAACAAAGAAGATCAGCTTTTCCTCATCAACATTTGGAAAAGTGAAGAAAAAAAACAGTTGGTGGGTAATAATGATGTTTTAGGCTTGCATAGCTACATTAAGCACTATACTGGACAGGATATATGTACATATGTGTGCTGTTTTATTTTTAAAGTTGCTTTTTATGCGCTGAAAATTTTAAAGTACCTTCATCTACTTTACTTACAAGCTTTGAGCTTTGAAATATTTGATTTATCCAGCATTTCTTCAGTAGTATTTGTGAATGTTAAGAGCCATGTTACTTGTAGGAAATTTAGTAAAGGAGTTCACTGACATGCTTTAATGACAGATTCATTTAAGGCTATTCATTTATTTCCAGGGGACGTCTGACAGATGTATCAGTATTATTGTACATAAATAATTAGATAACTGAAATGATTCATAAACAATACTCCCAGTACAGACATTATATTTAAATTGAACTGATTAGTGTGTTTTTCAACTAAATACAGAACATAGTTTTAGTTGTAGCAAAATGAAACGATCTTCAATGTTGACAATGTTTGGTTCTGTTATGTATGTCTACCCAAACCTGCTGTTGGAGGACAGACTGAGTGTTAACTAATAGTATTGTTGTGTTTTGATACTGGTATGTAGACTTAAATCTCCACTTGAAGTTTGTACTAATCAGGTGTTGCACTGATTATTTTTTCTTGGTGTTGTCCTTACCAGAGTGTAGGATAATCCCACTGTCAGTGTCACTGATCTCCTCTTTACTCTCGACGGCTGTCATCTTGATTATTCGCGACTGTGTTTTTGTAATTACCTGTTATGATAAACAAAGTTAATTCAGATTAGCAAAGTAAGCTGGGTCACTTTCAAGAATATATATTCTCCCTCTGTTTTTCTGCCACATGGCTTCATTCATTCTCCCACGGCTGCTTTACTTAACAAAAGCAAATGACTGGCGGGTGCTCTTTTTACACCTTTATCCATTCAGCTCTCTATCCCCCTCCCCCTCCTCCTTCTCTTCTTTCTCTCTCCCATGCTCCATCACAAAAGAGGCAGACCCCCGTGGTTGACTCGGCACATGTGCAGGGGTTAATCTGAATCGTGGTGCCATGGTGACGGGGCACGGGGCGGCTGGCTAGGGGAGCGTGTCGCCATGAGGCGTGTCAGAGGGCATTTAAAGAACCCGGACCCAGAAAAAGAAAGCAGATGGCAGCAGGAATTACCCCACTCATGGACTGCACCTGTTCTCCCCGCGTACACCCCTCCCTCAGCTCCTATTCAACCAGTGTCCAGAAAACCCTCTGGGGGCTTTGAAGTGAAAGAATGTCTCAATGCTGGGCTTGTCCACGCAGCATCACATCACAAGGTCCCCGCTGACTCGTGCAGGATGCTGCCCATTTCACTTACACACTGAGCACGATTCATGTTTGTGGCCTGCCCTGTTGCATTGTTGTTCTCAGGAGAGCATGTGACTTATAATTTACAAGTGGGTTGCGGAGTGGAGCAACAGCAGGAGGAAAAAAACAACAACAACACCAAATTAGGCACATTGTTTAGAGAAGAGATGAGGCCAGGAACTTGTGTAAGGATGAAAATGACATGTTATTCCTCTCAACATGCTATGACCAGCTTTGGCTTCAACTAAAAGACCAGAAGAATACCAGAGGCCACATTATCCTAAATAAGATGATTAAATTGTGTCATATGCTTGCCTTACTGCAGTGTCACATATTCCTAATGGCATAGCTTGGTGACTCTTAGAGCAGCTTCTGCATTGATGTTCTTGATGTGGAATGAAGGGGAGCTAAGATGACATAAAGACAGACATCACATGAAAGGATGTGTTGTTAAAACTTCAATGTGTAATCCTCAAATCCTGTCTCAACTATTGTGTTTGGAGATTGATATCAGGTCTTTTCCTGTAGAGATGACGAAGACTCAGGGTCTGTATGAATGAGAACCTTCTCTGACAGGATATCATTGTGTATCCCATACGTCTGACCTATTCAGCACAACTCATGTGAACTGAGCAGCCAGTAGCACAATGAGACATAGCTAGGCAGCTTGAGTCAGTAAAACAACACTACAACAAAGGCCCTGTATCCCCCAACCGGCCTCAGTAATCTACTGCGGGCGCAATATCTGCTGACAACTCAGGCCTGAGCAGTGTTGTTGGGTCAGTACTGAGACAAGCCTACTCTGAGAGGCAAAGAAAAGAAGTAGCACAGTTTTAAACATGTAAGACCTGATGTACTTCCAGACCCACAACTCCATATTGCAGCGTTTTAACACCAAAGATGTCAACAAGAATCCAACTTGGTAATAAGACACATTCAGGGTAGTGTGGGATTTACCCTCTTACATGCTATAACTGTCTGCAAACTTTCACAAGAGTGTATGACTGGATGTCAAAGCTGAGTGAGTGGGCGGGTTTGGTCTAAACTCTTGCAAGATTTGCAGTTTTTTGCCAAAATGCTGACACCGTTTGTCATAGCTTTCAAAAGAACCTGGAGTTGTGGGAATGTTGGAGTTGTGCTGTAAGGGAGAGCCACAAACACAAGACATTTCCTGATTGAATGTGGCATGAAGTGATGTACATGTCCTCAGGGGATGGCTGCTGATAGCACTGTCTTAACGGATGCACTCTTCATCGTAATTGA
The DNA here is from genome assembly GCF_017639745.1 of Melanotaenia boesemani. Lineage (NCBI taxonomy): Eukaryota > Metazoa > Chordata > Actinopteri > Atheriniformes > Melanotaeniidae > Melanotaenia > Melanotaenia boesemani. The sequence continues at coordinate 17,227,770 of NC_055694.1, forward strand.
GGGAGGGGTGTGATCACTGCTAATCATGACTACCTTGAAATATGTTGGATGGGAGATCACTGTACCATACATCCTCACAGTTTACTGGACTGTGACGGCGTAACATCTACGGAAGTTGATGTTTATGGCAAGAGATCATGATGTGGATTTACTGTCTCCCAGACTTCCCCCACCACCCTTTCCCATGAGTCCTTAGAGCTGCGTATTCCTGGATTGCAGCCATCACCACCGTGCTCATTACCACTGTGGTTGGCCCTGGAATTACCAACGGGGACCAGCCTTGCTGAGGAAACAGCGAGGATTGCCTGAAACCAGACCAGGGCCTGTTCGAACCCTGTAATTAAGATTCTCCTCTGAATGCTGATACTATGGAAGAAACCAAACAACTTTACAGCATGCTTTATTTCAGAGTCTGATGAAAAGCCACAATCCATTCAGCAGAAAAGATCAACTCCATTTACAATATGGGTTGCTTGAAGAAAAGTGCATCAATATGGGGGTGTAGTAGGAAAAAAAATGGTATTGTATTACAAATTTGCCTTAAGAAGCAATGCTCAGTTGGGAAACTCCACAGTCAAGTGAAATGCAGACAGGAGACTGTAAAAACATAAATTCAAAAGCTGTAGCTGTGAGCATTTTCTTAAACACTTTCAGCCTCATTCCTTGGTCAACATTCATTCAGACCAACCCAATTAAGGAGTGTGAGGATCCTCCAAGAAAGACAATGCTGCAGTAATAATTAAGCATGTTGCCAGTCGGCTCCTGGTTACTGGAGACCATATGCTGGCCAGACAAACCGGCTATGTCACAGCACATTGACACGAAGAAGAGATGCCTCATTGTTTCCCAGAGGCTTAAGGGCTAGCTGTGGATTGAGCTGCCTAGTCCTTCTGACCATCATCTCTGATGGTCACCTCTGGCCATTGGCAGGATGTGGTTACAGTTTTTTCACCCTCATTGGCCCACCACAAATAAAACTAAGAAGACTCCAGGGGTAATGACAACACAGAGGTGCTATTTCAACACTATAGTAATGCCTCACATCTGTCAACATGTGGACTGGAGGTGATTATGTTTATTCTGCTGCTGGGATCACAAACGACACCAATCAGACTGTGGACCCATTAAAGTCCAACAGTAAAAGCAACTTGTTATTATTCATGGTGGAAAAGAGGGCAAATTATTTACCTGTACTGTTTGTTTCTGTTGCTTGAAGCAGCTTTGTCTGATAGCTGTGGCACTAATAAAAAAAACTTAAAGGATAATAGTCCTGCATCCACAACCTTTATGCCAAAATGAAGTGTACTCACTGTCCAGAATTATCTCAGATAAATGTAAGAATATTACCTACAATACATTTACATGCAAGATACATTTTAGTGTTACAACTGCTTAGAACTAACTTTAACAGGTTACATTACTGTATTTAATTGCAGTTATATGCCACATCTTATTTATGAGTTTCTTGTAAGGTGATAATTTCTATTAATGAAGTAAAACTTCATTTAAAAAATGTAGAACTAAACGAAATGGAATCCTGTATTACTGCTGTTAATACAGGATTTAGTTACTTTCTATCCCTGCAGAAGTGAACATCACATTATATATATATATATATATAAGGTTTACTTTAAGTTATATAGAGTTTTTACACGACTGTCTGGTTGTTCTGTAACGTTTAACAGCTTTTAAAGTAATTGTACTTCATCCGACTTTAAGTATTTAGTGCTTCTCATTTTTCTGTCGTTTCCCTTTTAAATAATGTTGCTAAACTGCAGCAAAGAGTTTTTACATACCTTGTAGTTTGTGGTGCTCTCCTCTACAGCATCCTTTCTGAAACTGCAGGAAAGACTTTCTCTGGTCAGACGTGACAAAAGTGCTTGGGACATCTGTTTCAGACAAATCCAATTCTTCTATCGAGGGGAGAGGGATTTGTTCATTTTATTTATTTTTTATTTTGAGCTAAATATAATTTAATTTACATGTTAGTTTTGTTTAATATTAGTTTTGTGAATTCTATCAAAATATATCTGGTTTCATATAACAAAAATAATATATATATATTTTTTTTTCTGCCAACAGACTCCCCTGGATTCTTTTCAAATGGTTGGGTCCGACGCTGCTGACTTTCCAGACACGCTCTGCGTATTGACACAGCACGCGACCTGCTGAGAAGGGGGCTTCTGATTTGTGAAGAGGCACAAAAGAATAATAGAGGGTCTGAGGCAGGAACAAGTTTTACTTTAGAGAGAGAGAGAGAGAGAGAAAGAAAGAAAGAAAGAAAGAAAGAAACAGCTGGCAAGTAAACAGCGGTGAAGAAGACAACCAGTTTGGCTTTAAACCACAGCATGGTGCTGACATGTGTGTATATGCTCTCAAAGAAATAGTGAATCTTTACAAGGCTAAAAACTCCTCTGTTCTTATGTGTTTTATTGATGCTTCTAAAGCATTTGATAGAGTGAATCATAAAAAGCTATTTATTAAGTTAAAAAAACAGGGAGTGCCTGGGTACATTGTGAGGGTTCTTGCCTACTGGTATGCACACCAGAAATTGCATATCAAATGGGGGGGTTGTATATCTGCCTCATTTGGAGTGTCCAATGGAGTGAGGCAGGGGGGAATTTTGTCACCTGTCCTATTTAACTTATATATAAATGAGCTGTCTGAGCGATTAAAAGCCTGCAGAACTGGTTGTCTTGTTGGGGGTTTGCTGGTGAACCATCTGATGTATGCAGATGATCTTGTCACTTTTAGTCCAAGTAGTGCTGGGCTGCAGCAACTTCTTAATATATGTGCAGAATACGGGGAGGAATACGACATAAAGTATAATGCCAGCAAGAGTGCTGTCCTAATCTGTAGAATTAAGCAGGATAAATCGCTGAATTTTCCAGTTTTTAAGCTTTGTAATAGGAGGCTTGATGTTTGCCATCAGATTAAATATCTTGGTTATATTTTAAGGGATGATATGTGCGATGATGAGGATATATACAGACAATGTTGCAAGTTATATGCACAGGCCAACATAATTGCACGTAAATTTGGTTTTTGTTCTAGGGCAGTAAAGGTGTCCCTTTTTAAAGCATATTGTACACCACTCTATATGGCCCATTTGTGGTCATCTTATAAAAAATCAGCCATCCGAAAATTACAAGTTGCATACAATGATGCTATGAGAATAGTACTCAAGGTTCCCAGAGGAGGAAGTGCCAGTTTAATGTTTGTCTCTGCTGGGGTGAGGACATTCAAGGCGCTGTTGAGGAATTATATGTATAAGTTCTTGCAGCGCCTGGATGTCTCCACAAATGCACTTGTGGTGGCTCTCTCAGATCCCCTCCAGAGTTGTGCCCGTTACTCATCCAGTTTAAGGATGCACTGGATGAAATGTCTGTATGTAGTTTAGGTGATCTGTGTTTTTTATGTACTTATTTATTTACTAGTTGTGTGTTTTATATGTATTGTATTTGTGATTCATATGGACTTGAGTCTGCTAATAAACTTTAATTAAATTAAATTACACCCCTTTTATCCTCCATGATGATAAAAAATAAAAAATACATAAATACTGAACACTGCAGGCATAAGCTACATGTAACGTATTCTATGTATTGTGGTCAGAAATATACTTTAATTGCCTGTTGTTTATTAGATTTTTTGTGCTGAATAAATAAATGTCTTGATTATATTAAGCTACTTTTCTCTGCACTGTGCTGTTATGTGCAGAGAGGAAAATAACTAAGACACGTGCTCGAAATGAGTACAACTGTGATACATTTAAGAGGGGAACTTTTCTCTGCTACATTATAATTTTGTAGAAGTATTTTCAATAACATTTTATGCAAATATGTATGCAGCATTTCTGTGTGAGATACAGCTAAAAAGGAAAGAATAATAATAAGAAGAAACAAAATGGTGTTTCAGTCTTGGCTTTTCTTACTATCCTGAATGTCTGCAGTGCCTTTACCGGACCCTTGGGTATTTCTAACCTATAGGCTACATCCTGAAAAGCCTCCACCAGATGGCCTGTCCTTTCTCCTCTCAACCCGTGATGGAATGAAAAGATTAGCTAATTAAACAAAGTCCCATATCCATGTGAAAGAACTGTGAGAGTCCTTGGGGAGAGGAGCTGCTTACAAATCAATCCCCTGTGAATCATGTCAGCACAACAACACATCATTGCAAACCATGAAGACTTTTATTTCCACAGCACACACAAACACCCTCAAAATGAAAAAGTTATGACAGAAACAGGTATACAAACGTGAAAATTGTAATATTGGGGAGATTCTTATTGATACAAAATAGTTTTGTTAAAACTTTCCTGTTAGAAATCACATTGTGGTGAAGAATCAGTCTATGAAACCAGTCTTATGCTACTTAATCCAAGAACAAACAGAAAAATCATGCCTAACAGATTAAATTAAAAGTACAATCAACACTGAAAAGAAAATAATATTAAAAATCAGTCTCAGAACATTCTTTAAACCAATATTAATTTGCATGTAATTCTTAATAAAAAAATAATTTAATAAATGACGAGCACTTCCCTTTCTCAGCAGAAACAGAACAGTAAATGAGTTTTAAGACGGGATTTATAAATATGGACAAGGTTTTAGTATGCTTGTATAATCTATGCTTCAAAATGTATGTTGAAATGCTTCAGGAAAGGAGAAGTATCCTGGCACCTGTGGGATGCTCAGGCACTGAGCATGAAGCGGTAGGGCCACTATGGTGAGAGGCTGCACTGGCTGGTGGGATACTTTCAGGATTGATCAAATGTCTGAGTGCGCCTCAGGTTGTCCCTGACACGGACAAACTCTGGGATCTTCTGCTGGTTCTCTCGCTGTCTTATCTCTTCCTGCTCATACTGGAAAAACAAAGGTTACATCAGTATATCAGCTTACATACAGGGTCACATGGAGTACCAAGAATAGTGTTTATGTTCACAATCTAAATTTTGTTTAGTAATATTTGTTCAAACTTTGGAGAACTAAACAAGATAAAACCTTGGGAACACTGTTCTGTCAACACAGATATAATATTTTCATAACTGGTTTTGCCTTCACAAGTTTGAACTTCATGATATTAAATATCTCTCAACTGTCTATAGACCCCTCACCTCCTGCAGTTTCTGCTGCCTCTTGCGGAGCTCCGTCTCCAGATCCGAGGGCCGCCGTTGTGCCATCTCCTCCTCCTTGTGCAACTCCAGTCTGCGTTGCTCTAGCACTCGCTTCAGCTCTGGTTTCTCCTCCAGCAGGAGGCCACTGCACAGTCAAAGCCACAGTTTGGTAATACAGTCAGTCACAAGTCATCAGACTTGCATGGTTTCAGGTGTTGACAACATGAAGGGGTTGTCAGTGTATGATGCCCTGTACCGTTTGTGGCTGAGCAGCAGCTCCCGGTGCAGGTTCTGGTAACTCGGTGTCTCTGCTGAGGAACCATTGAGTTTTCTGGGTTGAACACCTTCAGCACTGCTGCAGTCTGCTGCGGAGGTATGAGACAGAGGCTGATGGCAAACAGTCTGACTGCAGAGATCTGTTAAGAAAAAACTCAACACTGCTATAATCTTGTAAGTTATACTTATGTGCTGGTATATTCTTGATTATGTTTGATAAGTGTGAGTTTGTTTTAAGTTGTTGAAATGATGAAGTTAATTCTATCAAACTAATGGCATTCTAACATTCATCACGTGTGATTGATAGATTAATCAAGCCGGTATTCAAATAAGCTCAATGACTCTTTACTTGATTGTAAAAATAGATAACACAATCAACTATTTAATTATTAACATTTCAGTGATTCTATCAGTCAAAAATCCCAGTTTACTGTCAGCTGTATGAGCACTTGTTTTCATTAGTAACATGTATTTTCATCAGTCTTTGCTTTCTGTAATTTATGATACCTTTTTTGGGTTGTCCATATCCAGGTTTCTGTGAAAATTGATAGAGAGAGAGAAAAAAAAAGGTTAATTAATGATTTCATCACTAAATGACTTCACAGCCACTAAATCAACCAAACATGTTATCGGTGATAAACCTAATCTGGATCATCAAATCGTCTTTGTTTTGATCTTTCCTCTGATCGGGCAGACGCTATAATTAGATCAAGGTTAAAAGTGACAGCACCTGTCGTGCTACTTAAGCAGGTGGAGTGTTTACAAAGGTGACATAACAGCTCCGTCAGACTGTTAGAGACACATGGGATTTGGCCTGACTGTGATGGTCTTAGGTGAGGTTTGAATAGAAGTCTGCTTGTGGTGAAAATCGTATGTCAGAAATTCACATAGGATGAATCTGTCTGTAACACAGTTAGACATAAACTGCTACACCAGATAACCAAGAGAAAAGAATAACATTAAGCAGGGAGCTGATGGTACAAGCTGTTACTGGTCTGAGCACAACCTGTCTCATAGTGGAGGCTGCTGATAAGACCAAGTTTCTGTCAAAACCTTTCCTGTGGCTGAACATTATGATCTTTAGCCATTGTGTTTGGGGCTTGAGCCTTTTACTGTTGCTCTTACAAACATACAGTAAGCCTCTACATCCTGTCCCTCCCGGGCCCCTGCAGGGAGGTTGAGCTGGGAGATAACCTGTCATGTGTCTGACCTGATGGAAGCCATTGTTCATCTCAAGACCTGCAGGACCATTATGTATACGAGTCAAATCAATCTGATTAAATAACTACTCAATCCTGCATGTGCAGCTAGTGTGAATATTATCGGCAAATCACTATGTAACTAGTTACTCAACAAGAGTAAAAACAAGATTATTCAAATGCTTATGAAGACAGGAAGAAAAACAAACAAACAAAAAAAAAATCCAACAAATGTATTATTTCTTTACTTTAAACATTTATCAAAATGCTGAAATACACAAACTGTGATAATTAAATTGATTTCATAGGTTTAGAGTCACTGTACTGTACTTGCTGGGTATCAACAATCTTGATACTCCTATCTACAAGACATTCCCAGCAAGGATGTTGTAAATGAAAGCACTGGGACAAAACGTGTCCATACAGAGATCAAAATAAGCCAGGGCTATAAACTCTTTGAGCTAAATGTTTGACATATGGCCTTGAGACCAGATCATGACCTCTTCCTCGACAACCAGCAGCAACAGTCTAAGAAAACAACTTATAATAACTCACTTTTTTTACAGCTGAACCCTCCATGGCAGGCTGGTGGAGGTCCCCGTTTTAATCCATTGTTAAAAGACTTGCACGTCCTTGCTCAGTCTCGGTTTTCTGTTTCTTTGCTCCATCCAAGGCCAACATATTGTTGATGAAGGATCCACAGACTCAATATACCACCTAGCAGTAGTCAGTAGTGGTAGTAGACTCTCAAATCTCATTACGCCATTCAAGATTACCTCACAACCCCCACAGGGGATTGGATGCTAGATTAGTTAATTACCACAGACACATGCAGCTTAAAACCAACACAGAATGGTACAGTTACCAGTTGATTCCTCTCTTAACAAACCAACACGGTTATCTGCAGTACATGTTTTTGTGTTTGCTGCAATTCTTAAAACAAAGACAAAAGAAATCTGTGAACAAGTAACAGTTGTCATAAGGGAGTTTTTAAGGATCATGCTGCCTCTGCGAGAGATGAACTTGTTTTTTTTATGTGGTGTCAGAAAAACATCCAACTGCAGACCAAAATGCCTTATCATGAGCTGATGTCTGGAGAGGGGGTTGTTGCGAAAATAGTGGTCTGGTCCATAACATTGCCTGGACCAGACCATGGTCCCTGCCACTAGAGGTACTACATCAGTGGTCCGGACCACTGTAGTGAGTGGTTCCTGGATTTTTTATGGTAGAACAAAATTCATCATAAATAAAAAAGACATTTGGTAAAATATGAAAAATCAAGTATTAGAGCATTAGATTTTGAGTCATTGGTAGATACCATTAAAATTAATTTATAAAAATTTTTTTTTTTTTTTTTTTTTACAAATTTTCACACAACCTTTCTCCCCATGCTTCCACTTTATGGAATAATAGAGTGATAACTATTAATAGGAAGCCAATGTTTAAACAGAATTGATATGGAAAAAGGCATTGTCTTTGTAATGGACTTTCTGGACATAAATATAAATATTTTATCAACATTTTTAATAATAATGATACTATTATTATTATTATTATTATTATTATTATTATTATTAGCATATACCATTGCTGCTACAATCATATGCTGTCATTATTACACTGTCACTTTTACTATTATTATATTGTCATCTCACAAGTGCCCTTAAGTGTATCTATTCTATTTTTCTACTTATCTACTTCATTTTATTGTGCTTTTTTTGTGTATTTTGTGTACTATTCCGGAATTGCCTGTAAGACCCAAAGTCAAGGAAACACATTTAATCACCCACAAATGGCAGAGAGAACACAGTCAGTTTATCCATTTAAAAACAAAAGGTGACTAAACTACAATGACTTAAACAAAATAAAATCATAATAAATATTTGGCCTAAATTACAGTCAATTAGTTCCAAAAAACAAAAGTGCAGCCTAGCAGATAAGGAATGCAAATGAGTTTGAACCATCTACAATGAAATATAAAACATGGTAATTATTTTTTTAAAAGCTGAGTAATCCATGGGTGGTGGTTGGGGCATTAAAATGATCTGAATCAAAATCTTTTGAGTATGTGGTGATGAGTCTAAGGACTCTAAGGACTCATGACAGTGGTCCTGGGCAGGGGGGCAGGGGGGCAGGGGCGTTGTATTTATAAAATAAAGCGCTTGCCATGACACTCAGACCCATCCATTGTCCATCCATCCATCCATTATCTTGACCGCTTATTCCATTATGGGTCGTGGGTGAGCTGGAGCCTATCCCAGCATTTTAGCAGGTGAGAGGCAGGGTACACCCTGGACAGGTCACCAGCCTGTCGCAGGGCCAACACAGACAGACAAACAACCATTCACATACACACACTCTCTCCTAGGGAGAATTTAGAATAACCAATTAACCTATCATGACGGTGGGAGGAAGCCGGAGAACCCAGACAGAACCCACGCATAGACGGGAAGAACATACAAACTTCACACAGAAAGGCCACCGTCCTCAAGGTTCGAACCTTCCCCCAGCCAAGATTCGAACCGGTGACCTTCTTGCTGTGAGGCTGCGGTGCAGCCCGACACTCAGACCCATTACAGTAAAATACAAGAATGAAAGGGCAATACATTTAAAATATAAATTGCCATAATCAAACATTAAAAAAAGTAAATCAATTTAAACAATCGTGCAGCAGATTTTTATTTTTTCTCTTTATTAATACTTATAATATATATAATATTTTGTGAGGGAAATACACTATTTAGTTATCTGTTATTTCTCTATATTCCCAATAAAATATAAATGTTGATAACATCAGAGAAATTTGGATATAGGTTAACTATGAAGTAGGCATAATGTCAAAAGCCTAAAGGATGGAATATTGTATATCTTCAGTGACAGCCACCTCTTATATCAACCCAGAAACTGTTTGACAGAGTGCAGGAAAGAAATGCTCAAAATATTTTATTGCAACTGTACAGAAAGAGCATGGGTTCACCTTAAAATTAAATCTACATTTTAAAATGTCTGAGACTGGATAGATTTTATTTATAATTTTATTTATAATTATTTATAAAAGGACGCATCAAATTCAAAGCTCTGCATCTGGCTTACAAAACAATAACCCAAACGGCTCCGGTTTACCTCCACTCCTTAATCCAGAGCTACACTCCCTCTCCACAGTTACGCTCAGCCAGCAAAAAACACCTACTGCACCCACCACAACGTGGCACAAAATCAGCAGCTAGACTCCTCTGTTGTCCCCCGGTGGTGGAACGATCTACCAAACTCCGTCCGATCCGCAGAGTCCTTATTAATTTTTTAAAAGCAAGCTAAAGACTCAGTTGTTTTTAAGTTGTCAATTTAAGAATGTCAATTTTTGGGGATCTCAGTGGGGTAACTCTATATGGGTATCGCATGGCACAGAACACTCTGTAGGAGTGACAACCTTAAAAAACAGGTTTAATGGTGATGTCCTTCCTATAGAGTGAGCCCATATCTTTTCATTCTGTTAAAAAATACTGGAGCCTGGTGAGACCAATTATCCATAACCTAATGTTTCTGAATGAAAATAAAGAAGCTATTATTTTTTAAAAAAAGACATCAGGCAGGTGCAGTAAGTGCCTTTGTTATGTAAGCCTCTAACCTCTGTAGATGTGTGTTGTCCTTAACATCCTCCACATGGTTGAACTGCATGTCTTTGTTTGTTACCCTACTGAGCTGTGTGGTTTAGGGCTCATACCAGCCTTGTGAAGAGGACAGCATAACCCAAGAGGTTAGTGTGAAGCCCTGCATTATTTCAGAGGTGTAAACTTAAGTTCTGTAAAGCACAACTCAGTTCTGATCTGGTTGGATCAAAGACAACATTTTACCGTGTTCAGCCTGCTGGACCACATGTCTGAGAAAGATGATGATGGCTCAGTTATAGCATTGCATGTGAGAAATGACAAGTGCTCTGGTTTCTATTAAATGTCAGACTGATGCATGTCTCATTGTGTTTGATCAGGTTTTTGAAGCTGTTGTCTTTATGTACTTCCTGGTGGAGATGCTCATCAAGATGGCAGCCCTGAGTGCGTACGGCCATAGAACTAGCTACTACTTACGTCCCTGGTGAAAGAGCCTCATTTGTCTGTTCACATCACGGCTCGACTGGGGAATGGCACTACAAAGATGTGCCCCCTTACTGGGAGGATGGGAATGTCTGTGCACTGGCTGCTCCTCACCAGGATAAACCTGGTAACTGGGGAGTCTCTGCGACAGCTGGGCCAAGTGATGGAGACTGTGTGGACTGGAACATGTTTTACGAATGTCACCCTGATGGTCCAAACCCCAACATGAGCTCTATCAACTTTGACAACATTGCATATACATGGATCACAGTCTTCCAGGTAAACTGTCAAATCTAACAAGTTGGTTTCAGTAAAAAAAATAAACAAACAAACAAAAAACAATTATGCAAATTTGTTGCCTCAAAAAAAATAAGTTTGGGTTTGTTGAACTTAGAATAAATAAGAAATCTGAGTATGTTGTCAGTGCATGAAGTTGTACAAGAAACTTGATGTGATCAAATCTTAGTAAATCAGTGGTGATGTGTTATTTTTCAAGTTCACCTTACTTAGACTAATTGACAAACTTAAACCATGTCATTTATGTTGATTCAACTTCAGTACATTAATTTATTCAGCATCATGTTCTCCAGTACTTATGAGTTTTTTAAATTTATTTTAGATAAATGTCAATAACAACTTGATTCAAATGAAGTTATTTCCACTAATTACTTAAGTTATTTAAGGAAATATTGAGGCCAGTGGTACAGTTTACAGTTCAGGAAATCTATCTCTGTCTGTATCTAGCTGGGTTTTCTGAAGAGTGTTGACTTTTACTGCTTTCTGTACCTCCAGGTCAGCACTGTCGGTAGAAAACCATAATTCCCTGAAGTTTATATATATATATATATATATATATATATATATATATGTGTGTGTGTGTGTGTTTGTGTGCGTGTGTCCGTGTGTCTGTAGTTTTTCCTAACCACACGAGGTCGTCATTCTACTGTTTTTCCCATCAATTTCCCATGATTCCGCGCGGCTTTTACCTTTAAACCGGATGTAAAAAAAACTGTCTCTTACAGTGTGAATGGCGCGCGTGTGTATGGTTGTTGAATTTTCAGTGTGGCTGAATGAGGTGTGTTTGGGGGTTTGTGTGTGATTTAATTCGTTTTTCTTTTTAAAATCTACACAGTGATCTTATTTGATCTGGTCGGAGTTCGGCTCTGCTCTGATCAGAAATGATAGGAAAAGCGCTCTCGAGCCTCCGTGGCGATGAGAAGCTGTCGAGTTAAAACTGGGGCCTCCACGCTTCGTGCTGTGGTTAGAAGTGATGAATTGATCAGATATACTAGTTCTGGGTGAGCTTTGAGGTTCGCCTCGAGTTTCACAGTGGACTGTGAGTAAAGAGGCGATTCTGATCTTACCGCAGCCGAGAAGCAGACTGGAGCCCTGGACAATGACTTGTTTACAACAGTAGCCTCTAAAGATGGCCAAAGTTCACGAGACACCGCTTTTGTTTCCCTCCCTCCCATTTACTATTACAGGTTTACCTGGCAGATACTTGTAGATACATGGATACTTCCAAACGTGGACTGGTTATTGTGTTCTGTTTTTTTCTGTTCTTTTACAAAGAATGGCCTTTCTTTCTTTCTTGCATTCTTGCTGTCTTGCTTGCTTGCAAATCAAACCTACCTTCGGATATGAAAAAAAGCTACCTTACACAAAGTATCTAGACTTCATATTTGGTAGAATTTAACAGAGTGCAAAGCTATCACTCATCCAAGTTATAAAACTTAGTCTGCTCCAAATTAAGCATTAAAACCATGTTGTTTATATTATAATTTGGGACCCCTCACTGATTTTGATACTTCATTGTGATTGCACTGTGTTTTTTCTGTTTTACATTATTAGATTAGATTAGATTAAACTTTATTGATCCCACGGACAGGGAAATTCACTTATTACAGCAGCAAAGCAGAGAAAGTGAAAAAAGAAAGAATAAATAGATAAACTTAAGAATTAAATATAACACAATAAACATAAAAACAATAACAGTATAAGGTGACGGTATAAATGACTGTGTAAACAGTGTAAACAGACTACAACATGACAGCCTGATTCAGGTGTTACAGATTGTTGAAGAGTCTGACAGCAGTTGGGATGAAGGACCTGCGGAGCCTCTCTTTTTTACACCGTGGATGTAACAGTCTGCTGCTGAAGGAGCTGCTCAGGGACCCCACAGTGTAATGTAGGGGGTGAGAGGTGTTGCTCATAATGGATGTCAGTTTGGCTAACATCCTTCTCTCCCCCACTTCCTCTACGGAGTCCAGAGGACAATCCAGGACAGAGCTCGCTCTCCTGATCAGTTTATTGATCCTGCTCCTGTCCCTGTCTGTGCTGCTCCCTCTCCAGCAGACCACAGCATAGAATATGGCTGAGGCCACCACAGAGTCATAAAAAGTCCTAAGGAGAGTCCCACACACTCCGAAGGACCTCAGTCTTCTCAGCAGGTGGAGGTGACTCTGGCCTTTCTTGTAGAGGGCGTGGGTGTTTGTAGACCAGTCCAGTTTGTTGTTTAGGTGAACACCCAAGAATTTATAGTTCTCCACCACCTCTATGTCCGATCCCTGGATGTTCACCTGTGTGAGAGAGGATGCTTTCCTCTGGAAGTCCACAATCATCTCCTTTGTCTTGCTAGTATTTAGCTGGAGCTGGTTACGCTCACTCCAGCTGACAAAGTCCCTGATGACTGTCCTGTACTCCAGATCGTCCCCCTCAGAAACACAGCCAACAACGACTGTGTCATCGGAGAACTTCTGGATGTGGCAGTTTGTGTTATTGTAAGTGAAGTCCGAAGTGTAGAGAGTGAAGAGGAAGGGAGAGAGCACCGTACCCCGAGGAGCACCTGTACTGCAGAGCACCACGTCAGACTCACAGTGCTGCAGCCTCACATACTGTGGTCTGTTGGTGAGATAGTCCTTAATCCATGCAGTCAGGTGTTGGTCTACTCCCACACTTTCCATCTTCACTCTTAGCAGTGAAGGCTGGATAGTATTAAAAGCGCTGGAGAAGTCGAAAAACATGATTCTCACAGCACTTCCGCTGACCTCCAGGTGTTGCAGTGATCTGTGCAGCAAGTAAATCACTGCGTCGTCCACTCCAATCCCAGGCCGGTAGACAAACTGCAGGGGGTCCAGCTGAGTGTCCACCAGGGGTCTCAGCTGTTTCAGAATGATCCTCTCCATGGTCTTCATCAGGTGAGAAGTCAAGGCAACAGGCCTGAAGTGGTTGGGCTCCTTTGGGCACCGTATCTTCGGTACCGGGACCACACAGGAGGTTTTCCACAGGGCCTGGACTTTCTCTAGGCTCAGAACCAGAACTTAAAGTAAACCAGGGCTGTCTTTTTAAACAGGACATATATTTGTGCTTTATTTAAGTACTAATCTATCAAAGTAGTAAAAGTGATTGCAGTAAGTTTATTTATTAGAATTTCGTCATTACACAAATTGTAAATTCAAAATAAGTAATAAATTCTTACAGATGATAGTCCATTCATTACTTTTTAACATGTAACGTGGAAACAGGTGAAAAAATATTTAGAATTTTAACTCAGTTAAATGAATAATGTGTGCACTAATTATATGTATCACCTGCCAGAAAACAGCTGATTGTGTGCTATCCTGTATATTCAGAATATATGTGAATATTCAGATATGAACTTATCTGTACAATAGATGCATCAATGTATTTGTGAGACAATCGGAGACAGTACAAACACTAATCTCGTTTTAATAGAAACGGCTTTTAACATATCTATCTCGCGATATTCAACGTTAACTTTGTCGTCGTCCTTTGTATATACATGTGACTTTTTTGTCCAATCATCTTTCACCAACAAACTAGCCAAGCGCGCGAGGGCGAACCACTCGCTACCTTGGCAATAGGCTAAGTCCTATTTCTGTAATTATGGCCGAGCCCAGTAAAAAGCTGCGATTCAGTAAAATCGGCAGCAGTTCTAAAGATTCTTCCACAAACACAACGAACGCATTTGGGGGCAATGAACTCGATGGAGATGGTCGATTTGTGGAGGGTTCCATACTTCGTATCACCATGAAAAACTTCCTGTAAGTAATTGCTACTCAGCTACCAGGCAACAGCGCATAGCAAACTGCTGTCAGCCTGAAGAAACGTGATTAACTTTGCTAGTGTAACACATCTATTTTGTTGTGGTAATCGGTGTTACAAGTCCGTAGATGGTCGTCGGTAACACAGCACACGGACATGGATTAAGTCTTGTCATTTATTTCAAAATCACCTGAAGAAAAACTTCAGCTTTTAAAGTCTGTCTGTGACTTAGCGTTAACTCATATCCTTCCGCCCCGGCAAAAATAGTAGATTTCAGTAATACATGACATGTAGTGCAAATCAATGTACACTCATCAAATCAATATTACAGAACTTGAGGAAAAATAAATCATGTTACACTAGCATAAATGTTCACAAACTTAACACTTTAGCTTTGACCCGTTTGTGGTTATGAAGAGAACCTGTACCTTTTGTGAATGTGAGATTTTTTTAACTGTATATTTGTAAAAAATTTTTGGGAAGACTTATTTTTTTGTCATTTTGATTAAGAAGAATACTTGTATTATATGTAGATCCACACAAGAATGACTTAATGTTTGAGTTATTATTTTTTTTTTTTTGCCATTTTAAAACATTTTGGAAAATATGGGGGAAAGAACAACTTAGGATAAGCTCCATACAGGAATCCAAACAAGAATTTTCAGTATGTTAGACATTGCTGTCTTCCAAAACCTTCAGTATAAACATGACAAAGTCCCAAGTATTTATTCCATCAGTTGTTATTTCAAACCAAAAGGTCTTCAGTACGGGAAACTTCAGTGCCACATAGAAAAAATATATATAGTATATCAGTTCTTCAGCCATGTTAACGTCCAAGATAATTTTTTGTTTGTTTGTTTTATATTGTATGAACAGGAGATGCATGCTTTTTCCTTAAAATGAATGTTTCTCATTTCATGAAGCTAAATTCTAACTTCTATCAAACACCCACTTTGGGGCACTTCTATTAAAGACAGTGGGAACGTCTTAGATGTCTACTTTATACTCGACAGGACCTATGACTACTCTGAGGTTTATCCTGGACCACATCTGAACATGATTGTTGGAGCAAATGGAACTGGCAAATCAAGCATTGTGTGCGCCATCTGTTTGGGTTTGGCTGGCAAGACTGCGATTCTGGGCAGAGGAGACAAGGTAAACAGCAGAATAACACATCCACAAGTTGGTGTACTTAAAACTAATAAAGAATGTGACGGTATGCAACGCTCTCCTGTTATCTCTGCCTGACACTGTTTTTGCTTTGTTAGATTTTATTTAGTTTTGTTAAAAAGTTGCTAAAATTTCATGGAAACGAGAGATGGACACAAAGAGAGACAATGAGCCTTGAAAGTAATGAAACAACACTGTCAAGTAAGAAGAGAAGATGACCAATAACTGAGGCTCAGACGGTAGAGCCTGAGGTCATCCAATGATTGGAAGGTTGGTGGTTCAGTTCCCACTCCCCCAGTCAATCTGTCGTTGTGTCCCGAGGCAAGACACTTAACCCTCTTAGCCTCTAGTATTGGCATTGCTGGTATATGGTGGTGGTCAGAGAGGCCACAGGCGTGGATTAGCTGCCACATTTCTGCCAGTCTGCCCCAGGGCAGCTGTGACAGCCCTATCAATTGCTGGGCAAGGATTTAAAATTTTAATTGCATGAAATGTTGCGATTAATCGCGTTGTTACATGCAAAATGTCATTTTCCTTTAAAAGAAGGCCTTCTGCTATATAGAGAAAATGCACTAAGTTTTGGTTTACAAAACACTAAACAGATTTAGCAGCAGTTTTCTCTTTAAAGAGCAACAATTATAATATTTCTTAATATATATAAAATCAAATATTCATGAGAAAGAAAGATGGCATTTTCTGGATTTACTAACTAAAAGATAAAAAGTCAGCAGGATGAATTTAAAGCTGTGAAGCTGCTTCCTTCTATAAGTTACACCCATAAACATCCGGTTTATGGGTGTAACGTCAGATGTGTAAAACGTGTGGTATCCACAGAAAGTCCTGAATCTCAGCTAACAACTCAGTAAAACCATTTCTGTGACCATCAAACACAGTTAAGACAAAACACAATTAAAAGACCAGGTACACAAAGTCCGAAAAAATATGTAAATAAAAATTTTGGCTACCTGTGTCCACCCGTCGGCACGAACAAGGACAAACGATACCTCTACTGAAAGCACAGTTTCTCATTGTCTTTTGGGAGCAGTTTCCCATCCAAAAATCACAATTTTTTTGCCCATTTGACAAACAGTTTGAAAAATCCTGGAGGAAACCCTAAGCAGTGTGTATGATTTTCTAATATCTAGTAATAAACCCACATTTTTTAACCAAATAAATATCACCTGCCTCACCTTCTTTCCAAATAAATGCTCTGTATTTCATGTGAATGTCAATTATGAAAACATAATCATGAGTACTATATTGCATACTAAGAACTTATCACTACATGACCCTAGACATACTAACTAATTCCAGTTCTTGTCATAATTAACAGTTTATTTTTTTCCTTTTTTATAGGTTGGGCTCTATGTCAAACGTGGGTGCCAGAAAGGCTTCATTGAGATTGAACTGTGAGTTACGTGAAGTCAGTTGCACTCAAACTACCCCTGGTACTAAGATACTATTTGTGTGACGTGTTTTCAGGCATTCCAGATGAATCAGCTTATAAACCAGATATTAACGGGGATAATGTTATTTTACAACACAGGCAACTTCAGCTAAAATATTTAGCCTGCAAACACTACATCAGCCAAATAATCATGTTAAGAATACATATTTGTGATCTTAAAATCACTCTGTGTTGTTTAAGGAACAAGAGAGGAGGTAATATAGTAATTCACAGAGAGATCCACGTGGAGAACAATCAGTCGATTTGGATGCTAAATGGCAAATTCTGCAGCCAGAAAATTGTAGAAGAACAGGTCAAGGCTTTGTGTATCCAAGTCAGCAATCTTTGCCAGTTTCTGCCTCAGGTATGTTTTTGTCACTTCGATTTAATGCTTTACATATGAAAAGAAGCCACTGATGGAATATGCTGCTGGTTTACTCTATTTTTCTCCTTCCTGTTGTGGTGGGTTTTTCCTCCCAAAGGAAAAAGTAGGTGAGTTTGCCAAGATGTCCAACATGGAAATACTGGAGGCAACTGAGAAATCAGTGGGACCACCTGAGATGTACGAGTATCACTGTGAGCTGAAAAACTTCCGCAGCAAAGAGCGGGAACTTGAGGTAAAAATGAAGCCTGCATTTGCAGCAGGTGACAATTCTGGGTTTTATCATTAAAACATCAGGGCAGGTCTGTAGACAGTTTGAGGAGTGAGATATGTTTTTAATTACAAACTGATGACAATAACAAAGTTTGATGATTTAAATCTATTTATATAAACATTAAATTTTATAGCATCTATACTGTCACTAAATATCACTGTGATTGCCCGTCTTAAATATTGCACGGTACTGTGCTTTTGGGATGTCCCAGATGAACCCTCACTTATGTCCCCAGTTCTGCTTGGAACAGTGTCAAGGACCAAGCAGTAAAGCTACGAGGACACAGAAAGTAATCTCAAAACCTGGGTTTTTATTGACCCAAAAATCCAAAAGAATGAATAAACTAGCCGGCCATTAAAAGAGGTCAACTAAATTTAATGATACTCAAAAGTGTAACTTAAACAAAATCACACTTAACTGAGGGAAAAACTGACCTAACAAAATGACACAATGAGGGTAACTCATAGTGGTTTGGCCAAACCAAATAACACACACGGGGGAAAACAAAATGGAAGACAATAACTAGACAAAGACTCCAAACTAGCTAAACTTGAATGGTTGAAGGTTGACAGGAGCTCCCACACATTTAAAACTGCTGTTTTGTTTGGCTGTTGTGCAGCCCTCCTAAGCAGTCAGTTGTTAAAATGGGTTTGTAGAATGGTTGAGGGTGTCATTGCTTTGACATGGCCAGGAGCTGATCCCAGCCCGGTGATGAACCACAAGCTTTGAATAGACAAAAAAGTACAGTACTTTGCAATGTATAGGACAAAAACCCAGGTGTAACAGTCATCACAATAGATATTTTTCTTTTTATAAATAAAGTACAATCACAGTTTCCCTATATATCATTTATAAGTGCCCCATATTTAACGTTTGTATTGGCAGATTTGTTTCAGGATTTTTGTGGTATTTTCTTTGTTTCTCTGTAGAATGTTGTGAAGGAGAAGGCAAGCTTTCTGGAGAAAACCAAACAGAGAAATGAGAGGAACAAGCATGATGTAAATCGCTACTATGAAAAAAAGAGGCATTTGGATGTAATTGAGCTCCTTGAGAAGAAGAAACCATGGGTGGTGAGTCATTGACCTCAATTATATTATCAATCCGTCCGTCCGTCCTTTTTTTGACGTTGATCCGAGGTTGGGTTGCAGAAGCAGCTGCCTAAGCAAGGAAGCCCAGACTTCCCTCTCCCCGGCCACATCCGCCAGCTCGTCCGGGGGATCCTGAGGCATTCCTAGGCCAGCTGAGAGGTGTAGTCCCTCCAGAGTGTCCTGGGTTTTCCCTTGGGTCTCCTTCTGGTGGGACGTGCTCGGAACACCTCAGCAGGGAGGTATCCAAGAAGCATCCTGATCAGATGCCTGAGCTACCCCATCTGGCTCTTCTCAATGTGGAGGAGCAGCGATTTTACTCTGAACCCCTCCCGGGTCACCAAGCTTTTCACCCTATCTCTAAGGGAGATAGCCCGGCTACCCTGCAGAGAAAAATAATTTCGGCTGCTTGTATTCGCAGCCTTGTTCTTTTTTTCACTACCCACAGCTCGTGACCATAGGTGAGGGTAGGAACATAGATCAAGTGGTAAATTTGGAGCTGTGCCTTTTGGCTCAGCTCCTTCTTCACCACAACAGACCGATGCAGAGTCCGCATCACTGGAGTCGCCTGTCGATCTCCCGCTCCATCCTTCCCTCACTCATGAATAAGACCCCAAATACTTGAACTCCTCCATTTGGGGCAGGACCTCATTCCCGACCTGGAGAAAACACTCCACCCTTTTCCGGCTGAGGACTATGGTTTTAGATTTGGAGGTGCTGATTTTTATCCTAGCCTCTGCACACTCGGCTGCGTATCGCTCCAGCGAGAGCTGAAGATCACGGCCCAGTGAAGCCAGCAGAACCACATCATTTGCAAAAAGCAGAGACACAATCCTGAGGCTACCAAACCGGATCCCCTCAACACCTTTTTGCACCTAGCAGCAGAGGTGTGGTCCATAAAATTCATGAACAGAATCTGTGACAAAGGGCAGCCTTGACAGAGTCCAACCCTCACTGGAAACAAATCTGATTTACTTCTGCCAAAGCGGACCAAGCTCTGGCACTGGTCATACAAGGACCAGACAGCTTGTACAAGGGGGTCCAGTGCTCCATCCTCCCGGAACACCCCCACAGACCCTGAAGAGGGTGTAGAGCTGGTTCACTGTTCCACGACCGGGATGAAAAACACCAGTCCTCAATCCAATGTTAGACTAATGGATGGACCCCCCTCTCCAGGACCCTAAGATGGTAGTTGAAACTCTTTCTGACAGGGGACGCCGCCAGATGTTCCCAGAAGACCCTCACAACACGTATGGGTCTGCCAGGCCTGACCGACATCCTCCCCCACCATCTGAGCCAACTCACCACCAGGTGGTGATCAGTAGACAGCTCCGCTCCTCTCTTCACCCGAGTGTCCAAAACATCCAGCCGCAAGTCCGATGATACAACTACATCTATCATTGAACTGCTGCCAAGAGTGTCCCGGTGCCAAGTGCACATGGACACTCTTATGCTTTAACATAGCGTTTGTTATGGACAATCCATGACGAGCACAAAAGTCCAAAAACAAAACACCACCTGGATTCAGATCAGGGGGCTGTTTCTCCCAATCACGCCCCTCCAGGTCTCCCTGTCATTACCCACATGAGCAAGTCCCCCAGCAAAACGACAGGGTCCCCTGAAGGAGTGCTCTCCAAGACCCCATCCAAGGACTCCAAAAAGGGTGGGTACTCTGAACTGCTGTTCGGTGCAGCAAAAAAAACAAAACAAAAAACAAAAACAACAAAAAAAACTTTTTACTTGGCACAATGCGGTCAGACAAGTACTGTTCTACTGGCAACCACCATACCCAGACTCTTCCATCTGATTGCCAGATAGTGAAGCACAATTTGTAACTCCAGAGAACTGATCCAGAGTCTAGTGGTGGTTTTCTCTACACCACTTTATCTGACGCTTTGCATTGCTTTTGGTGATGTATGGCTTGGATGCAGCTGCTCAGCCATGGAAACCCAGTAATGAAACTCTCTTCGTGCTGTTCTTGAGCTGATCTGAAGGCCACATGAAGTTTGGAGGTCTGTAGCAATTGACTCTGCAGAAAGTTGCTGACCTTTTCACTAATTCACTAAGCTCCTGAGAGCGACCCATTACTTCACAAATGTTTGTAGAAACAGTCTGCATGGCTCCGTGCTTGATTTTTATACACCTGTGGTCATGGAAGTGATTGGAACACCTGATTTCATTTATTTGGATGGGTGAATGAATACTTTTGGCAATATAGTGTAGCTCCTAGGATCTTCGAGACGTGCAAAGCTCCTCTTGAAGGTGGCTGCTCAAGGAGGAGCCCAAATATTATGCATGAAAGGGAAAGAAGAACCGTAGTATAAGGTAATACAAAATAAAAAATACAGACTGCATTCTTTTGATTATGTCTGTTTTCCTATGGCACCAGGAATATGAGACCACCCGTAAGGAGCTTGAGGGTGTGAAGAAGGAGCGAGATGAGGCCAAAAGGCAGTTTTCTGCTCTGAAGCATTCCCAGGCACCCATGCTGAGGAAGATTCAGCAAATCGAGGACCAGCTGAAGCCCACTGAGGCAAAAATGAAGGCTAAGGTGACAATGAATAATGTTACTCCATTAAATGTCAACAACATGAAAATATGATTGAAAAAGAGAATATGTAGGCGCTAATGTTACTTTGAAGATATCAATGAACTGACTGTTGACTACACTGTATGCGCATTATACATTTTAAGCGAAATAATTTTATTCTTAGTTTTTTTTTTAGTTTTTCAAAAACGTGTTTAATATAATAATTACTATAGACTTTAAAGGCTTTGAGTATTATTTTCTACAGTTATAAATACTGGGCAGGCCTTAATCCTTATGTTAATATACTTGAGCAACAGACTTTGGAAAAATAAATAAAGCTACATTAATGTATGTTAAAATAAATGTTAAGACGAGGTTGATGTTTTTCAGACTAATGCCATCAAAGACGCTTCTCTGAAATGCAAACAGAAACAAGATCAGTTGGATAGAAAACAGAAAGAGGTGAGAGAAAAACACTGTAGCTGCTAAGCTGACCATTTATTCTTGTAACTTTATTTGTAAGTTCAGAATCAACAACTGCCCATTGATCTATACAGATTGATGACATTAAACAAATGCTGAGACTGAAGCAGAATGAGGAGGAAGATCACCAGAAGCGAATCAGCAATACCAAGCGAACCATTGAAGACCTGAAGGCAGAGCTTGCCAAAGTCAGCGACCAACCAGATGTAACACCAAGGATCAATGCTGTTAATGTGGAGCTGAGGCGCATCCAGGTGGAGAAAGCAAAGATCGAAGGAGAGAAGGCTGATCTGCGTAGGGAGAGAGACGGTACCATTGCTGAGTCCAGAAGTGAGTGTGCCAATGTTCAAAAAAGAATAATTTTCATACATAAAAGAAAATCTGATGGAATATAAATTTTAAAACTCAGAAGACTACTCATGTAAAATCATTTTTATTTTTATTGCCAGTGTTGGAGAGAAAGCTCAATGATATGAATAACATGATGAATGCCAAAGAAGACAAGCTGCGAGGATGCCACAGGGACACATACGCTGCCCTTATGTGGCTTAGGCACAACAGACAACTCTTTGAGGGGAATGTCCATGAGCCCATGATGCTGGTGGTGAGTCCCACTGATTTACCCCTGCAAAGCTACTCAAACCCATTTCCAAAAATATGACATGTTTTCTTTGAAGTTTTAGTTGTTGCCAGTTGTTGTACTTTGATGTGATGTGAGATTTATTACATTGTAATATAGTGCTTAGAATTGCTAGACAAAGGGGGATAAACAGCGTTACCTAAATGAGTCCACATCGGTAGTGCAATGCAAAGTGTTTTCTTTATTAATTATTTTGTTATTGGAGAGAATTGTTCTCTCTGCAACAGTTCTTTATAAGTTAATGTAAATGATGTTCAGAGCGTAATTTAGACCACCATTATTATTATTATTATTATTATTATTATTATTATTATTATTGTAATTATTGTTATTATTATTTTATTTTATTTCATTTTTTATTATTATTTTTATTTATTTATTTTTTTACTAAAAATGCGGAATGTGCAGTCCTAATGGTTATTCTGCCCTTTTCCCCACAGATCAATATAAGAGATAATCGCTTTGCCAAATATGTAGAAAACCACATCCCATTTCATGATCTGCGAGCATTTGTCTTCCAGAGGAAAGACGACATGGAGAAGTTCATGATTGAGGTCAGGGTGCACACCAAGACTGACTGTGTTTGCATACTGTGAAGATGACTAATGAGCATGTTTATTAATCACTAGTTTGGACTTGCATTTGATTTTTGTTTCTACTCTGATGGAGCATAGCCCTACAGCGCAACGTTATGATCACTTCCAGCAGATATTCAAACTCCTCCATTCCACGGTGTAGACAAATGCGTTGTGGAGGACTGGGGGCAGGCTGCTACTGATGCATTTCAGACACTGCTTATATGTAACAGTGTTGATTATTATTCACCAGATACTATTCAATAGATGAACAATTTATGTTTCAAGTATGGTTCCTGTCAATATTTATAATGAAGGGACTGAACATGTTGTAAATGTGTAAAATGCATTATTTGCTCACCAGGCCTTCTCAGTGGGTAAGAAAATTACAATAATGAGTTGTGAATAAGGCTGCACGGTGGTGTGGGGGTAAGCACTGTTGCCTCACAGCCTGCTTTGAATCTTGGCTGGGGCCTTTCTGGTTGGAGTTGGCATGTTCTCCCTCTGCATGTGTGGGTTTTCTCCTGGTACTCCAGCTGCTTCCACAGTCCAAAAATATGTATTGTTGGGTTCATTGGTGAGCCTCAACTGATCCTAGGAGCTGATTAGTCTCACTTGTCCCTGCATTGGCCCTGTGATGGACTTGTGACCATCCTGCCTCTTGTCTCATTGTACCTACTAGAGGCTCCAGCCCCCCTAGGACCCTAAATTGGATTAAATGCATACAGAAAATGGATGGATGGAGTTGTTGATATTAGCACTATCTAGTTGTAGCACAATCCACTCCTGGCACCAGGCTGCAATGCTCGAAGGTCTATTTTGGTGAATGTAATTGATGGATGTTGTGCACTGTCATCTAGAAGGACAATGACAATACTTCCAAGTGCAAAGTAGTTGGGTGTAATGATATTCAAAGTTTAAAGAAAAAGTTTGGTGTGGTCTTTCCTAACATTTAGGTCCGGGACAAGCAGAATTTGAAGGTTAACTCCATTTCTGCTCCAGAAGAGTCATGTTCCAAGAAGGAGCCATCCCGAAATATTGAGTCACTGAGGTGAGAGACGGTTCATTGTGCTTGCTTTTGTCTTTTTTTTTAAGTCATTGCCTTCAGCTATAAATAATCTTGTGGGGAAAATATTTTCTTTCTTTTTTCCTTGGTGTGTCAGGAAAAGCATCCTTTAAGTCAATCTCAATGGTACAGCAAAAGAGGCCAAATTAGACAAGGGGGAAGTAGGTCGAGACTTAATCTTTAATGAAGCTCACAATTGATCTGGCCAGTGATACAACAACACTGGTTAAGTAAGTGATGGGAAATGTCTACTATTGACTAATCCTGTGCTACTTAATAATTGGCAAGATAAGTAGCTAACCTCAGCAAAGATTTAACCTACATAGAGTTTTGAGTTGTCCTTTTCCTGTGCTACACTGGACTACTTTTTGTTTGGATAATATAACCAAGCACAGAACAATATGGTAAATGTTAACCTAGCCCTACCTTTTGTCTTTACCCATCTTTTACAATTTCAGTCGTTTTGGATTCTTCTCTTACCTTCGCGAGATGTTTGATGCCCCTGATGAGGTGATGAGTTACCTTTGTCAGCAGTACCGGGTTCACGATGTGCCTGTGGGAACCGATAAAACCAAAGCCATGATTAAAACGGTAGAGTCCTGTTATCACACAAATAAAGCTCTCAAAACAGAACTGCAGAGAATTGGCAAAGAGAATACTTTTCTGTGTATATACTCTCTATCGATCTATCAATTGATCTATCGATCT
Organism: Melanotaenia boesemani; assembly: GCF_017639745.1. Lineage (NCBI taxonomy): Eukaryota > Metazoa > Chordata > Actinopteri > Atheriniformes > Melanotaeniidae > Melanotaenia > Melanotaenia boesemani. The sequence continues at coordinate 17,252,874 of NC_055694.1, forward strand.
ATATATCGATCTATATATATATGTGTATGTCATAGGCCTGTATTACTTAAGGTGGTTCACTTTCAGCTTTTTTGTCCACATCATATATTGAAATTTTTGCCATTTTGCAGGTGATTGAAGAACCCTACCTCAAGGTGTTGTATACAACACAGGAGAGGTACACTGTAAAAAGGTCATTTTATTCCAACAAGATCAGCACCAGTAACTCTGCAGTACACACCTCCCAGTTTCTCACCATCACTGTGGATGCTGAGGAGAAACGGCAGCTGGAGCAGCAGATAAAGGTGAGATCCTGTAGGTTTGCACAACCTTAAAATGTTTCAGCATCTTTTAATTTAGTCTTTCTAGAGCTTAGCTAGGCAGAGTAAAATTGTTCATCTTTGTCTGACCCACAGGCCTGTGAGTCAAAGTTAAAAGACATCAGTGAACGGATGAAGGCCTTGCAGAAGGATGGTGCTTCACTGGATCGCAGTGAAAATGAATTGTTGGCAGAGAAAAAGAAACTTTCTGAACTTAAGGGAAAGAAGAGACAACTGGAGCAGAAAATTAGTACCAAACAGGACAGGTAAGCCTGTACAGACAGATATTAAAATTTCATATGAGCAGACAGGCTTGAATATGAGATTGTCTTTAGAGTAGCATTAGTGCGGTTAATTCAGACTTGATGAGCAATCTAACTCTAATTTTTTTCCCTGATTATAGTCTGAGGCAAATGGAACAGAATGTTATTGACCTGAAGAAGGTTGAAGAAGAAACTAAAGAAAAGGTTGCTGCTGTTAATTCACAGAAAGTGACCATAGTCGCTGCATTCATGGCCCAAATGAAGGTATGGATGAGCAAACTTTTAACCATGCCAACCTGTTTTATTTCCTTTATTGTTTCTGGATTTTCAACTCATTTAAGTTTTTATTGCAACCTAACTACAGTTTAAGAAGCATGCTGGAGTAAAAATCAATTCCACAATGAGCAATATTTCTCACAGTTTTGTAATTACATTAAATGATTCTTCATTGTTATGGTTGGAATCCTTTTTTTTTTTGTAACTTCAATTTTCCTGTCTCTCCGTCATCTGTAGCTGAGAGCCACTCTGACAATGGAGAAGGTGCATCTGGCTTTGGAGACAGTGGGGTTGACAGTGGAGAAAACTAAGCTGGAGAATGACTGTAGAGAAAGTACCTCTGAACTGAAGACCATGGAAGTATGTATCTCAAGCACAAACTTCTATGTAACAGTCGGTTTTAGTGTGTGATTTATAAATTGTTATGTAGTGAGGTCCTGGCTTGAGTTGTGCTTACTTTATTTTTTTTCTTACAGCAAAGATGCAGCCATCTGGACAAGAGGAAGATAGAACTGACAGAACAATGCAAAGCCATGCTAAAGAGAGCAAAGTCAACTTGCAGGATGCAGCTGGATGAGACATTACCCGAAGACCTGCGTAACGTTAGTTCAAAATTTTTTTATTTCACATTTCTTTATTTCCAGGCAGAAATGCCTATGTAATATTGTCCAGTTGCTGTTGTGAAGGTGTTTTGAACATCATGTACTGATATTAGTATTAGGTTATGGATCTTTTTCTGTTATTGCAGGCTTTCAGCAAGTTACCCGATTCACTGGAGGAAGTTGATGCCATGTTAAATGAGGAGCGATCCAGAGCTGAGTGCTTCACTGGCCTCAGTGAAAATGTAAGAGCACAAAAAGATCATGCTTTCTTTACCACAAAGGGTAACTTTTAATTCTCAGAAATTAAGATTAATTCTGCACCAAACTTTATCTCTACAGTAAAGTCGATTCAAAACTGCACAAACGAACATATTTCATTCATAGCGACTTAATTGAAATTTATTACTTTAGATTGTACTTTTTTGTTTTCTTAACTCTGAAGGTTGTTGAAGAGTACAACAGGAGGGAGCAGGAGATCAAACATTTGGAGAAAGATCTCCAAGAAAAGACAGCTGCCCTGAACGTCTACAGACAAAACATGTCCGAGGTGCATTACTATGTTATTTCAGCTATCCTTTTAAAGAAAAAAAAAAACAACAACAAAACAACAAACATAGCAGGTAATTTTCCATATGAGATAACGGCTGTTGTGCATAAAAATCTATGTTTGGGCTTTATGTGTTTGTTATAGGCTAAGCAACGCTGGCTGAACCCTCTGAAGCAGCTAGTTGAACAGATAAATGACAAGTTTAGTGAGTTCTTTCGCTCCATGCAGTGTGCAGGTGAAGTTGATCTGTACTCAGAGAATGAGGTAAGTGTAGCTACAATGGTTACACTCACCTTAACATAAAAACTGGTCTCACTTATATCACTTATATTTTTAATATATATATATATATATATATATATATATATATATATATATATATATATATATATATATATTTTTTTTTTTTTTAATATATATATATATATATATATATATATATATATATATATATATATATATATATATATATATATATATATATGTTTGGCTCTACTCCGATAAAAGTTACATTTGGATAAGATTGCAATTATCATCCTGCGATCTTTCTGCAGGAGGAGTATGACAAATATGGGATCCGAATTCGAGTGAAGTTCCACAGCAACACTCAGCTCCACGAGCTGACGCCCCATCATCAGAGCGGAGGGGAGCGCAGCGTCTCCACAATGCTTTATCTCATGGCTTTGCAGGAGCTGAACCGCTGCCCCTTCAGAGTGGTGGATGAGATCAACCAGGTAGTACTTAAGCGTTATTTATATTTGTATGTTAGAGTGACGCTGCTCATCTGGAGAGGATTCACACACCACTGTTGCAGCCTGAGATTTCCATCCATAAAAATGTAAACATAGTATAGTAGCTGAAGTTTTTAAAATAATAGTTTAGGTATATTTTATGTAACACACAGTAGGAAGCAGTCTTACCAATCTGCTGAGGATTAGAAAGGTTTTTTCAGATATAAGCACAGTTTATTAGGTGTGTAATATCAGCCAATTTAAAGGGGCCGGAGTGTTTTAGTTAAGTCGAAGATGAGCAGTGAAGACAGGGAGTTGCATCGAAACCATTTTAAGCCATAATAGGATTGTTACTGTTAAAAATGCCATTAGGTTGTATGTAAATGATACATACTGTGGTGTAAAATGTGCTGATAGAGCTGCTGCCATCCTTTGCTAGGACACTTGTAAACATCATTTTGAATCTCAAGAGTTCCATTTTCATGATTAAACGTAAGACTTAAAAAAGTTTGAGTTATTCAGAATTTTTTACAACCCTCAGCTCTATATTAGTGGTACGTCAATTCAATGATTAACAATCCAAATGGAAAATATTGATCAACTGACAAAGTATTAACTTGTTAGATGCATTTAAGGATGTTTATGATTAGAAAGTCGGACTGTCCTTGATTGATTGTTACAACTAACTTGTAAAGGTATTTTTATTTAATACTCTGTAGTATAAGACTTAAACTATATCCTGCGTTAATGACCAGTTTGTGACATTGGCACACAATTATTTCGAATTGATGCAATCTCTATCAGGACCAAACTAGTGATATAGATTCCTACTTTATATGTGCAGATTGATTTATTTTGAAATGTATTTATTCACCTACTTGCATGCTTTCTGTTACTGATAAGGCTGTGCTTATTTACTGAGATAAGTGTGTGAATCTCCTCCTATTTGTAGGGAATGGATCCTATAAATGAGAGGAGAGTCTTTGACATTGTGGTCTCCACAGCCTGCAAAGAGACCACCTCCCAGTACTTCTTCATAACACCAAAGGTGAGTGTTCCTTCTTTAGAGGCAAAACCAAGCAGACTCTTACTGTCTCTTCCTGTGGCAGCAAGCAGTTGCTGTCAGACAAGGACCTGATGCCAGTGAACTATAAAGATATTATGCTAAAGAGCTGTTTACTAAAGGTTCTCTGAATGCCATCTATACATCCTTTCTTTGTAATCAAATTTGATTACGAACTTATTTGTGATTAAACGTATCCAAAGTTGTTTTTGTGATGTACTGTACAGCTACTGTTTCATGTTTGCACATTCATGACATGCAGCACTATTCATTTTACTGAACTTTTACTGACTTCCACTCCTACTTTGTTTGTCTGCAGCTGCTTCAGAATCTTCAGTATGGGGAGGAAATGACTGTCCTCTGTGTCCATAATGGTCCCTACATGCTTCCTCCTAATTCATGGAACACACAGGCTTTCATTAAACAGTGCCTTCAGAGAAAAGCCAGAAAATAAGTTGGCAGTCATTTATATGTGATTAAAATGTAGATTAACTGTTTGGGTCTACAGAAATATATTCTGTTAAATATGTAAAGTTTGGATTGTTAAAAGAAGCACATTGTTCAGTGCATGAATGTTCTGTTTTTTGTTTCTAATGGCATGGCCATGATAAAAATTTTTTTAACTATTTGCACATTTTACTTTTTATGGACCAATTTGTAAAGTCTTTGGTTTAAACAAAATATAGAAACTTACGTTTATACATTTTAATAAAAATTTTGCTATTTTGTTTATATTTACTGAGAAGTGTCAGTTTAAACATTTTATTTCCCAGGCTCAGAGTTTCATGTTGAGCTGTTTTTGTGCTCTAGATTCTGTTCTGAGAAGTTCTGTGGAAAAAAAAAATTATTTATTTGAGAAAGCGGCTCAGTTCATATATCATATTATATTTTCTCTGACAGAACGTAGGACACCAGGGCATTTCTTAACTAAACCTTTGTGATGGATGCTGCAAATTGGGCACCTCTGGTTAAACCCCTTTGATATCCTTGCCTTTTCCAGGTGTTTTCCTTCCTATGCTAGCTTATTTTTCTACAATAAACACAATCTTATAAATAAACAGTTTGGAAATCTTGAAATACTAGAAGAACATTTACAACATTCACCTTTTTGTACAGACTGCTTTTAGTGCAAGATTTCCGTGTAGAACAAGTCCCTATGAGCTTATTGTAGACCAGTGGTTCCCAAACTTTTTCTGCAGAGCCCCCTTTCCACTGAAAACAATGTCAGCCCCCCTCTGATCCCACCACTACCACATGCACCCTGATGCTTTCAAAAAAATGCTTGAAGAAATGGGCCACGAAGTAGTCTTAATTTATTTTCTGCTACTTCGTTAACTATAGTTAAAGTGTCAGTGGCAGAAGGAACGATAAAAGTCCTCTGTTCATGTGAGATGTTTTAAACTTGAAAACTGCAAATTATCTCAGGTGAGTTGAACTTTTGAAGAGATGGATTCTGCTTTAGTAAAACAATTCTGCTTTATAATACAGTTTGGTTTATTTCTAAAGTAATCAACAGGCTTTTCTTTGTGTTCAGGATGAAAAATCCCCAAGTAGTGTTGTAACTTGTTTGGCTTCATACTGTCAGATGATAATATTTTGAGACTTCATGCTTTGCAAGCAGTACAAATAATTGTACATTTTATTTAGCCTTGCTGTTAAATAAAATCATAACTTTCCGTCATAACACTGCCTATCCCCCAGTTTGGGAACACCTGCTATAGATGGACTTAAAACTAAATTAGAGGTGGAGTGACATGAGCTCTGTGTTTACAGCATAGAAGATGTAATGATATTTTTTTCCAGTCAGAAAGATAAAAATAAAAATAGCACTGCAATGCAGTCGAGTTTGCTCATGTTTACTGCTGTTTAGGTCACTGATAAAATTTTAGAGGTTTGATAATTAGTTTCATATGTATCATATTTGATAAATACGCCCACTGTTTCTGAAACCTTTTGCATCATTATTGTAAAAACTTTGCTCAAAACCCTGTTAAACACTCTGATACCTGTCTACTGCCCCCTGGAGTGTGCATGTTGCACTACAATAATAAACTATACAAATTTATTTATTTATTTATTTTACATATTGTTAAAGGGCCAAATAAATACTACCACTGAGCTTTAAGCAGACTGCCATTTGCTAAGAGTAGTGAATTTATAGACAGGCTGATGTAAGGCTCACAGAGGTTTTACCATATAAGGTGCTTAGGGTCTTAGGTGCCCTGAAGACTGGACTTAGCACAACACCATTTGTGTAAACATATGTGTTTTCACAGGATTGGTCACTTTAGGACTAAGGAATGTCTTTGTCTGAAATGTATATAAAGATGCCTTACGCATGTTTTCAGGGGGATTCTCAAAATTGGCCAGAGACCTCACTGAGATTCATATCTGTTTAAGATGTCACTTTTTGTAATACACAATCATTTTTTATACATCAAGCTGATGTCCAGAGCTCTTCTTTTTACCTGAAAGTATTTTTGTCACGTCGCCTGCGTCCACAAAATAAACAACACATGCTCAACACACCAGAGGATAGCAAGCCCCAAATCCAGCCCCCACCATTACCGCCCTTCACCTGCCTCCCACCACACCCCACTCGTATGCAGTAGACTGGGGACCCCCCCAGGGCCTGCAGCCACCCTGTCAGTAGATCCAGCATGGATCCTGGCCCCTGGGGCAAAAAACTCCCCCTGCCCATCCCCAGTGGCTCCCAGGAAACAGGGGTGTGAGAGGACCCCATTGCCCTCACCTTCCCCGCTCATGACTATTTGTGTGTTGTTTGCGATTAAAATTGAGGGGTAGTCACCACACCGTGCTGGGGGTGAGGCCACCCAAGCAGCCCCAGCCAAGTCAATTTTTGACCTTTACTCATCTCATGTCAGTTTCCACATTTCAGATAGGGGCAGACAGGAAATCAGACACAGGAGCAGGGTAAAAGCTTCTGGTATTTTTCAAAATAAAACCCCTGTGCAGATTTGAGCTGCTGAACCATGTAAACATTATGTATTTAACTGGTCAGGGAGTCTCAGTGTTGTTGTTTGTCATCATAGACGAGACGTTTATCCTGGAAGTGAAGAATCACAAGATTCTCCATTCCTCCTGTGATTTTGTGATCTCGCTGATCCTGCTAGGTGGACTGCACTTGCGGGTGGTTCACATCTGTAGCCAGAAGGCAGCCCTTACCAACATTCAGCCCCCAAAGCAACGAGATCACAATCCTCCACCTACACTAAGCGATGGAGGTAATCACAGGGGACCAGAGGGAATGAAATTTGGCTAGCTGGTTCTTTGAGGAAGCAGACATTGACTCATTACTGATGTGGTTTAGTAAGAGGTTCCTAAGCTGCTGAGAGCCTAGATTATTTTTGGTTTTCCAGTTCACAAGGACAGTTTCACAGGGAGGTCGGGTTCCGTTGAGTTCCTGGGCAGTGCTCTGCCGGGGGGGATGGGTGGCCCTCAGATCTCTGGGGTACCCGTTCTCCATGTGGCCCGCACCACGGCATCCGGTGCCTGCTGGGCCTGCTCACCGTCACCCTGGGCTGCTCTGTGCCCCTGCCTCATTGCGCCAGGGGGCTCCGGTCTGGGGAACCCTCTGCTTTGAGCTGAGTGGGGCTTTGGCTGCCCTGGGCTCTGCACTCTGTGGACCTGCTGGACTTTTGGGGCCTGGAGCTCCACCCGTCTCCCCATGATTCGTGATGCGGCGTGGTCACAGACCCCTTGCAAGCACACATTTCATCCTTGTTGCATGGTCACACACGCACATTCACACGTGCATGCTTACAAACATGCTCCTCTTTCCTTCTGCTTCTGACTAGATGTTACTGATGTTTGTGTGTTGGGATGTTTCTCTACAGGTACGTTTGATGACTATTGTACTTTTTCATGTTGTCACTATCCTATTTTCTTTATGTATCATGTAGTACTGTGGTAGTTTATATTGTTTTTGTGAATACTGATGTGATTTAGGCAGCCTGGACAACTTTTATTTCCACATTTCAATTCTGTCCTCTTTTTCTCTCTTCCTCTATCTCCCTGTCAGGTTCGGCACTGACATATCAAGACTAAAGAAAATAACATTACAATAAAAATATTCCAAACATCAATGGCAGCCATTTATATAACATGTCTCCCTTGGAAGAGCAAATCTGTCCAGCAAAATATGGCACACAGACTGCCGTTCTGTATGTTAGGATGCTGGACATGACAGGGTTAAAAAAAAAAAAAAAAAAAAGGAACAGAGGTAGAGGTGAGAACTGATGCTCCATCTTTGTTGCCAATGTTGTGTCCAGAAAATACACAGACCACTACAATATGCTCACCTAGCTTTTCATTGCCAAAACCCACAGCATTCCCTACTAGAGATGTGATGTTCATGAATGAATCAATTCTTTTGAATGACTCTTTTAAATGAACGATGGGAACCAATTCACAGCTGTGAGCCATTCATTTGTGTGCCATTCTTTTTATATACAAATTTTTGACACTGCCTTCATCAAATCAAATTAAATCAAATCTAACTTTATTTATAAAGCGCTCTTCATGCCATAGGCAACACAAAGTTCTTTACATGATAAAAAACATAAGAATAAAAACAATGAAATCTTTCACACAGTCACACGCACACATATACACACACACCAAGCCCAATCCCCCCCTTCCAGCTAAAAATGACTGAATGAATAAAGAAACGAATGAATAAGTAAAATGAAGTTGAGTTGAGTAAAATGAAAATAAAATAAATAACGTGACATCATAGAAGTCTGATGTCCAACACGCTCCATTCATGTGAAGCATCTATGGGCAGAGAGTATTGTTTGGAAACAAATAATGTGAGTTCTATCCAAAACATTTACTAGAAATTCACCACATCTATCATTAATCATGGTCATGATGGGGGGTAAGGGACACTGATGCTGTAAGAGATGTGGATCCAGTCAGAGGGCAGATTCAAATCAGGTGTGCTCAAAAATGCATTTTTTAATTGTATTTTTGCCAGTCTAATAAAAAAATCAAAAATAGTGTCTTTTAGGGTACACTCTGGAGCACGGCGGGAAGGATTTGGCCAGCCTGGCAGATTTTACAGATCGGTGCTACGACTAAATTGTCATGGAAGGCAAACCAAGCATCAACCTCTTCTACCTGGAATAGGGTCTCAGGGCCACCCTATTCTGCCTCTGGCCCCCGTAGAGGCGTGGTCACTTTTGCACGATCACACTCATCTCTGTTCACTCCTCATTGCTCATACTTGTTATGCTGACACAGTCTCTGAGTTGTCCAGTGGATTTATAACTAGGAGGTTCTTTTGTTTAGAAGGCAAACTCATACCTATAGTCACTCTTGGAACATCTCGTCCGCCTGCTGGCAAACCACAGAGCAGGAGCACAGGTTCAACAGTGCACACACACACACACACACACACACACACACACACACACACACACACACACACACACACACACACACACACACACACACACACGTGTCATGGTGGCTGTTTTGGGTTGCTCAAGGGCAGGTGGATGTGTCTTGGACCAGCGGGAGGATGCTGCTGTACTTTTGGGAGAAAGTCTGTGACTTAATTCTGTCCTGTGCAGGACTGCACAGAACAGAACACCATGATAAATAGTAGTTTATTTGTATTTAGAAATGTGAGGGACACCATTTTTTTGTAGGATGGTTTAACCGATATTATTTAGGTGCTGTGTGATGGTGTGACGAGGGGGCAAAGATGTGATGCAGGTTGAAAATCTGATACTGCTGAAACTAACTGTGGCGATGCCTGCTGTGGTGATTGGTTATTGGTGAGCTGTTTGTAAATGAAAAGAACACTTATTTACAAGTAAAAGAAAACTCAGAGCTCTAAGAACTGACTGTGGAGATTCTTTCCATGTATGTGAGATGCTTTACCCTTCAGGACTGCTGACTGTTTTCCTGTTTTGAGGGTCACATAACATCTACATCCCTACAAAGGGTGTAACCAAAACAGTGGCCTATAGGGACCAAAGGCACCCCTGAAATCTGACTGGCCCTCCAGGTGCTACCCCAAGAATGGACTATGAAATTATAACAAATATTAAGTGTAAACTAATCTTTAATAACAGATTTGATTTATAAAACTTTCTCAAAGCAATTTACATTGAACTTATTCAAACACTCCACGGTCACACCCTGTGATGGTAAACTTCATGTGTAGCCACAGCTGCCCTGGGGTAGGCTGACAGAAACTTGGCTGCTAATCCACCATACATACAGGCAGGTAAAGTGTCTTTCCAAGGACACAATGACAAATTGACAAGGTTTGAACCACATTCTTGGTCATAATGCAGAATTCATACAGCATCATCTCACCACCTGCTTTTTGGGTGATAGTATTTGTCAGTCCAAACTGTGTAGATTTTATGAAGAGGATGTAAAAGTAATAAAACTACCACATGTGACAACTACACAAAGTCAAATGGCCAATATTGCTAAAGAAACATGGATACTAGACACCATATGATGCAGGATCATTTCAAGCAAGCAATTCTTGATGTTTAAAGAACATAATTGGCTGTTTTGTTTTTACAAATTTTGTTTTACTTTTTACATTGAAAAACTACTTTAATAAGTTAAGCAACCCCCCCCCTTTTTTTTAAAAAAAAAAAAGAAAAAAAAAGAAAAAAAGAAACGTGTGCCTCATTTCCTCCTAAACATTGTTATAGACCTGCTTGTGGCCTTTAGTCAACTGTGCCACACTTGAAACCCAAATTTCTGAATAAAACTTTTCATATGAAAATATTTAGTCTTGTGTATTTTCATCCACATTCTTGCCAATTAAACCCTTTTCATGTTTGCACTGAGAAAAAGCAAGATAGAAAAGTTTTATTGCATTTTTTGCCTTTTACTTTGGATGATAATAAAAAGAATAAAGTTTTTTTTAACATAATTTAGTAAAAATAGCGAAATGGTCAAAACTTGAAACAGTATTATAATAACAAACACTTTTTTTTTTTTTGCTTTGGCATCACATACCCTTCATTTCAGTTCATTTGCACAAAACCAATCATATCTCGGTATTTGCTCATGGTTGAGGGAGGAGCCACGCCTCCAGCAGCCGGGTAGGCTGCACCTGAGAATACAAGTCGGCACTCTGCTCCTCCATCTCCATCACTTCAGCATTGCCAGCACGCAATGATGACGCAAGACCTGACACAACTGAGACACATGAGACACTACACTTACTGTAGTGTTATACTGTGGCTGCTTTTTGCGCAAACTGTTGCAGATTTACCCATGTGCAAAGAGGTGAGAGGATTCATGCATTTTTTTTTAAGCTACTGTTGAAATTGTTGTTGATAAGAAATAACTCACAGGTTACAAATATAATTTGTTAATGTGGATATTTAAATTCGTGGTGGGTCATGAACTGGGAGTATTTTGGTGAGATACAGCCTGAAATTCAGACTAGTTTAAATCCAACAAAATATCTAAGTGGGTATGGGACGTGAGAAGTGGGAGCAACATTTGTCCTGCTGTATCTTGTTTATCTGTGGGTCTGAATAATGATAACTGAAATTTGAGAGATATTTGCAGGGGAACCTGTTCAAGCTGTGTGTTTAGAAGTTGTATCATTAAAGTACTGACACATGTTATCACAGGCAATTTATTTTAGCAAAGATATTTTGGCCTTGTTCCCATGTTTTGTTTGAGAAATATATGTTTCCTGTGCAAGAGTTTGCAAGCGTTTGCTCCCATTTGTGTTGTTGTTATAGTTATCATAATATGATGACTATATGTATGTATGTATGTATGAATATTAAACTTGTTTTGCTGGAACTTCCATATGTTCCATATGTGTCCTGTTCCTAAGCCACCTTTATCTGTTCTCAATTTGCATAACAGCAGTACCTTTTTGATTATACCCATTGCCACTTTCTTTATCAAACTTACGTTGAAACTTCAGAATGAGTAGTACGAATTTAGTAAATTTAGTGAGCTAATAAAGTAATTTTAGTGAATTAATAAAGGTTAAGTTTATGCGAGAGTCCTGGCCGGAGAGTCTGTTTCCATGCAAGTTTCTTTGACCCTGAAGCACAGCTGTCATGATGTCCCGTTGCCTTGGTTTCCTCATGTTTGTTTAAAGGAAGCGATTAAGTTAAGGTACATCTCCAATTTTTTGCATTTTTACAAGAGACGCTCCCATATTTATTCATTTTCATTTCAAAGCACAGCTAAAACAGGAGCTGTAAAAGAAAAACAGGGACAAAGAAGTTCTGCTGCAGTGTTTCTGTTAACTATTAATCCCACTAGGCTGTGTGTGGGCTTGGATTGGTCTGCTAAGTGACGCTTTGTGGAATATTACACCCTGTTGTTGACCAGAGACCAAATCTTGAGATTACACAGAGCTCAGTATTCATGGATTGTTTTAGTTGTTAACCTTTATTGTTACTGCATTTTCCAAAACATTTCCCTTTGGGTGTGACAGTGTTTGTCGCCAACTGTAATGGTAGTAGCGTTACACCTGCAACTCCAGTAAAATAGTAAACAACCTCTGAAGGCTGCAGAGAAGCTGCAGCACATCCTTGATAAGTGAGAAGAGATGAAAAGGCCTCAATGGCAAATAGTAGCCTCACCCTTTATTTGTAAAAGAGGCTGGACTGATTAGAGGCCAAAATACCAGAGGTATAATGACCTAGTGATCTATTTTTAGCCCGACCTATGTCTCCTTATTATGCACAATATGTAGACATTCAATCAGTATTTTGGTTCAGTGGAGTTTTCTGCCTGTTTTGGTTCATGTGATACAAACTAAGTTTGTGTTTTGTGTTGCTTGTTGGACAAAACACCAAGATTTATGGCATCACTATGAATTGTGAAAAATCAAACAGTGAACTTTTTCAGTAAATGCCAGTGCCCGGTTATGCATCAGTCTAATTTTGTATTATTCCACTATATTCCACTGCATATTTTACTAAATGTGCTCTATTATCCAGCTGTGGGAAACTCACACCTGTGTTTTTTCCCTACAGTCAGATTATCACTTTGAGTACACTGAGTGTGACGTACTCGGTTCAAGATGGAGGGTGGCGGTTCCCAACAAAGCTGACACATGTACAGGCCTCCCAGATCCAGTCAAAGGCACTCACTGCAGTGAGTTTCCAAATCTTTAGTCTTCATCACAGTTTCATTCCAAAATGTACATCTCCATGGAGCGCTTTTGTTTTGGTGATTCATCTCTTTTCTTGATTTTAGGCTTCTCCTGTAATGAGGGTGAGTTCCTTGACATGCAGTCTCAGCAGTGCCAGAAGTGTGCTGCAGGGACCTACTCTCTGGGCACCGGTGTGGCTTTTGAAGAGTGGGACAGTCTGCCACCTGGTTTAGTCACTCATGGGGTGATGACAAATGAGGGGCATGCTCTCACAGACTGCTCCAAGTTAGTGTTTGCTATACCTAATTTGTTTGATGATAAAAGCAACCCTCCCCCTTTTCTCTTTCTTATCACACTGTTTCTACTAATGATGTGCTTGTAGCTCCACCTGGAAACCAAAGGGTGACCATATAGCGTCAAACACAGATGAGTGCACCGCAACCCTATCCTATGCTGTGAGCCTGAAAAAACCTGGAGCATTGTCTTTTGAGTATTTCTACCCTGACAACAGCATCTACTTTGAGTTCTTTGTGAGTGTCTTTTTTTTTTCTGTGTGACTGTTGCTGACAACCAGAGGGGTTATTTCTAAATTTTCATCCTTACTCATGTAGGTTCAGAACGACAAGTGTCAGTCAACAAACTCTGAAAGCCGGTGGATGAAGATTTCAGTGAACGACTGGAGCCAATACAAGGTTTACACTTCACCGCACTTCTATAGCTTCTTATTTTCTGAAGAGGTTTGATGGTGGAGGTCTCATTTGTTCGTACTGACTCTGTTCAGGTAGAACTGAGGAATGGCAACAATGTGCTGTTTTGGAGAACCACAACGTATGCTCTGCAGGGTAGTGCTGTCAAACCTGTGCTGTTAAAAAACATTAAAATCTCAGGTACAATAATGCTTTTAAGTGTATGTGGGCATGTGTGTGTGTTCAAACATGTCTACTCCCCAGCTCCCTGAGTCTACTAATGATTGAATACTGATTGAATTTTTTCCTCCAGGGGTGGCCTATACATCTGAGTGTTTCCACTGCAAACCTGGCACCCACAATGCAAAAGCAGGATCTGCACACTGCACCCCCTGTCCTTCTGATACCTACTCCAACAAGGGTGCCACTGTTTGCCACCAGTGTGAACAAGACAAATATGCTGGTATGCCTGTTTGTATTTCTAAAGCTCTGTCAACAAACATCAGTCATTATCATGCACAGCTAATTATCACAGAAAGTCATTGCTTTTTTTGTGTGCAGTTACACTCATGCAAGGCAATCAGCATGCATGTACAACACTTTCTGCTTAAACGGTTACTGATAGGTCTTATCTCTAAATCTTGATGTGAACTGTGCGTTTTTTTCCTCACAGTGTTTCTCTTGACTTTTATATTTCCAGAACCTGGTTCTGGGAGCTGCAAGCCAAGACCTGCCTGTACACACAACGATTACTTCTACACTCACACCCCCTGTAACTCTGAGGGAAAGGTAATGCTGAAGAAATAGACTAGTTTGGTAGAAACAAACACAGACAGATGTTTTTCTTGAAAAAAACAACCCCAAAACAAATAAAAAAACAAAAACACCCTGGCTTATGTCTGGTTTGCTGTATGTCTTAGACTCAGCTCATGTACAAGTGGATTGAACCAAAGATCTGCAGTGAGACTATGGAAGGAGCAATAAAGCTTCCGGCATCAGGGGAGAAGCAAACCTGTCCACCATGCAACCCAGGCTTCTTTGTCACCAACACCTCCACCTGTGAGCCCTGCAGCATGGATTCCTATTCAAATGGAACAGGTGGTAAATGAGTCCCTTCCTTTAACCCATTTTTTTTTAACTTTAGAGTAATCTGATGGATTTTAATTCACAATGATCCACATTTGATGATGTTGATTAAACATTACAAAAGGGTTATTTTATTATTTACTAAATAGAAAGTAATATTATTTCCTCAGATTATAATTTTTGTGGTTGTGTGCACAAGTGGAAATGTCTGTAGATTGACTGAATTATCCCATCTGAGAGCATTAATTTAATACACAAAATACATAACTGGAAATATGATGAAATATTGCACTTACACCTTAATATAAATACATTTACAGATATTATAATGACTCATGTTATTGTGAAGATGTTTGGTGTAGGGAGTGTAGACAGTAATGCTGAGTTTATTTATGTCATGAATTACAACCCTAGAGATGCAACAGAATCAATTAAATTGCTTTGAAGAGCAAAAAATATGGCTGAAATAAAAAGAAAGCAAACTAATGTTAAACAGGTTATTGTTGTCTATTAAGTCTAAATTCTTGCAATAAATGGACTGTCATCTGCCTCTGCTTGTATGTAAATTGTGTCATAAAAGCATGGTTTTCCATGACACTGTAAAAGATGTCACTATATAGTGATAGTTTCATGTTTTACTCTCACAGTTTGCACAAAGTGCCCTGTTGGTACAGAGCCAGTGATGGGCTTTGAGTACAAATGGTGGAACACAATGCCAACAAACATGAAGAGCTCCGTCTTCCATCAAGAAATCACCAACAGGAGCGCTGGTAAGAGACTTAATATCAGAGTCACCACACAATACAAGGGAGACATTGTAACACATCCAGTATTGCAGATTAATTCATTTCCACCAGACCAGTTATTTGAATTATGATAACACACTCCAGAAAACAAGGAAGAAGCAGGATTTTGAAACCGCCTGAGGTGAGGAGATAGCACTAACAACACAAAGGATAAGAAATAAGAAAAAAGACAGAACATCCTGTTATTTCCAAATAGTTCAAAAGTTTATAAATGGCTTCTGAGTTAAATTAAGATTTACAATTAAACCCAGAATGACCTGTCATATTCAGAAACTTTTATTATTGTCACATAATGTGAATATGTATGTTAGTGAGTTATTCTTTGAGTGTGTGTTTATCAATTTCAGGGAGGATGATACAGTAGTGTTTTTTTGGCTTGTTTTTTTTGTGTAATGGTAGCTTGGGAGGTGGCTGGAGAGTATGTCTACACCACCCCGGGAGATCAGGATACTGACTACCTGATGCTCACACTCACTGTTCCAGGATACAGGTGAACTTTCCTCATCAGAATTACTCATAAAGCATCTTAGTATATGCAGTGTGTCCCAAATTTGAGTTCTGATCATTATGGGTAATTATATGAGAAGAAAATGTAATAGGATTTAAGAAAATATCTCTGGTATCTATACAGGATGCCTCAGTCCATGGCCAAAGACGGTGAAAGGAGTGAATTATCGTCCATCTCCTTCGTCTTTGAGACTGTTTGCACAGCAGACTGCAAGTTTTATTTTCTGGCGGTGAATAAAATCTCTCATGATTCTTGTCTCATGAATTCATCATGTGTAAAAAAGTTCGATTCTGTACGAATATCTGAAGTGAGTATAATTCTATGCAGGGGTACAATAAGTGGAACAACAATGTGGTGGAGCAGTGGAAAGGTAGCAGCAGGAAGCAGTCGTACTCCTACCTGATCCAGAACAACAGCACCGTCAGCTTCACCTGGACGTTTCAACGGACTGAGAAATTCAATACGGCAAGTCTCATGTCACACATCCAAAATATCACAGCCGATCTATGACTTTTCCACCATTTTAA
Source organism: Melanotaenia boesemani (assembly GCF_017639745.1). Lineage (NCBI taxonomy): Eukaryota > Metazoa > Chordata > Actinopteri > Atheriniformes > Melanotaeniidae > Melanotaenia > Melanotaenia boesemani. Next base: position 17,269,398 of record NC_055694.1, read on the forward strand.
AGAATATTTCATTGTGGTTTAAGTTAGTCTCTCAAGACCTATAAAGTCAGTTTTCCATAAATAAAAAGAATGAATTAAACAAAACCCAAAGGATTAATTCCTTCTCCTGCCATGTAGTCTTTTATTTGTCTGGTCAGCATTTACAATTACAATTTTATATTTAAATGTTCTGTTTGTTGAATACTACAATCTAAATATAGAATGTGATTAGAATGAAAACTATTTATGATTTGGCATGATATACTTTTTTTGCACATGTTGTGGGATTTATCCTTTATAATATTTTCTCTTGAAGACACCACAAATGCAGCATGTAAAGCACAACGACTGTTACAGATACATGAGGGTTTGTTAGAGAGTAAAAAGCTGAGTCAGCACAGTTTAGCAGTGGTTGCTGTATGTCTGTTAACTGTCTCTGGAAAATGTTTTTACAAGCTGTCGTCAGGTTTCCACTGAATAATAAGTGAGTTGTACTGAAAATTCAGTGTTTGGTTCCTGAAATATACCACTGTGCTCTAGATGGCAGTCTTGAGCTGTAAAAACTACTTTGTGCTCTATTATAGTCGTCTGTTGCATATTTTAAATTCAATGAAGGTAGAATATGAATTAGCTTCTTTAGGCTGAGCAGGCAACTGCAATATGAGTGCTGAATGACATTTTGTGCTTCGTTTTCCCTCAGGAGAGAAAATACAGTGCTGACGTTGCAAAGATCTACTCCATCCACATTACCAATGTGCTCAGAGGTGTGGCTTCTCAGTGTCACCGTTGTGCTCTGGCATCTGTTAAAGCCGACTCCGCCTGTGTTCCCTGCCCACCAGGACACTACATGGTCAGTGCGACAGGGGTGTGTAAGAGCTGCCCACCAAATGCCATCATCAGGACCAGTCAGCCTGTTGGAGATGCTGCTTGTGTTCAATGTGGACCAAACACAAGGAGAAATTATGTAAGAAGCTAAATTAAACAAGGTTACATCTAATCCTAAAAAGTCTTACAATTCTTAAAAGACAAACAAAATATACCCTCTATTGTAAAGTAAGAAAAAAAAGTACTGCTTCAGTATTTACCAGATGTTGTAAATGTACCTGCTGACACCCTGACCTCGACCTGCAGGCCCACACAGCTTGTCTCAGTGATTGCAAGTTAGATGTTCAGACAAGAGAAGGGGTCCTGCTACACTATGACCTCACCCCCTTGTCCAACATCACTGGTTTTGACAGCAGCCCCCGCTTCACCAACAAAGGCCTCCGATATTTCCATCGCTTTAATTTGGGTCTGTGTGGGACAGAGGTAAGAAATGCTGGGATCAGAAGGTTGCTTGCTTTTGTAAAATTCAGTCTGATGTCACATTATTGTGTTCCTCTTACAGAGCCGAGTACCAGCCTCCTGTGTGGACAATGTAACAGAGAGCGGGAGAGTGGTTAAAGGTTACATCTGTCAGTCCACTGTAGTTCCCTCTGACATCAGGAGTCAGAGCATGGTGTCCTCCCAGCCCTTCCTCATTGGTGACTCGCTCATTGGTATGGGTTTAATCTGCAGCATTTGCTAAAGAGTTTACTAATCATCGTCATACTGAAAAGGTAGACAAGTTGACAATATCAGTTGACGTTTGACATCAGTACTATGGAATTTTCTGATAGACCATCGACACTGATCAGAAGGGCTGAATCCTCCGTAATGAATGTGCATCAGTTTTATTTACCCAGGACGGCATTTTTATGAGAGAAGTAGATTTTTTTTTCTTTTTTTCTCATCTACTTTGACCAATGTTGTTTTGGAGCAACTCCTGGTGACTGACAGTAGTATTGCATTAGAGCTTAGTGCATTTCTTTACTGCTTCATGTTTTTGATCTACTGATTATGAACATTTTTTTCATATCCAGCCTGCCATTATCATCTTGTTTAATGTTACCCATCTAGCTTTTTAAAGCTTTTGCTTGTGACAAAATATCTGCAAAACTAGAATAATCCTGTCAGCCACAGTTAAACTTAGTGTTATGTGTCAGTTTGCAGTTACCAGCATGAGAATGCATTTTTTTTCAGAATGGTGCTATTCTGCACTTCCTATGAGCTCAAAATGCATTTGTGCATAGACTCAAAAAACCTCATAGCATATAAGCTGATTCTTGTTGGTTCATTTGACAAAAAGTGAAAATCACATGAAAATGACTTTGTGAAGATGTTAGCAGAGAGAAAACTGCTGATACTGGTTTAAACTGTGTGTCTTTATCAGATTATAAAATTGCATGTCTTTTCTTTTTGAAGGTGTGACTACTGAGATGAACCTGGGTGATATCTCATCTCCGCTATGGTTGTTCCCTCCATTTTCAGGCCTGCCAGATGTCATATTCTACTACAAGTAAATAAGATAACATTTAGTCATTTCCTGTACTAATCCCTTATTGCCCAGGTCTTTTTCCCATTTTTTTCTTTCTATAGATGCAGTTTGTCAAATTTGATACAGAATGGACCCATTTTATCAAACTAGTCAATATTAGGGGATATTCTCTGGGGAATCATGGCTGATGTTTCATATTTGATGCTGGGGGTTTTAGCATTTTTTTAAATCTGTGTGTGTGAGAATTAAAGACAGTTGTGGTAATTAAAGGTGTATCCGTTAGTGGAATATTTGTATGGATAACTTGTTTTTAATGTTTTCAGGTCCAGTGATACAACTCAAGCTTGTAAACAAGGCAGGTCAGCCACCATCAGACTTCGATGCAACCCCACAGTCACAACTAAAGATCACATCACACTCCCAAGGTACCACACACATTAGCCAAGCACAGCTTTTGATTGATGCTTATACTATGCTACAACAATCACATTTAGCACAAACATTTGACATAAAGCTTACTGAAGCTCAAATGTGTACACAGCAGCTTCTTGAATAGTCACTTACAAGAGCAGTATGCAACAGCTGGTGACATCTAGTGGAGATTTAAAGTGCCACAGTTTGTAAATTTTATTCACTAAAGAATCTCGCTCCCAGTGTCTGGACAGGATCATTTACTCTGTGTCCTTTTAATGGCAGTATCATAGTTGTTCTGTTTATTCTAAAATAATGAACACTTAAAAATTTGCTTAACAAAATATTTGGATAATAACAACAATTTTTCACCATACAATCAATAAGTTCTCATGAATCTTTGTTATTGTTATTGTTAGATACTGCCCTGTTTAGACTTATAATTGTCTCTCTGGTCTGGTTTTCCTCAACAGTAACTGCTCTGAGGGGACATGTGACGGTTGCGCTTTCCATTTCTTGTGGCAGAGCCAGCATGCATGTCCTCTATGCACTAAAAACCACTACAGAGAGATCGTCAGTGCTTGCATCCAAGGAATACAGGTAGTGCTGCACAGCCACTGACTAAATTAACTTTGAGCTCCACAAATCCATCACAGGTCCATCATACCTGTTATGTGAAAAGAAAAAGATTTTCCATTTAATGTAATAGTTTTGTTGCAAAGAGAGGCATTTTTATGTAAGTGATATATTGACAGTTTAAGATATTTTTTTTTCTAGCACCTAACTGCACATTAGCTGTAGCTAAAACAAGATAGCAGTGTCAGTCAGGAAACAAATAGGTTTATGTCTTGAAATGTTAAGTTGTTGTAATAAAATTGCAACAAAATATCACTGATTTAAAGTTAACTATATGTGGTCAATCTGATCTTTTGTGTGTGTGTGCGTGTGTGTCTTAGAAAACCACCTATGTGTGGCAGCAGCCTCTGCAGTGTTATGGGGGAGAGTCACTGCCTGCACAAAAACTCAGCACTTGTGTGACTCTGGATTTCTGGTTGAAGTTTGGTGTTTCCATAGGAGCACTGGCTGCTGTGCTCCTCATTAGTATCAGCTGTTATTTTTGGAAAAAGACACGCAAGTGAGATCATTGTGCATTTTCATCAATGTTTCTAACAGCTAATACAATGACTAACACTCTAAGTTTTAAGTGTTATTCCTATCATCCTCTATCTGCAGGCTGCAGTATAAGTACTCCAAGTTAATGATAAGTTCTGGAGGTAAAGAGTGTGAGCTGCCCACTGCTGACAGCTGTGCAATAATGGAGGGAGAGGATGCAGAGGATGATCTCATGGACTTCACCAAGAAATCCTTCTTCACAAAAATTAAGTCTTTCTCACGAGAGGTCAGTAACCCCTTCATTCCCACTGAGCCACTAAAGCAACTGATTGTGCCTCATAACATTATCAACATATTTGCAGAGGACATCAGATGGATTTGACTCAGTTCCACTCAAGTCATCATCTTCACGTCACCAACCAGAGGATGAGGATTCTGATGATGCTTAAATCAGAGGATGAGCAGATCCTTAAGCACTGAGGGGGTCTTCAGTTTTAAGGTGTTAAATGTCTGTTTAGCTCAGGTAGTCTGTGGAGTTCAAAAACAGAGGCTGTATTTCATTTATTATTAAATAGTCTTAATAAAGGAATTCATATAAAGAATTGAAACAGTATTCAGCAATATTTGTCTAATTCTATAATGGTAAGCCTAATAAAAGCAAATTCTCCATTAGGATTGGGGATTTACTGTATTTTATTAAGCCAATGGCATTTTTCAAAGAGATTCAATTGTGGAAAAAGTTACATTTTTGTATTTGCTAAACTGTGTACATTTTCATAACTCTTATTCCATACATTTGTCTCTTTCTTCATCTTCTTTTTCATATTAAACTACCCTGTCTATTAAGTTAGCACTGCTGTTTAGACTTATAATGCAATTTGACAATATGTGTCTTTTATGTGCAGAAGCCTATTTGTTTCAGCTGTGCCTTACTTTTACTATACCTACTTATGTTGTAGAGACAAAAAAAAAAAAAAAACCTGTACCTGGACCTGTAATGCTGGCTTCAGGTATCCTTCTTTTAGAACATGTGAAAGGTGATCTAAATAATAAATGATAAATAAAAATTTTTATTGTTTCAACTGAGGTGAAAACGGACTGAATGTAATCAGAATATGTAGATCTGCATAAATAAATCTTAGTGGTATATTCATTTGTTGAGTATTGTGAAAACACTACTTTCACTCTCATTCAAAACAAAAAGATGTTAGCATGTTAATGCTACATAATTTATAGTTAATCCATACATTCGGGCGTAATACTAAAGACATATAGAGGCTACTTTATTTTTTATGTTTAACTTCTAAAAATGTAACCATTTTTTTTTTAGAAATATGACTTGAGAATTTCGTTTTTGTTGGCTGTCTTTTCGTCGGGTAGCACCTGAATGCAGCACATATGCCTGTCTGTACTCGTCGCTCAGCCATGCGCTCAGCTGTCTGTAGTTGTTCATCTCGCGACATTTTACGATGTGTGAGTGAAATCTCGGGAGCTGTAGACTGGAGGAGGAACAAATAACTTAAAACTCTACACACCGTATGCAGTGATTCTGCAACTTTTCACGAGAAAGCACTATCGAAACTTTGGATTGAGTTAAATTATCTAGAGACGAGAAATATTTAATTTTGTCCTGATTTTGTTATTTGCGTAAAGTACAACTGTGCACAGCTTCTGTTAGCCACCCCAGGGCAGAAAGTTGGTTGGTGGTCGGCAGTTGGTTCTGCAGGAATGTCGCACAAAGAGAGACCCAAGTTTTACCGACAAGAGGTCAACAAGACGATATGGGAAGTCCCGGAGCGGTACCAGAACCTGTCCCCGGTAGGCTCTGGCGCCTACGGATCCGTTTGGTAAATAACCTCTTACGCAAAGTTACGTGAAGTGTGTGGAGTCTGGTCACTTTACCTCACCTCCATTCATTTAGACGAGGCCTGTGCTGCAGAAGCTAAAGTTAGATTAGCTAGTACTGATAGCTAGCAAGGTGGAGCCAAGATAAGTCTTTAAACAAGATAACATCTCGACAGAATGTAATTTAGTTCTGATATATATGTAAAATTAAAAAAATATTGTAAAAATTAATTAGAAGATAAAAATAAAAACGAAATAGTTGCTGCTGATGTGATTTCAAGATTATGCTTTATTTGGTTTGCATAAATATATTTTTGCATATTGTGAGGGTGAATTGTGGAGGATCAACAACCACCTTAATAATCTAAGGTTATTGTAATTAATTTGTAATGAGAAAAGACAGCCAAAGAGTTTCAGCTTCTCAGGTATAATTTCCCCCATTTTACTTATTATAAAAGGAATATTCCTAGTTTTTAGTATTCATTAAGTTATTTCTAATTTTTAAACGTTATTTACTTCACAAATAATACACAGAAACTGAATATAAAAATGTTCATGTCAAACACTAATGCCTGACAATTCTTCTCAATGCAAACCAGATATGATGTGTACATTCACCAACGTGTATATTCTCAGCATATCTTAATTTAAAGATTGTTAATTTCTTAAGAGAGCTCCACAGTGATTGTTCTCAGTAAATATTACGCAAATCTGTAGCACTAATGCATTTAGATTTACAAAATTAGAGAAAATGTCACTTTCCATGTTGGAGGTCCTTGGTGACAGGGTGAGCTTTCTTTATACAGCTTTATACCTTTATGATAAAAAAGATAAGCTTCCTGTGGATAGACCTTTGCATTGGTGCAGTGATTAAATAGGTTGTCCTTATACTATCTAGGACACAACATAGTCAGTGGAACACTTGGTTTAGAGAGCAGATGTTTGTTTTGCAAATGGAAGCAAACAGCTGTGCTGTTGCTGGGCAGTGGGATAATCTGTTGCTGGTCGGATTACTAGCCAGTTCATTGACTGTGATTGTTTTTTTTTTTTTTTTTTGTTTTTTTTTTCCTTCTCTAAACAGCATACTGGTATTTGTTAATGGTGTTTAAATGATGTTAGGGTCACTCAAATTTCTTCATGTTTAAAGCAGATATATAAAAAAAAATGAAATTACCTGTAGTATTCATAAATTGACTTAAAAAATTAAGACACACAGAGGTTATTGTATTATTTTCTAATTGTAACAGATTAAAGGCAGAAAGCCACCATATTCGACCAAGTATTCACTTGAAACTTGAAGCATTTTTGACATAGTCCTTGGGTATCCAGGAATTTAACACAGGCCAACACTTTGTTTAATTGATAATATGTGTTAATGGTTGGATCACATCATTACTTACATTTAGTTGTTGTTAACAAACAAAAAAACACATTTTATTCATTATCTGTCAATCTTAAATATATCAATATTTTGATTAAAATTGGCATGTTTTAGTTGATTTCTAGAAATAATATTGGCTGATATTGGTGGAAAACACTGCATCAATGGAAAGTTCCTCAGTGAAATCACCTGGAAGTTTCTAGGCAGCAGCCATTCTGAGCTGCTTGAATTCTCCAAATACTAAGCAAAAGCACTTCGATGCTTCATTTCTATCTCACGTAAGACAGGAAAAGACCAAAGGAGACAAGAGCATCACATAGTAGCTTACAGCGTGAATTTTCAATGGCACACCATTCAGGATAATTCCTGCCATGTCTAGTTTGTATAAAACAATAACAGTTATTGCATATTGCTAATTTGGTTCGTATAAAGTGGACAAGAAAGAGAGATTGATCATTTATAGTCTGCATGAAATGGCAATGCATGAATGGATGGGACAACCAGGCACAGTTGTGATATTCCTTCATCAGCAGATAGTAGTTACACTATGGCAGAACCATCTCAGCAACACCAGCTACATACTTACGTAACCTCATGTGAATGCATTATCTCAGCACCGTAGTTGTTTTTCCTATGTCCTTATGTCTTCCTCACATCTTTACTTCAAATGGCATTTTCTGGTAAAGGACAAATGTTAAGGAAATGATGGGGGACATAATTCTGTTTGAGTAGTTGACTGCACCACTGTTGACATTACTTAATCCAAGAAATGCTGGTTTTGGATCCCAGTACCAGTCTGAGAAAGCTGTCCACCAGCTGTGATTATTGAGCTGTGTAAGAGGAAATGCTTGTTTTTGGCCCACCAGTCATCCCTTAGAAAACGTGACACTCATGTTCCCTATCTGCTGAGAAGTGACATTTTCTGCTGATGCTGCCCTTTTCTTTGCCTGTAGCAACTCCAATTTGGTTTTGAGAGCAAACTCAGCCCATTATGAGCCTTATTGCACCTCTGAGGTCATCAGCCTAAACGGAATAAGCCCACTTTTCCAAAGTTTATTCCCTTTTAAAATGTTAATCTTCACCACTTGGACGTTTTTGATCATTAAATAAGGAAAAAAAATGGACTGCATCCATGTAGGTGATATTACTGTGATTTAAGCTCAGGTTTGCCCTCTGTCTTTATCAGCTCTGCATATGATATGAAGACGGGTTTGAAGATCGCTGTGAAGAAACTGTCTCGTCCATTTCAGTCCATCATCCATGCCAAAAGAACATACAGAGAGCTGCGATTGCTCAAACACATGAAGCATGAAAATGTGAGTGCCATGTTTTTCTCTTTCATTTGTTCTTCCTGGTGGGAAACGCGCTTAGAGAACACAGTATTATCAACTGCAGCATAGTGTTTGTTTTAAAATCGGCTGCTTGGTGTAGCATTTAATTTCTCTACCCTCTGTTTTAATTTGACTGTTTTTATTTTTTCCAGGTTATTGGCCTTTTGGACGTCTTCACCCCTAGTACTTGTTTAAAGGATTTCACCGATGTGTAAGTTGAATTGTTTAAAATACTTCCCTTGATCACAAATTTTCTTCTTGGCTCTCTTTAACTTGCTTTGGCTGCATGTGCATAACAACAGTGATGTTAACACGGCCTTCAGTTTCTCAGCAGCAGACAGTCCTAACTGTGACTGGAAAACACCTGGAGGCAAGCCAGCAGACTAAACACACTGGAACATTTTTTAGATAGTTCACTCTCCTACGAATTCACTCTCTGGCTGTTACAAGAATGATTCCATCACTAGTTTCCTTCCTTACGTTTATTGAATTCTAGCTTTGTGGAGCATAATGTACCAGCTTTGTTATTTCCAAACAGGTAGTTGTTTGTTGATGTTGAAAGTTGTTAGAAATGGGAAGTGGATAGCTGTTGGTGACTGTGTCCAGATGTAACATCCTCCTGTGTTGAGTGCCAGACTGTCTCACTTCTGTGTGCTTACATTATGATTGCTGGTTTCACTGGGCTTCTGATATAAGGCTCAGCCTGATACCTGAAGCCACTTTCTCATTTGAAAATGATTATTGACTCATCTGTGCTATTTTGGAGCAGGGAATGCAGCACCCTTACTGTTATACAAGGCTTTAGTCAACAATATTGGAAGCTTGCTTTCTAATAACATGCATGCAACTAATTGTTCGGGAATTTTACACAAATGGTTGGAGACCGTGTAATATTACAATAAGAAAAGGCAGTCTAGAGCACATCAGTGTTTACTGATCGATAACTCAGTCTCTGCTTGATTTGCACTTTCTCAGACAGCCACAGCGAAGTTTATGCTGCCATCAAAAGTAACTATTTCATAATCTAGTCAGTCAGCTGTAACTACTTGTTCTAGGTCTTGACTGTTGTTACGTAAATGTGACCGAGTTTTTAGGCCATCTGGGAGTGTGTTTGGTTTCATTTGCTGAGGCTAACATGTGTGTAATCCTAACATACGTTATCTTTTGATCACTTTCTTTGGTTGATGACAGTCTAATAAATAATTTAAACTTATTAATAAATGGTATTTGCTGTTTCCAGGGTTGTTTGTGCTAATTTTTCTTAAGGCTTGTTTCTTATTTCACCAGGGACCGTCAGAGATGGGTCCCAGATAGTACAGTTACCTTGGGAAGCAACTCAGTTCTGACACGATTACAATCACAAGAAAATCCATCTGGCAGAGCTACAAGCTGCTTATTTGCTGCCAAAATGCAAAAGTTTTAGTGTGATGGTAGTCAACACTGGTGTTGATTTGATTGGTTTGCTTGTGATGATATTAAACAGATGCTTCCTCTGTTCACCTCTGTCCATTTCCAAGTGGTCACTATGTAGGTTTTACAAGTGGTTATGTGTAACAAACCATCTTGTATGTCAGGTTAACGCTACATTAAAAAAAAAGATTTGAGCACAGTTGAATCTTTGGTCTCTTATTCTTTGTACAGACATTTAGTTCATGTGGGTGGAAGCCCCTTCAACTATTCAGTACCCCCAAGATTCATTTTAATGCCAAGTTTAAAAAAGGTCTCTGGCAGAGACAGCTGGTGCTTTGAAGTTTTCCTCCTGTCATTACTCATGTCCCTTTATATCTCTGCTTTCTGACCTGCATTTTCATGACTTATTGTAAGTTTAATCTTTTCACTTATGGTACTATATATGTAAAAAAAGAAAACCAAAACAGTTTTGTTAAAACTCTTTGGGAAGACACCAGAGGCAGCATTGGCTGGGAGGGGAAATCTCTGATCTTTGCTTGTGGCTAGTAGCTCACATTAACCTCTGCTGACACACAGTTGTAAACTGTTTTATTGCATCTTAGGTAACGTTAGCACAAGGATTAAATTAGGAAAACCAAATGACAAGACCTTGCTAGTGTTCTCTTTCATTAGTTTTAATTTGCCTCCGTTTTTCATCTCATTGTATTAAGAGTACATTCATGCAGACATTTTGCAGAATTGAAATGTATAAGTGATTGGAACATTGTTATGCTAAGGAATATTGGATGTTTTCCTCTTCTAGCAGTGACTCTGTTTGCTGTTGTAGTGTAGAGCTGTTAGCTCAGGAGGCCCCACCTTCCTCCTAGATTAGCATGATATCGTAGGACTAAAGGCAAATACAAGGGCACACATGCAGACTAAACTTTAGTGGTAAAGAGACACAGAGGGTTAGACTGAATAAGCAGGTTGGTGGGACGTAACATCAAGAAAATATCCAAGACATCCAGGTACTTAAGTCAGGTTTCTTCTTCATTTAAAAAAAAAAAAAACAAATACAAGTCCCAACACAGAAGCTGATCCTTCTCTGTGCTCTGGCCATAGCCCTGTTTCTCTAGCAGAGAGGAAAACAGAAGTTACTATTTATATGCCATTTTTCCAAGGCGGGTAAACTTTGGATAGTGTCTGTCCCTGTGTGTGCTTCTGAAAGCAGGTTCACACATGCACGGGTGCTATTTTAAGCCCTTGCTCTCTGTGCTGTGTGAGTATTCATGAAATGGGTATTTGTTGAGGTGCAGACTGACGAAGCAACACTGAGCTTTGGCTCGAGCACTGCTCCTGTCGTCTTCTGTAAGCTCTGTTTAGGCATTTTAAACAGCTGTGGGATCACATTTGAATTATTCACAGATGCAGTACTATTAAGCTAATTTATCAGGTATATTTGTTAAATAACATTCCATTTGTTAAGTGTTTGGCCTTTCAGTGTCTCTAGAGAGAACTAAGAATGAAAATGAGTAGGTGCAAAACCGGTTTAAGCTTTTATGCCCAAATGGAAAATTAGCTGCAGGCTGCAAACAACACCAGCTACATTAATTCAGAGGCGCAAACATAATTATTCTAAAAAAAAATTTGACTTCATATGTTTTGAACACACTTTAAGTGTAAAATTTGTGGCCGTTTAAACTTAACAAGTTTTTTTTTCCACTGGCAGGTATCTTGTGACTCATCTAATGGGGGCCGATCTCAACAACATTGTGAAATGTCAGAAACTCACAGATGACCATGTGCAGTTCCTCATATACCAGATCCTCAGAGGATTAAAGGTTGGCTTATTTAGACAGCAGATATTCAGCCGGGGAAGGGGGGTTACATCACAGTGGTTTTGTTAAGTTGTCATTTGTATTTAATTATTTTCCAATTCTCTTTAATTGAACTCTGTGAAAATTTCCATGGGAATTTTATCATGTTAAATTAAAGCGGATGTTTACAGAGGCGTTTCGTACTACGTGTTGTTCCCCATTGAAACAATAGGGTGTTTCTTTTGTCCATTTATTAAAAGCTCTGTGTCATCAAGTGGTGTGAGAGCTTTCAGGTAACAACACTGTTTGCAGTGCAATGTAAAAACTCTAGATTGAGCTAACAGGACTCATCTGCTGGCATCCCTTAACAGTACAGTTTGATTTACAGAAGCATAATTTTCAACCTGTAATGGCTTTTACAGTAACTTTCTACTGTTTACTACATTTTAAAATTTGGATTTGGGAAATCCTTACTATCTTTGAATTGAGTCTTTATGGACAAACATGAGAGGGAGTTTTCTTATCTAGTTGAAGACAGAGAGTGAATATTTTCCTTTCAAACATCCAAGTTTAGATGTTTTCCCTTTTTACTGTGAATTAATAAACAATCCTCTTTCTTTGCAGTACATCCACTCAGCAGACATCATTCACAGAGTAAGTGTTGTGATATATTCTTTTTTTTTTTCTCTGTCTTTGACTTGGACCTGGGGGAAAATGTGCATCAAGGTTAAAATCTTTAACTTCGCCAAATCAGACTTGTAAAAATCCTGAAAAGAAGTTGTAAAAGAGACCTTCACTTTTTGTAATGTTATGAAATACTTTGTTAAACTGTAGCAAAAGAAAATATTTATTTTCATATTTGCTTATTTCTAAGACATGACTGGAGGTTTGTAGTCTCTCATTCATTCATGACTTTCTTCCCCAAAGGATTTGAAACCTGGTAACCTGGCAGTGAATGAAGACTGTGAGCTGAAGGTCAGTAAACTCTTGCTCAGAACATCGCTTCATCGCCGATCTTTGTGCAAATTGGATGTTCTTTTTAAAAGCACTTAATTTGCTCCCAGATTTTGGACTTTGGCTTGGCGCGGCACACTGACGATGAGATGACCGGCTACGTGGCAACCCGTTGGTACCGTGCCCCTGAGATCATGTTGAACTGGATGCATTACAATATGACTGGTAGGTGACATTAAAAAGGACACATGGTGTCTCTGTTCTATATTTCAGGATAATTTGACAAGTGTTGGTTGTGTTTGTGTTGTGCTTCTCTGTGTTTCAGTGGATATTTGGTCAGTGGGGTGTATTATGGCAGAACTTCTCACTGGCAGAACTCTGTTTCCTGGCACGGACCGTATCCTTTCCATTTGACAGTTCAGAGCTCCTTTAGCCACTGATATTCTGAGATCGGTTTAGACTATAAATCTAATAAATTAAACAAAATATTTACATCATCACAGGGTTACTGATTTAGATGTTTTTTGCCAGCATAATTAAAAATGATTTGCAATTCTTTCTGTCTTTTCACAAAAAAAAACTGCTTTTCTTTTCCAACAAAACGCTGGCGGAGTTTTCCTTTTCAAAGTTGTAACACTGATGGTACATGTTTCTATTGCTCTCTCCAGCTTGACTCATAACCTTTTCAGTAATATTTCCCATTTTACCCTGTCTGTATGCATCATCGGCTGAGGTTCACTTCCTACTTTGTTGATGATCTCTGTACGAGCATGTCATCTGTCATCTTTGGTTACACTTCAGTTTGTCTTACTCCCTCTCCCTGCCCTCTCTTGCTGAGCTTGTGTTTCTTAATATCTTTTAAAAACCTGTCTATTTGAATTCACTGTTTTATCTTCCACAGGTTAAATTTTAAACTAAATACATCTGAACATAACACATGATTTCTAAATGATGCAAGGTTAATGAGGAGGTCAGAAGACAAAATTTTCTCAATTCAGTGTCTGGTCATCCTTCACTGTATGTTTTTAGACATTGATCAGTTGAAGTTAATCATGATGCTCGTCGGAACACCAGGGCCAGAGCTCTTGATGAAAATATCTTCAGAGTCTGTGAGTTCACAAAGCTATGCAAGATTTTTCTCTTTTGCTCTTAACCTGCCGCTCTGCTGTGCAACAACTTCATGGTTCTGCTTTCTGACTGACAGCATGTTTTCCACACTCCGGGATTGTGGGAAGTCAGACTAGCGTTCTGCCTCTTTAAATGAAGGGATTAAGTGTTTGCTGTGAGATTACTGTAACACAAGTATTGTGTTGTTTCTGTTCTCTAAATCTAACATTGCCCGCTTTTCACTTTATTCACATTTTGCTTCACAACCTGAAGTTTGCTCTCCAGCTCAATGTTGTTGCTCACCAACAGTTTTGTCACATGTTTGGTTGAGAAGAAGCCTCTTAACCAGCTCTGCTCTGTCGCTTTACTCACCTTGACACAAGCTTCATAGATATAAACCAGCTTCAGCAGATAATGCGTCTGACAGGAACACCCCCAGCAACTCTAATAAACAGGATGCCTAGCCAAGAGGTGAGCAGGACCTACAGTCACTGTCTGTAAAAGAGACTTGTTGCACAGCTCTTGTCTCAGTATCCTGCATAGTTGTTGAGTGCCATGGTAGTTTCTTAACAATAAAGCTTTCATTTATTTTGTTATTCAAGATTTGTAACATTAATGGCTTCATCAGTCTGTTACAAAGTGACACCGTTCACAATCTTCACACTCATCTCTGTGCTGTTTTCTGAATCTAAGTGGAGAAGCAGCAGCAAGAGCAAGGACATATCCACCTAGAGAGTGACAGTAGCAGGAATATGTTAAGCCTAATAGAAGTCTGTGTGGTTTTAAAGATGGCAGTGTTAATGGCTGTGCCACAGAGTGCTGGGCTCTTATGATGGCTGCAATATTTACGCCCAAGTGAAGGATAGGACAGCTTCAATCCTGAAGTGAGAGTTGAAGATTATTCCTTTATTCCAGCTTCGTGCATGACAATGAAAAGGTGATTGCAAAGAGCAACTCTGGGCTTGTTTGGAAAAATTGCATTACAAAAGCTTACTGCTCGTATACGATAGTTACTAACAGCATTTGCCGTTTTTAAGATTCTTTTGTCTGTGTTTGTTCTTCTTTGTGGCTTCAATCAGTAGGTTTTTACTTCATTGTTCAACATTTATTTTTATTATTATTATTATTATTTTTTTTTCATTTTAATTTCATCCATCCATTTTCTACTGCTTCTCTGGGGTCATCTTGCGGGGGCAGGCTTCTCTCTCTCCGGCCACATTCACCAGCTCATTTGGGGGTATCCCGAGGCATTCCTAGGCCAGCCGAGAAATGTAGCCGCAGCGACCGCTGAAGCTGCGTTCTCTTAGACTGCCGGTACCCATCAGTTGCCTCCGGATTCCCACAGGCCAAAAAGGCCTGACAAGATTCCTCCTTCAGCTTGACGGCATCCGTCACTGCTGGTATCCACCAACAAGCTTGGGTATTTTTGCTGTGACAGGCACCGATGACCTTATGGTCACAGCTCCAGTTGGCCACCTTAACAATAGAGGCACGGAACACACCCCGCTCAGACTCAATTTTCCTTGTCTCACCTGGGACATGGTTGAAGCTTTGCTGGGTATGGGAGCTGAAACTCTTCCTGACAGTGGACACCATCAGAAGTTCCCAGCAGACCCTCACAACACGTTTGGGTAACAAAACAAAACGCCACTCGGATTCGGATCAGGGGGGCCGTTCCTCCCAATCCTGCTTCTCCAGGCCTCACTGTCATTGCCCACATGAGCATTGAAGCACCCCCAGGAAAACGAGAGAGTTCCGGGAAGGAATGCTCTCCAAAGCCCCTTCCAAGGACTCTAAAAAGGGTGGGTACTCTGAACTGTTGTTTGATGGTTAAGCACAAACAAGGGTCATTACCCGTCCCCCCACCTGAAGGTGGAGGGAGGCTACCCTCTTGTCCACCGGGGTAAACCCCAACGTACAGGCACCTATTCGGGGGGCAATGAGTATGCCCACACCTGCTCGGTGCCTCTCACCGGGAGCAATGCCCAACTGGGCCCCATGAGCAAAACCCCAGCCACCAGGTGCTCGACTCCATACCCAACCTCCAGGCCTGGCCCCAGAGGGGGGGCCCAGTTACCCATGTTCAGGCAAGGGAAACCTGGATCCATTGATTTTACTCATCATAAGCATGTAGAGCCACGCTTTTTCTGGTCCCTCCCCTAGAGACCTGTCATACTGCACTGTCATATGACCTTACTGTACTTCATTTTATTTTGTTTTATTTAAAAACTTGCTCTTAGTATTGAGATATTTCTTTTTTATGTCAATAGGTTTACTGTTGTGAGTGACTTAAATAAAATCTAGTAGCAGAGCATTCACTCTTTACATGTAGTTTTAACTTATTTTCAACATTCTGATATTAAAGATTTTTTTTTCTTCTTTTTTAAGAAGTCTGTTAAATATAAGGTGTCCTTGTCATTTCGGGAAATTCTGTATTTTAAAAGTGATATTTTATGCTCAGCCATCATAGTCACCTGTGTATGCAAGGAGGATAGATCTCTGTCCTGGGGAACACGCCTTGTGTGTTTGTTGAATTTGTTTGTACAAGGCTTCAAGCTGCTGCTGTAGTGTCTGTAAATAAAAATACAGGTTTGATTTATTTGTTGTTTTATACAAGCAGCATACTTCTCAATACCTGACAGAAGAGACAGTCTATGCCTGCTGGCAGTTGTTGACATGATGTGGTAGGTTGGATGTGTTGTGAATACAAAGGCAATAGGATGCAAATTAGGCTATATGAGGTGGAAGATAACTTGCGATAAGATTTAGGAGTGCTGTTGCATCATTGACAAGTGCAGGCTGTCGAAGGACATATTTCTTAGTTTGCTAGTCTAGTGCTGAATAATTTCCTTTTGTTTGGTTTCTGCTTTTTTTTCTATATGTTGTCCACAAATCATACAACTTTTATGAATACATGGATTTCCAAGCCACACCATTATATATAGATTAAATAAAGATGTAGATTTATTAGATCCAAAATGTGAAAATTCATACAGCAGATGAATAGAAGTGTAAATGAGTAAGAATAGTTGTTGAGGGAAGAGGAATGAAAATGTAAATTGAATACAACTCAAATTCAATCATTTAAAAATGATAGAAAGTAGTTGAAGACTTAAGAGTGGACATGGAGAGCGAAACTTAATTGCATCATATATCGTTTGGGAAAGCCTTTTAAGCTGGAGAAAAGCAACAAAATTAAATATAATGTACACAAAGCAAATGGAATGTAGTTGAGCTCACAAGTAATTTCCCCACCCTTCAGTGTGTATGAACCCCTATTACATTAAGCAGGTAAGAGAAGGATTTTCCTCTAATTTGAAAAAATAAATGTTATGTCCTGACATAAAAGTGTGTTATGGTATGAGATTGAACATGTCCACTCTGTGGCATTGGTACATAATTTCCTTTGGTAGCCAGAAAGTGAATGATTTAATTCAGATGATGACATTGAGATTCTGTAACAGATTGGTAACTCATGGCAGGTTGCTTCTACTGACATTTTTATATATTCCTCTATTTTCTCAGGCCAGGAATTATATCAGCTCCTTACCCAACATGCCCAAGAGGAATTTTGCTGATGTATTCATTGGTGCCAACCCACAAGGTAATACATGCAAAAAAGATTTTCTATGCAGTAATTCTAATTCATTTCTATTTACATGTTGGATTTTTTTTCCTTTTCAAGCTGTGGACCTCCTGGAGAAAATGTTGGTTCTGGATACAGACAAGCGGATTACAGCTGCTGAGGCTCTGGCACACCCTTACTTTTCTCAGTACCACGACCCAGAAGACGAGCCCGAGGCGGAGCCATATGACCAGAGCTTTGAAAGCAGAGAGCTGGAGATCGATGAGTGGAAACGTATGTCATCTTTTCTGTAGAATAAATTGAAAATGGAAGAGAATTCTCCAGTATGCAGAAGAATTCTGATACTTATTCTGATTTTGTGACGTTTTGTCTCCATGTCTTGCAGGATTAACATACGAGGAAATGTGTAGTTTTGAGCCGCCTATCTTTGATGAAGATGACATGGAGTAATGAGATGAGCTGCCTGCTTCAGTCACAGCCTTTAAACAAGTGCATTAGTGTTAAAATTTCAGGCACACATCATAGTTTTTGCCACTTCAGAAAACATGATCAGTGTTTAAAGAAATCATTATGAGCACAAAGAAAGTGAGATCTACAGCAGCATTTATTATCCTATTATATGAACTACTAATGTTGATGGTCTCATGCTGGGAAATGTCCGCTCTTGCCAAAACCTGAAATGATTTTATTTTCTGCAGATTTAAAAAAAAAATTCAGACTTTAATGACTCAACACTGTGACACTGAGATGCTGAAACACCTGGACCTATAGCTGTGCTACTTTGTGTTTTTAATTTTTCTATAGAGTAACTTATGAATAAGCTTTTGGCTATCAGTTGAAAAGAAATATATTAGTGTACCGCTCCCCTGGCCATGCTGTCACATCCATCATTGGGAACTTGTTTTTTTGTTTTTAATCTGTGGGATTCTCCTTGTAATTAAAAAGCTGTAACTTGGTGGGATTTCTTACAGAAGTAGATTTAATGTTTTTGGAAATTTGACTAATTCAGAACTTGCCTACTCTGTGTAGTTGTTAATCCTTGGATCTTACCAACAAGATTTCCCATATTTCAATACTTTTTATTTAAATAACCTGTTAAACTCTTACACAGAACAATTTGAGCCTCTACTTGTTAAAGATGCTTTTTTGATTATGTCCGGGGGGTATTCATTGGTATATGCTCAGCTCAGAAGTATGTAAATATATGTGCCATAATTTTTAAATCTGACTTTTTGTGGTTATAAAGCAATCACTGTTAGCATATATGTGAAAACATTGTGTGTCTATTAGTAGTGTTGTTGGTTTACAGAGATTGTCATGCTATTACCTATTTTAGTGTGTAAAAAAGGGATTTGTATTTATACTGTGTTGGGGTGGTATTTATAAGCAACAATTGAAAGAATCCCTGAAACTATTTTCCAGTCCTGCAGGGTAACTGCAATCTCCAGACCTTTAACAAAATAAAGACTTATTTTTAAGAGACTGAATCACTTAATGTTCTCAATTTCAACCCATTTGTGCCCTCCTTTGGTGATTTCATAGATGAATGTGAAAAATATTACCATGATGCCAATATTATCGACAGTTTTTTTTAAAAAATATTTGACAATTTTTTAGTGTCACCAGATGTGTTAACTGCCCTTTTTAAAAATTTCTTTATCTGGTTTCTCTTGATGACACAAGTTTGCATCAAGTTTTGCATAGTGGGTTTTAATTTTAAAAACAAAATATATTTTTCTCTTTAGAAGTTCATTCATATTTTACATGTGCTACATGTGAGCATGTGTTTGTGTATCATGTAGAACTAGACCATTTTGGCTATAGCTTTAGTCAAGTACTAAAAATAAAAGGTTTACGCAATAGCTGGAATATTTTTCAGAGGCACTAAATAAACTAAATCTGCATTGTGCAGTTCACGGTTTCTTGCTGCCTGCAGCTTCAATGGAGTAAAATCCATGAAACGGTTTGATGCTCAGGTGGGAACGTCTGGTAATCTCCCCTTCAGCAAAACGATCCAATGCGCATGCGTGGACCATTCGCTCACTGGAGGAGTTGCTAACAACTAGCTAGCGAATCCTGCTGAAATGGAGAGGAAAGGTAAATCTTATGCGACACTGCTTATTCTGTATTATCAACGTTAGCTATGTATGTGTGCACTGTGTAATTGGTATCCACATGCTGTCACAAATATAAATTTTAACCAAGCTCTATACATTGAGTTATGTGATTTAATTCAACGCCGCTATCACGCACTGAGCTGGAACGAGCTACGTTAGCTCTTTAGACATTAGCTTTAGCTACAGTGAGACATGTCAGGATTAGCGCAATACCATTAGCTTTCTTGCTCCTTCTATTTTAAACATAAATGAAAGCACTGACCCCATGGTCTGTGTATATTGTTATACATGAGCTTGTCATCCTAGTGAATGAGATTACTTCGTGCTACAGTAGCGTGTTGTACAGGAGCGGTTGTCTAGGTGGGTAGCTTAGTAATGTTACTTGACTGGGTACTAGGACTGGGACACCCACACGTGTGTATTTGAATGTGAGTAACCACAAAAAATGTACAAAATTCAGGACATAATCAACTGGTTTATAGGCTGTGGGACAAGACAGGTGTATACTGATCCTCAGACAGTTTTATGTCTGTTTGTCTTGGATGTCAGCTGCAGATCAAAAGGCAAGCAAACAATAGCACCGTAATTTCTATCTGGTGTCTTTTCAGTTCTGGCACTCCAGGCAAGGAAAAAGAGGGCAAAAGCAAAAAAGACCAGCAAAAAGTGAGTATTTTCTCCAGTTTGGCCTTATTATTTTGCCTTTGTTCTGGGTGGTCTCATATCAGCTGAACTAACGCAAAGGCGATTGATTGTTGTGTTTTCACAAATTTACTGTTACTACAAGGTTCCTTTATGTAAAGCAAGTAATAGCGTAAACTCCTGGATGTGAGACTGTCACAAGGCTCTGACTGCTTGCTGGAAGTTACAATTTATTGTGATCTGTGCATGATCCATAAATTAAAATGAATAAAGTCTAATTAATGCATCTAAAAATGGATCGATCTCATGTAGTTAGTGTCCAAGTTTGCATGGTGTTTAAGTAAGGACAATGCTTTTATCCATAATGCTTGGGACGTTTCATTAAGCCTTAAGTA
The DNA here is from genome assembly GCF_017639745.1 of Melanotaenia boesemani. NCBI lineage: Eukaryota > Metazoa > Chordata > Actinopteri > Atheriniformes > Melanotaeniidae > Melanotaenia > Melanotaenia boesemani. The sequence continues at coordinate 17,289,818 of NC_055694.1, forward strand.
ATCTATCTGCATTATTTGTGCAGTATACTACGCCAGAAATAAACTACCCAGTGCCCTTCTGTGAAAATGGTTATGTATAAATGCAATATGATAATGTAATGTTTATACCTACACCTGACTGTTGTTTTCTCTAGAAGTAATTGTTTGGTTTAACTAACAATATACTAATCATGACTGCACTAGTGGCATCCTCCAGAGTGTTATATAACAGCCTGTGCTATATTTAAAACTAGAGAATGAAGGAGCCCACATCAGCCCACTGAAGCATGGTGTTTCACTGAAAACAGCGCTCCTAGAAATACTCACCTCTTGACAGTTTTATCTACAAGGTCATAGCTTGAATGTCCTTTAACCATTGGCATGATGTGATTCTACAAATTGAATATAATTTAAACAGTACTATCCATGAGATGTTTTTTCCCCTTATTAGTGCACAATTTTAGATAATCATAGTAGACAAGGAGAAGGACATTGCAGATTATGTGGAAAACAGCGATCCATATAAAACACTGCAGCCCAGTTTTAGGAAAATGTGTTTCAATTGGATTTCCGCTCTCTTTTTGTTTTCATAGAAAAGAGCAGCCTTATTCTCCACTGCGGAGAAAGTAATATTAGACTGGTGATCTTCAAGTCAATATTAGGAATTAAACTGTAGGAATTGTAGGCAATAATGTTCACATACAAGACAAGACCTGTGAACGTTCAATCACTTTTCTTTTTTGTTCCATAGCTGCATACAATTGCTAACTGATTTATTGCCCTTAGATTGTAGATGTTCTGTACCAATATTTAAAGTTTTTTTTAATGCAAAAAACAAATCAGTTCCTTCAGAATATTCACTTTGTATTCAGAATGAAGTCTGTGAAGGCTTTTCCTCAAATGCCCAGCGCCATAATATTACCTTTCAGACGTACTCTTCAGCTGTTATTCTGAAGGCAACTGAACATGTTGCTATAAAGCTCAAATAAACACCTCTATAAGATAATAGGCAAGACATAATAATATTTATATATAACCATTAACAGCACAGCATAAGTCTGAACTTGTGTAATCACATAAATGTAGAAGTTTATATTCCATAATCTTTAGTACATGATCAGGTGTTAAGGGAAATATCTCAGATTACATTATTAAAGAAATAAATACCAGTGCTGTCTAAACTTTTTGTTTCTCCATAGCGTACAATAATTACGTGACACACTAACTTTTCAGTTTGAACCAAATGAACAGAAAATTATGCTCAAAGTGTTTGATCTGTTGGTCAAGCTTCTACTCCGTCTGACTACATAGCAACATTTTCAGCTTCATTTTTAGTTATGTTTACCAGAACCCAATTTGTTTGTGTGAGTAATTATTATGACTGAAGGACATGTTAAGAGGAAATTGTAACTCTAGAAGGATATGCAGTGTTTTGTTTTTTTTTTTACATCGCACACAGCTGTAATAGTGGACATAGCATCCGCATATGAAGTAAAAGATCATACTTTTCTCAGGATAACGGATAATTCTCTGCACTCCAAGTGCAGTTAAATTCTAATGAATAAACCCACAAATTACTTTTTTTTTTACATGAACTGTTTAGTAAGTTAAAGCCTCTAGAAAAGTGATCTTTTCTGCTACGTCAATTCATCATACACACCAATTTCTATTACTAAGACAACATAACCCGATGTTCAAAGGATACTGTGACCACAGTGGCCTCAGTGATACAAACAGTACATCTTACTTGATGTACTGTTTGTGTGCGCTGTAGCCCAATCCATCATTGTCAAGGGTATGTCTAAGTAAAGCCATTAGGTTTATTAACAAGTAAATGACCATTGTATAAATCAGTGGTTCTAAACCTGGGGGTCAGGAGGTCATTTCAGGGGTTTGCCAGATAATTATGTATAGCCTAAATGTATCAAATAAATCTGGGATTTATACCAGGGCACTTTGGACTTTGGTCCAATGTGGTTATTTTCAAGGGATCCAAAGTGTGCAACATAGCACAGACGCCCTGGTTCTCACACTGAATGGTGACATCCTTGTCAGTAAAGGTTGGATGGCATTTTCAACTTGCTTCCCCCCTTTTGCAAGTTTGGATGAAGCTTGGATATTGTTTGTTTGATGGTCTTCTGGTTGGTAGCAACTATTACCAGGTGTTTTTTTTTTTTTTTTATCCTAATGTGGTTTCGCACTGAACCATGAACTGAACGGCAATGTTGTTTCATGCTTGCTTTTTTTGTGGGCAGTGATTTTTTTCTGTCTACCAATTAATGGGTTTTATCATTAGATGTCAGTAGCTCCGCCTTAACTGTACCGTAGCATTTTCCTATGGGCCTACAACTGAAGGGGGTTCATAAATGGTGCGGTATGGTTCAGTTGTATGGGCCCCTTTTATATTAGAAACACAAAATAACGTACTGGACAACACTGGCACAAACCAAACCACTCAGTGGAAATGGGGTTTTAGTTTCTGCTTCATCTGCTGCCTTCTGTGTGCGCCAGACACCTGTTACCTCACCACTCCTCCCCTATGTTTGGGGTTGGGAAAGCATGTTTCCAGCAGAAAGCCTTCTGCTGTGATGTGCTTTTGTGAGCAGAATCTTCAGAAACGGACAGAATCATAGTGTCCAGACTTTCTACTGAAAAATCTTTGTGTGAAAATGGGTTTTCTTTTAAGTTTTGTATAGATGCAAACTATTTAACATTTCAGTCTTAAACTGTCAACACATGGCTAACCTTGATAAATTATCACACTAAATCTTTTTTTTATTGTTTTCTCCAGATCTTCTTCTATAACACTTGGTTAATTACTGGAGCTTGTTACCGTAGGTACCAAGATGATAAGCAATACCCAAGACGCAATGTGCTGTGATGTCATTGCCCTTTATTTAGTCAGTTTATCATATTGTCTTTCTTTTCATCGTCTTGGAACTTTCTATTGAACTTTTTTATGTGTGGGGAGAAAAAATTGTTTTTTTTTTTTTTTATTTCTAATTTTTTTAATTCTTTGTATACTTTGTTAAAATACATTTGCTCTTGTGAAGTAATTTCTTCTGGGACTTCTGGCCATTTTTAAAACTTGTTATAATGAGGAGCAATGCCAACGGTAAAGTGTGAGATCACAAAGTGGACTTGCTTGAATTATTTAAGACACAGTGGGATTTTGGAAATGCCATGTTGTGTGTTTCTCCTAAATATGACTGCAGGAACATATTCTGGACACAAATTCCTCTTTACCCAGCTTTCAAAGACAGAGTGACTATACTACACACTTTGACTGTGTTTTTGCTGCTTATTCCTTGATGCATTTGCGTTTACAACAGATCATAAGTGCAGCTTCAGATTGCAGAAGACTTTAGTCACATGCCATTCTTAAATTTTATTGAATTGCAAGTCTCAATGCCCCTATATAGTTAATGAAATCTAAATTAAGAAATGGAAGGAACTATAATGGCTTTACTTCACTGCTTTACATTCAAGGTCTGTCTCACACTGTCAGTGTTTCTGACATTAGTCAGATTCTGACCTTCCACTTTGTTAATTATTATACACACCCCTCCTCATTAACACTGACTGGAAGTAGCAAATCCACAAACCAACACTCATGGTTGGCTGTTATGATGCTCATGCAATGCCTGGAGCTTTAAAAATGAGAAAATACTTAAGACTCCAGCTAAATTCTAGTTAGTGTGACAGGATTACTCACAAACCTGATTTAAAGTACAGCCAGTTAAAAGTTTGTGTTGCACTCGAGCATTATATTTGAGCAAACCAGTATGTCTTGCAAACTCACACAAATTGGATCAATCACAGTTATTATGGCCTGCATAGTTGTGATTCTGGGAAGGGCATATAATACTAACGGGAAGCTACAGCATGTGCTACATGGTAGGGTACATGTTGATGCCACAAATATGTCAATCTGATGTTGAAGGATAAAATTTGCTTTAGTCGTAGTGCCTGCCTTCTCGGATCCCTATAACAAGCTTATCTTGGAAAGCTGATGACAGAAAGTGGAGTGCTTCACAGCATTAGTGTGAAAAGGTAGTGGCTGCAGAGACCATCTATTTTGCAGAGCAAAAGTCAAGTTTCTATCATTGTAGATCTAAACATGAACTAATTTTTATAATGTTATAAATAGAAAAACATTCAGATTCTTTCAAATATTACTTTTCTTAACTTTTCTGATAGCCTTCTGTGATATTTGCTGAATAACTGTTATAGATGTTTAGTCAAGTCACTGTTAATTTATGAGGACTGTGAGAGTTAAAACTAAAGAATTTAAGACAAGAAAGAACATTTAAGGGAATGTGTTTCTAAGGAAGTATTTAACATTTTCCATCAGGCAACCAGCCAATCCCCGAGCTCGACAGCAGCCCCAGCAAGAAGCGTCGCCTCAGGAACCCGAGGAACCTGAGGAAATTCTTGGCTCTGATGATGAAGAGCAGGAGGACCCCAACGACTACTGCAAAGGTGAATAATGGTTCATTCCCAGTTCCTTATTCCTGAAGAGAAACCTTAGCCTTTCAAAACGGAGGGGTAAGGCCAAGTTGAGGAATTGGGATTAGTCCAGTGTGATCAGATTCACAGAGGAATCCAGTGTTTCTGAAAAGCCAAACTGAAGAATGTTCTAAACGCATTGGGTTAATTTGAGAACAAAAACTATGATGAAACAGTTATTCATGTTTTATTACCTCAGTGTAAAAGCCAAGATGTGAAAGTATTTATATGATGGTTAAAGTAGCCAAATACTGTTTTACTTACTTTGTAACCAGTTTTTAATGTGAAGAAATGCTATGACTATGCTTCTACTCTTATTGTATTTGTTTAACTGCCTAATTGGTGTGCATTTTCTTGTCATCTAGGTGGCTACCACCACGTGAAAGTTGGAGACCTTTATAATGGGAAATACCATGTAATCCGTAAACTGGGCTGGGGACACTTCTCTACTGTGTGGCTCGCCTGGGACATCCAGTATGAGAAATATTTTATAGCACAGTCTTGTTGCAAGTTTTTGGTTTAGATGCTTGATGTTTGATGACATTCATGATAGCAGTTGGTTCTTGTTCTGTTGTGATAAAATCTTATATGTAGCTTCCTGTTAGTGAACATTACTTGCTTTGTGGTTGCAGGGCGAAGAGGTTTGTTGCAATGAAAGTGGTAAAGAGTGCAGAGCACTACACAGAGACGGCAGTGGATGAGATCAAGCTCCTTAGATCTGTAAGTTTGTTGCACAAAATAGATTTTAGGCTGATATGCTTTTGAATTGAAGATTTACAGTATGTGTATAATGTAACTCAACAGCAGTCTCAGCAAGAAGCATCGCCTCAAGAAGCAGGTGAATGCTCAGTGAATAAGTTTGACATCAGTGATATACATGGACTTGTAACAAGAGATTTGTAAGACCCCTTGTTGGAAAAAAAATTATCATTTATAAGTTGGAACATTCCCTGTCACTGGTTTAAAAAAAAAAAAAAAAACAACAACAAAAAAAAAGTTGCTGGTCACATTTTCATTGTCCATTACTTTTTAAGTCATCTCACTAACTAAACCAACCAAAAATCCTCCATGATGGAAGACCTGCAGCACAAACCCAACGTAAATATGTTTTAATATCTTTTGGACTGTTTTTTTTCCCCCATTTTCAGGTTAGAAACTCTGACCCTGTTGATCCCAACCGTGAGATGGTGGTCCAGATGTTAGATGACTTTAAAATCTCTGGTGTGAATGGAACACGTATCCTTTACAACCAAACCCCACTATCACTAAAATAAATAGCTTTCTAATGGAGAAACTTAAGTTTGTGAAGAATGTTTCTGTCCTTTGTTGTCAAATTTAACTAAAAAGTTGTATTCAGACAAACCATAAACAGCAGGTGATGGGTGTAATGAATGCCCCCCTGTGTGAAACAGACCTCCACCAATCTGAATGCCATGGGGATAGCTACAGCTGTAATATGAGAATCCTTTTCTTTAGTATAAATAATGCTCTGCCTCTTGTTGAAGCTCCACGTTCCCTAAATAGTTTTTTAACTGGTGGGTTTTCAAATTTTTACTACTTTCACTGCATTACTACCTTAACTGCTTATTTTCAGATGTTTGCATGGTGTTTGAGGTGTTGGGACATCACTTATTGAAATGGATAATAAAGTCCAATTACCAAGGATTGCCCTTGCCTTGTGTGAAAAGCATCATAAGACAGGTAACATGAGATCCACAGTCTCACCTTTTCAGTTCCGATGACTCATGATAAAGGTTCAGTTGTCGCTCACAATGGTTAGAGTCATATAGCCTGCAGGCTGTGTGAAAGCTAGAAACCAGTTGGGGCAGAGCATGTTGTGGTAACTGATCATATAAACAGTCACGTAACATGACTGTGGCAAAAACAAGTTTTTGGAAGGAGGGGATCTTTGCAATGGTTGAGCAAATCAGTCAATGTATCAAAACATCTATTTCTGATTCAAATGATTTACTTTTTATTCATTGTTTTGTATTAATAGCAAATATCTCCTAGTGTTTCCTTGCATTACCCAGAGTTGTGTCCCTTTGTAGGTTTGTATCAGCCTTTCTGTTCCATACTGAATGATATGTGAATGTTAAAGAGACATAAATGGAAGGCGGGTAAAACATTAAAAGGGCTAAGTTGAGGCTTAATGATTAATTAACACCTGCAGTGCAAAACTTTTGTCTCCTTCCTCCAGCTGTGAGTATAATAGCACAACACTTGACACATGCTTTCGTTGTTAGACTTAGCCCTCTATAAATATCAAGTATCAGGATTTTTCTCAGATGCTTTTGGTTTTAAAGCCATATGCAAGCGCTGCACCTTAGTGGCAATGTTTCCACAGATTTAGATTTAATACTCCAAATAAACTCCAAAATACAGACAGATTTACTCGCTGCAGGCAGACATAATCAGTAATGTGTAAATGTGTTTAATGTGCACTTGAATGTAACAAAGTCTCAAATGACTGGTTTAATTTTTGTAGTAGGATACTTATTTTCAATGGGTTTATTTTTTAGGTTCTTCAAGGCCTGGACTACCTGCACACTAAGTGTCAGATCATCCACACAGACATCAAACCAGAGAATATCCTCATGAGCGTTGATGAGCCTTATGTCCGAAAGCTTGCAGCTGAAGCCACAGAGTGGCAGCGGGCTGGTGCACCTCCTCCCTCTGGTTCCGCGAGTATGAGACACACCTACATACAGCCACATACACTAAGTCACATTTACATACGAAAGCACAGCTTGGGAAAAACCTAAACTCATCCAGTGTTCTCTTCTCTTCAGTAAGCACAGCACCAGCTCCAAAACAGGTACAAATCTATCATTAATAACTTTTTGCACAGAGTTCTGCTTCCTGGAATTTCTTCTTTAAAACAAATATTTCATTATCAGCTTCTCATATTTCCTTTTAAATCTCTGTTAAGACTGTGAAAATGTCCAAGAATAAGAAGAAGAAGTTAAAAAAGAAGCAAAAGCGTCAGGCAGAGCTGCTGGAAAAATGCATCATGGACCTAGAAGAGATGGAAAAAACTACAGAAACAAGAGAGGATGATGAAGATGATGAAGACCCACAGTCTCCAAAGGGACGGGCCTGTGCTCCCCTCAGACAGGTGTCTTTTCAAGAGATCGGAAACGAGGAAACAACAGGTAAGAAGCCAGCACCACAGAAGTTATGTGTAGTGATGGCTATTGCTAGGATTTAACTGATAATGGTTTAAATACTGATTCTTTTCATTTATTCAGACGTTCATCAGAGTAATGTTTTTTTTTTTTTCTGTCTGCTTATTTCTTCCACCTTTTTCACATAACCAGAGACACCCCAGCCACTCTTTGTCAGATCACTGTCTCTTCAGTTGTTTTTAATGGCTACCCATGGTTGTCATAATGAGATTCATGTCACTCATGCTTGCATACAGAGCGATTTCCTGGTCTGCTCCCAGCTATTTACTCAGACTTGCTCCTTTGATCACTACACTCCTTTTAGGATCTTTGTGTGGTACTCAGTTTTTGCACACAAGACAGTCATAGACCTGACTGTTGTCATTTTTGGTTCCACAATGGTGGTGCAAGCTATCAAATGCTGTCAGAGCAGGGGAGTCTTGTTTTATGCAGAAGAATCCTTAAAGCTCATTTCACTCTTGGAACACACCTTTCACACCTCACCATCCTTAATTTGTACTTTCTCTTCACTTTTTGATTTGGGATAAATAAAGAATATCATTTTTTTTCTCTTTCATACCTGCTTTTCTCATTTTTTAGATCTAGCACTTGATGCCTATGCCATGGTTTCTTACTACACTGAAGCTTTAGTTTTGTTCTCATTTTTAAGTTGCTCTAGCTAAAATTTATCCTAAAATAATCATTCTAAATGTCATGCACTGACTTCACATCTACATTGACAATATTGCTCACTTCATTTTGCACTTTAATATGAACTGATATCATCTGTAGCTTCAGCCAGTGTTATACTGCAGTATAATCACACAGCCATACAAACCTGGATCTGTTGACCAATGTTAAGTGCAATAATGCATGACATTATAGTACAGCTAAATATTATAATCATTAGCAGTTTAAGTAGCTGTGATTTTAGGGTCAGCTCTGGAGTGAACAGCATTAGGTCACCCTCATCAAATGATGACTTATGGGTCAGGCTTAAGTGTCTGAACCTTGATGTCCACTGATGATAGCACTGAATCAATGACACAAACTGACTGTGGAATTAAGCAGAAATGTTAATTAGCAAAGCTAACTTTGTCATGAGTTAATACTAGCAACCCTTTTTATTGACCATAGAGTGTGTTATTGTGACGTGATGAAGTTGGGGCAGTTGCATTTTTACTTGAGCAGGCGACATTGTGGGTCTATACTCTCTTAAAATTAATAACCTTCTCCCAAAACTTTCAGAGAGCAATATAAATGCAGAACACATGAAGATGGGACCAGATGAGCCGTCACAGGTCAACTGTAATGGCCATGTGGAGGTGGAGCAAAGGCAGCCCCAGTGGAGGACTGAAGACCAACACAATGGCAACACAGAATCTCCAGAGGAGCAGCACAAGGAGTCCCCTGTCCACCCAGTGTGTAATGGTGTGGGCTCTACAGATCTCAGTGAGCTGTACAATGAAATTGAGGACAGGGGTGCTCACAGCAGGGTAGCTACTGAGAAGCATCTTCCTGCCCGGCTGGAGGAGGGAGAGGTGGAACAAAGCATTTTGCAGGACGAGGGAGAGGACGAGACTGACTGTCATTACAGAACCCAGGAAAGCCTGAGAAATGGTCAGTCATCCAAAATCAGTATGCCTTCAGAATTTGCAGATGTTTAGTGGAGTCTTTTTGCTCTGGCTGTGTAACAAGTTGAAAAAAAACCTCTTCATGTGAAATTTGAAACATTGTTGGTTGGGGCCTTATGTGATAATAAATCCATTCTTATTTTTCTGCTTCCCTTTCTGCTCTGATGTAGGCAAGTTAACAGCGGGATCCCTCCTAGTTAACCCTCTTGAGCCAGGCAATGCAGACAAGATCAAGGTTAAGATTGCAGATTTGGGAAATGCCTGCTGGGTGGTGAGTAGTCTTCTAATGACCTGAGGGATTTCCTGATTAGGGCGGAAGCCATTCTGCTAGGGACAGCTGCAGTGTCATCTGCAAACCAAAATAGAAATCCTCCAGTATTCCATTTTTATAGGCTTTACAGATCTTAATTTAAAGAAAATGCTGGCACATGTTCTCTAGACCTTTGCAGAGCAAATGAAGTCAGCACAGCAGACAAAGTATAATTCTCATATTTTATTCTTGTAGATAAAATATCTCTGCATTTGAAGCAGGATGTAGTCTGTAGATTGTTAGGTTCATGATAAAGATTTTTTTTTGTTTAGATTTGTTTATTTTTCTTCCTTTGTTCCAACCTTCCAGCACAAGCACTTTACAGAAGACATCCAGACACGACAGTACCGGTCTTTAGAAGTTCTCATTGGTTCTGGATACAGCACGCCAGCTGATATATGGAGCACAGCTTGTATGGTGAGAGAACACACCAACAGTTGTTTATAATCATAGGAGTAATGTTGCCAAAGTGCTCTGAAAAAATGATCAAACAACTACTGTTTTTTTCTTCAAGTGAAGAAATAGAAAATGTAATTTCTATAATCAGATTATTCGAACTTGTCATGTCTGACTGATCATCATTTAAATGTGTTTGTTTGCTTACATTGTTTTATTAACATGTTTATTTAGATGAGTTTTCCAAGTCAATGGTAATTTACATCATTAATCATCATGACCATTAATTTACATCATTAATCATCATGATCATTATTTTAAAGAGGATATTATTTCTTCACTATAAAGATGGAATAATTTCAGACCAGTTTGAAGCCCAAAGTCTGTTGCTCTTTTATTATCTGTAATACCAACTTTAACTTGAGTTGACGTCTTGTGACCCATTTATCTACAAAAATGACCTGTGTATTGGTTTGCAGACTGCAGCATCATTACTTGACCAAAGATTTTGAGACTGTGTGGACACAATGCTCAAGATGAACATCATTTTTGTCATACTAACATTTGATTTTAGGGCCAGTTATAGTTCATATATTTGATGCAGTTAATGTATATATAAATTAACTGTATGGATCATTTTTACACACATTGCATTCCTGTATTTAAACAAATAGAGCCTCACTCCTGACTATTAATTCCAAATACACTTTGCCATAATTGGAGCAGACATTACTTTTAAAATTCTGAATGTCTGAACAGATTCATGTACATGCAGAGCTATGGTTATGTGCTGTATCCTTTCCTGTGTTTATGAATGTGTTGTTTCTTCAGGCCTTTGAGCTTGCCACAGGGGACTACTTGTTTGAACCACATTCTGGGGAAGATTATTCGAGGGATGAAGGTATTACTGGATCTTCCTCTTCCTGTCCACTCTCTGCTTTATCCACCTTTTAACTACGCACCATTAATCTTAAATGCTACATTTGGTTGCAATTCTGCAATGTATGCTTCACTGGTAAGAGACAGTTTGTGCTGGTAGTAGGTTGTAGCTTTTATTGCTACTGTGAAAACCTTCATGGTGTTTCTCATGGTAAATTGGCTCTGATTTGTTTTATCCTTGTCATAAATTATTTTAAATATCCACACATTTAGTGAGTTTCACAGTATGCAAGCTACGTCCTTTACTCCAAATTATTGTGTGTTTTCCGCAGTAAATTGTAGGGCACATCACTTACACTTCACAGTGTTAACATTTAAACAAAGTGATTTTAGATGGTCTGAAATACAGAAGAAATGTAAAGTAGTAGTCATGTGAGTGTGTAAAGTTTCCTGTGTTTATTTCCAAACACCTCAAGCCACTTTCCTGCACTGGAGATGGGGCCATCTCTTCACTTCCTTACTGTCCTTTCTTCATCTCATTCTCACGCATGCTCCACATTTCCTTACTCAGCTCCTCATGTCTTTATGTAAATATCTGCTTATTGCTTTGCTTGAGGTTTTTGTACTGACTTGATTTCTGCTCTGGCATGCCAGGTATGTGCTGACATTCAGGCTTAGTGCAGCTGTAAATTGGCTTCTTTACTTAAAGCACATTAACTCACTAATCAAATGCTTTGACCTCTATCATATACAGTTTATCTTGATTGACTTGTGACATCTTGTATCAGATTCTGCTCTGTAAAGATTTGAAGGCAGTTGTTTGATCTTTATTTTAAAAATGTTAATACTCATTGTTTTGTTTATTTTGTCATGTGGAAGTGTATGACCTACCCATGTTGTAATGCTTGTTGTAGCTTTTGACATCTAAAAATATGTTTTCCATACATTTGTTTCTCATCATACTAGTCTGTCATTGTCCAGTGTTCCTAATATATTGTTCCATCATTGCCATCTCCTCTCCTGTTCAAACATTGTGCTTTCCCGTCTTCACTCCTCTGATGTGCCTCATTTCCAGACCATCTTGCTCTCATGATTGAATTGCTTGGTAAAATCCCTCGCCACTATGCGCTGAGTGGGAAATACTCACAGGAATACTTCACCAAGAGAGGTATGCCACTCCTCTGTCTATGGCTCGCTTTGGGAAAGGTGGACATGAGAGTGAAGGGCGAAGGATCCTGTCAGTGCACTTTAACCCACCATAGTTGTTTTCACACCAGTTGGTGCCATTATAGGCAATGACTTTTAACAGAGCCATCAGACATTGATTTGAGTTTCAAAGGTTCTGCCAAAGACTGGCTGTAAGAAGCTCTTATAGTTCCTCCAAAAAGTCAGTTCAGTGACTTGGCTGGATACTTGAAATTGTCTTGATCCATTCTGAGGATAAGTTCATGATCTTTTCTTCTCCACAGCAGTAATCACATTGAAATAAAGTTATTAGATCCTCGATAAAAGCAACTAGAACAAATGTATTATTTCTTTGGAGTATTTCTGTTCATTGCAATAATATGCATACACAATGTGCATATTAGGAAAAAATATTAAGTGACTGAAAAGTAGATGTAACTTTTACTACATAATTAATTTAAGAAAGTTTTAATTATGAAATAAAATATCACTCTCAAGGGGGTTAACTTTGAATCTTAATGAAAGGCTGTCATAGTTAAGAGCTCATGCATTCCCAGTTGTAGTTTCAATTAGCGATCACTGGTATGTTATTTCCATGCATCACTGGCTGCAGTTAAAAAGCTGGTTAGTGAAAACGTTGAGCTCTTGTAATGCCTGGTGGCCCTGTTTAATCACACTCTGCCCTAAAGCAATATGTGCCGGCAGCTCAACTCTTCGCTCCTTCAGCCCTCTGCCCACACACCCAGAGTGGGCCTGTGTCTGGGACACAGTCTGATCACTCTGTTGTTTGTCTTCTCCTTTCCTCCTGCAATCATCTGCTGTGTAGATCATATAGCACTGATCATTGAGCTGCTGGGGAGTGTCCCACGCAAACTCATAATGACCGGCAAATATTCCAAGGATTTTTTCACCAAGAAAGGTAAAAAGTGAAAAAAAAAGAAAATGGATATGTCATGGTTACTGTAAGTTATTTATTTCTTGCTTTTGATGATTCCACCTTGGAGTCAGCTATATTTACACAGACAAAATATTTGGAAACTTAAAAGTAATCATTATTTTTTTGTTTAATTAAAGATTTTGTAAACACGATTTTTTTTTCTTCCATCTAGACCAGTGTGTCTTAATTCTGATCCTAGGTGACCACTGCATGTTGTAGCGCTTTCCAACTCCAGCACACCTGATTCAGATTAATTGAACTGCTTGTGAAGTTCTTTGCAAGGCTGCTCATGTTGTTTCATGATGTTTCTCTGTCCCAACACATCTGATTCATATTAATGAGTGACAGTGCAGAACTTGATAGGCTGCTGGCTCCATTTGATTTAAATCAGATGTGTTGGAGCAGGGAAAGATTGAAAGCTTGCAGGACTGCAGCCCTCTAGGACCGGAGTTCCCCACCACTACTCTAAAACACACAGGGCAGTGGTCCCCAAGGACCAAGATGGTGAAACTCTGGTCTAGGCCATTAATGACCTTCTTTTAAGATGGAAAATCCAGTAAATGAGCTCAGTAGTAGCATAGTATGACATGTTTGGTTTGTCTGCAGGAGACTTAAAACACATCACAAAGCTGAAGCCCTGGGGCCTGCTGGAGGTGCTGATTGACAAATATGAGTGGTCCTGTGAGGAAGCTGAATCCTTCACTGACTTCCTTCTTCCAATGCTGGAGCTAATCCCTGAGAAAAGAGCCACGGCTGCAGATTGCTTGCGCCACCCCTGGCTTGCCCTCTAGTGGAGACCTCCAGCCCTTCCTACCCACTTCCTCGAGAGACTGCAACAGATCACTTTCCACTTTGGGCATATCGGATGAATATTTATTTCTCTTTTTGTTTCGTTGTTTTGGATTTCTTATGTTCTTGGTATTAAGCTATTGCTTCTCCATGTTTGCTTTATATTTGTTGGTTCTTCTCTTGGTGTGATGACTTCAGGAATCAAGTGGATTTTATTACTTTATGGTCACATTGGCTCCAGCTGCTGTGCTCGATTCAGCCACCAAGCAAACCTGTCATTGTACTGCTAGTGACTCATCCTTGTTTGTTACACTCCTGCACTAAAACTCAAACAAATTAAGGATATGTAGCCTTTCATTTTTGTCCCCTTTAAAAGGACTTTTTTGTCGTACATTTTCATTAGTGCTGTGTTCCTTTTTATAATTATTTCATCTTATATCACACATGATCAGTATACATTTTGTATTTGTAAAGTAAGCTTAGGAAGTTGCACACTGGGCTGACATTTACACTGACTGTGGTAACATTAATAGCATTTCTCCATGCAGGCTTTGTAGCAGGGCTACTTAGTTCGGTCCCATGAGGGCTGTGGCCCTGTAGATTTTGCATGTATCCCTGATTCAACACACCTGTCTCAAATTAATGAGTCATGCAGAGCTTGATAGGCTGTTAGATCCATTTTAATTTGATTCAGGTGTGTTGAAGCAGGAATACATTGAAAACCTGCCAGATTGCAGCCCTTGTTGGACTGAATTGAGTAGCCCTGACTTATAAAGTTCTGCACAATGACTCATTCATTTGAATAAGTTGTGTCAGACCAGGTAGACATTAAAAACCTGCAGGGCTGCGGCCCTCGTGGGACCGAACTGAGTAACCCTGCTTTATAGTCTTACTGGCACTGTCTGATAAGTAGGTCATTTTTTTTTTTTTTTAGAAATAAAAAATCCATTGTCACCTGGTATTTAGTGGGTAGTTAATAAATGAGTTTTTGTTCTCATGGGAGGCTGGCATTCTCATACACTTATCACAATTCAGGTATGTAGTGTTGAAAGGTTTCAACAAGACAAAATGTTAAGTCCAACTTAAAAGGAAAAAAGTGAAAATAAACTGTATATATCTGTACCAAAGAGTTTGCCTTTATGTATATTACAGTTATGTACAGTTTTTAACAAATATTATATCGTAGCTAAAATTATTTAGCTGGGTAGTTGGGTTTTAATAAAATGTATGGAAGATGTTTGAACTCAATAATGTCATTGTTTTACCATAGAGCTGGTAAGATCTGATGTTATGTAATGGTGTCCCAAAACTGATCATATCAAAGTGTTATCTGTTGAGACCTAAAGGTAAAAACTAAAATTTACATTAGTGTCAGACTCAAGAACATAGAGTGTGTGAGCTGTTTAAAAAGAAAAAGTACAACACACCAATAAAAACAGATCTTCATACAATATATAATGACCATGTCTATTTATTAGGTGGTATGGAATATAATGATCTTTGGAGACTTTTGTTACACAAGATCCAGCTAAATCTTGATTATTTAAACCATTTAAACTTTTTAAAGAAATGTAAATACTTTGAAATGATTATCAAGAAATTTTAGTACAGCTTTGTGAAATGGGAATCCCAAAGGTTCATTTTTTCATCATGGATTTTCTGTAAAGGAAGAAAAGATATAATTAAAATTAATTTCAACCAGTCTGAACATTTATAGGTTATAGCCAGTGCTGTAAAACCTGAGAGAACACAAGGACAAAACTAGTTCTGTCAGTCTGCAACAGCACAGACTGTTTGGAAATGGTTTATAGACAAATTAAATGTTGAAACTTCCAGCAACATGTTTTTAAATTACAGATGGTCACGTTTAAGCCATCATCTTGTCTCTTCACACTAAGAGGAAACTGAAGAGAAAACTATAAATTATATTAAATTATATTGGATTAAGTTTTCATCTCAACAGAAAGTTTCAGTTTTTGAAAAAATAGCTATTTTGTTATTCTGTCCATTTACAAATACATGCTTCTGAATTGTATGCTGATCCCACGCTGGATGTTAGTCTAGAGGAAACTGGATTATTTCTAACTAGAATTTAAAGTTGTGATCTATCTGAACACTGGACATTTTCCAGTTCACTCCTAAATGAGCTCAGGCCCAGAGATGGCATCAGGTGTTATTTGTAATCTTACGTATGTTGTCAGTTGTATTTGAACTGTGCTCACTTATTATTTTTTAATTGTACTAATTGCTGCCCAAATAGTCTTCTCAGAGTAATTAACCTTTCCCCATATTCTGAAAAATTAACCTCTGTGATGCCTTTCATACACACTCCTGTAGCCAGTGAGATGCTACTTTAAATAAAATTTTAAAAAGTACTTTATTTTTTCATTTTATATTTTGCTCAAGATCACTACAGAACCCTAAATAGACTTTTTTTGTAGAAGGCATCTGCTATTTGAATGGAAAAGAATCTTGAGTCAAGACTTTATCGTCTTGTAACCTTCACCTGCTCCATCCAACTCAAAGTCATCTGGCAGCAGCTTGTCTTGCCGGTTGCCGAGGGTAAAGGATAGCAGTGAGAGGAGGAGGGCGTCCAGAATGCTGATGATGGCCAGGATGTAGGCCCAGCGCACTGTGCAGTTTCCCAGACTGTATTTATCTGTTCTCTGGCCACACATCCTCTTCACCTCTGGAGCATCCCAGCCATCCGGGTAGATCATACAGCCCATCACCATCAAAGCAGCTGCAATTTGAGGGACACAGAAATGCCAAAACCTTACAATAAATACCTCCTGTGTGCTCTCTCACTTTCTTAAATGATTATGGAGGAGGTTCTTGGGATCCCCCAGCACAGGATAAAACGTGATGCACCTCCATAAAGGACAGAGAGCGCCTGAAGTTTTTTGGATGACCCAATGTGCTTTTATAAAAGTTCTTAAATGTTAAGTACTCTTCATCTGGTAAAAGTTCCTCTGGGCTTCTTGCTATTCCAAGACTACTTACCATATGTTCTTCCATTGAGCTGGCAAGTTACACAGACTTTTATCATGGTTAAGTCTCTTGGCTCTGGTTTGTTTCTTGTGCAGTTTTTATATCAGTTAACAGCACAGCAACACCTTATCATGTTACATGTAACTAATCCACCACCAGAGGTGTCAATGTTTGGACTGAAACAGGATCTCTTATTGGCTTCTACAGTGAAGAACAACACTGAGTACAACCACACAGCATGCTTGAAACCAGAGAGGTGCGAAGGCGGATCATGACAGAATGACTTTATCACTCGTTCCAGACTTGCAACAGAGTTTTGCTTGATAGATACTGATGGAACTAAAGGATTTAAGAAGAAAAAAATAAAGGAAAATAAAGAAAACCTGTCACCAATGTCAAACCCCGACTAAAATACTGAATATAAGTCGCCTTTTTTTCAACTTCCAATTCACACTAGAGAAGATTTTGGTGCAGTTATTGTATACCTACACTGGGCCAACAAAACCATCTATCATGGTATACATTATGATGTATCTTTGGCCCTTGAGGGCAAGTGTCCTGCAGGTTTTACATATTTCCCTCCTCCAACACACCTGATTCAAATTACAGTTGAATAAGTTTATGACCTGAAAAGGAGAGATAAAAGATTTATAAAAAAAATTAACTAAATTCAGCCTTTAAAGTTATACATTCTGGATACAGGCTTCTTTATGCAGAGTGGACCATTTCATGGTGTTACATATTGTACTACATTATTTGAATGGGGGTAAATCTAGTATACATGCTGATATTCTTATAAAAAAAATTAAGCAGCATATTTTGCACATTAATTGCTAAGAAATGCAAAACAGTGGAATAAACTAAAGAAACGTATAAAAATGTAGCTGAACCCTGCAGCACTGTGACCAACCTGAGGCCAGCTGCATCCACGCACAGATCTTATAAACGTTTCCTGCGTTGCAGAAGAAAAACAAACCGAAGCCGACCATGGTGCCCACCACCAGCAGCATGGAGATCGCAACGAAGAACATGGCGGTTCTGAAGGCTGGGGATGGGATAGAGTTGAAGTCTAGGACGCTGCCTTTGCAGGTGAGCTCCGAGGTCAACGCGTTGCCGATGCAGTAGTGGAAGAGGCCGAAGTAACCGGCCTGCGGGGTGTTGACGCTGTCCCCGATCCAGTAGGGCTGAATGAAGACCACCATAGTGATGATCGAAAAGCAGATGGTGAACACGGCCCACATGACTCCGATGGCTCGTGAATTTCTCACGTAGTTGGTGTGGTAGATTTTGGCGGCCTCCTGGGCTGGAAGCAGATCCATGTTAGCGACAGAAAGCGGAACAAAGTTGGACTTTTACAACTTCCAGAAAAGTTGTTGTTCAAAGCTCTCTGTCTTCAGTAGGTGTGTAAAATCCGCTGTTCACTTCATATTCCCCAGGTTTCACACGCGCCACATTACATGCGCACACACGCACACTTCTCTCAGTTGGTTTTGTTTTCTGCATGGAGACCGGTCTCAGGATTCAGCACCCTGGACAGCACCGCATCACTTTACTTGATGACGTCGTCACAAATTGACGCCCCCGCGACTGCATCTTGTGTAAAAATACAGACCCACCCGGACAGGTGGAAATTAACTAAGTATCTTTTTTACCGTAATGATTTACTCTATAAGAACTCACTGTGCCATAGACTGGGACTGACTATGTTTTTGTTAAACAATAAAAATTAAGAGTGGAAATACAAACCCTTTGTGATGACATTAAACTTTCTTGCATTGGACAACCATCAGTAGTCCCTGAGATTCTTCTACAACTTGACTGTAGCCAGCTCCTGCTTAATTAGACTGGACATATTTGAGAAGGGACACACTTGTGTATATAAAGTCTGATAGATAGTTTATGTCAGAATGAAAACCAAGCCATGAAGTGGAGAGAACTATATATAAAAAAGAGTTTAGTACATTTTTGAACATTTTAGGTGTCCAAAAGGACAGCAGTCTTCATCAAATGTAAATGGAGGTGGTTTGAAAGTGTCAATAAATTCCCTAACTCTGGCGGCCCAGACAAACTGAGTTTCAAGGACAGTTTGATCAACTAACAAGTGAGCTGCCAGCTTTGTAGCCCATCATAGTCCCAACCCATCAATGCAGTGCTGTTTCATTCTAAAGGGAAATGACAACCAGTCAGACAGGGTGACTGTAGCGTCACTCTTTTTTTTTTCCCTTGGGGTGGGGGGGGGGGGGGGGGGGGGGGGGGTATATTTGGGGCTTGAGGAGTAGTAAGAAAAATGTAAAAATAGAAAACAGAACGTTACCCATAAGGCCCTCATGGACACAGACGAAGGGTAAAGTCTACATGTCACTAGAAACACTTGTTTTTCTCTTTGTGTTTTGGAGTAAATTGTTTTAAATGTTAGAAAAACATAAAAAAAACAAAACCTAAAAACATAAAAAGAAAGTTTTTACCTACACTACAACTGTTTAATGTACTAATCTACAACAAAACATATTTTATGTTCTTTATGTGTTTTATGGCCAAACTTTTTAAAATTTGGTGTCTTAGATTTAAGCAAAGCATTGTGTTTGACTGCCTGAAACAATTCCATGAAAATCTTAATTTAGCTCCTTCTTTTGAAAGAATTTGATTTAATATTTGTCAGAATAACAAATACACAACTTTTATATTTTTGTACGATATTAGTAGATGTCATGTGTACATGTGTACTATAAAGTACACTCTTAATGTTCCCTCCAAAACACATACAAAAATTAAATAATCATTTTCTTTTTCATACAGCTATTTTATGCTTTTGTTACTTAAAATAGATGTAAACTACCATTTAAAACCATATTTCTGAAATGGTACAGAGTGGGTTTTTCTTCTTCTTTTATTTGGCACTTCATTAACTCACATATGGGAGCTTTCTCCTGAAATTTATTGCTAATGCACAGGAAGCATAAAATAAAGATTTGCTAATATCAAATTTAATATTGCTCCAACTGAGTCCCCTAATTGAAGCGCTGCTTATCTGAAAACAGCTGACAGTGATGGAAGTATAATAAAGAGTTTATTTAGATTAATAAAAAAGGGTAACCACAAAAATAGATTGTGACTTTTGATTGTTGCTGAAGGTATTTAGATCACATGGTACAGAATTGTAGAGAAACCTGATGAGGCTCAGAAAAGGCACAGATGTTGCTAAACTAACAGTTAACAAATGGGCAGCTTCCAAGTCACACAACACAGTTTTGCTTTCCAAAGCCGACTCATCTGTAATGCTTGATGCCAAAAGACACATATTTTGAACACCGGTGGATCCAGCTCTTCGTGGATGTTGATCTCTCTGTGACTTCTTGCTGTTGACAATACTGGTCTTTTACATTCATTGCCCTCTGTGGGTTGGTAATCTAGCAGCACCAAATGCTAATTTCTTTTGCAGCAGCTTCATTGTAATTTATTGTTACTGGTGCCATATTCATTTTAGGGCAGCAGCTTTGGCAGGAGGCTGACAGGAGCAGCTGGACAGAGCATGCCACCATCTGTGCGCTTCATCCTCCAGTCAGAGTTGGTAACAAGGAGCTTTGGGGCTTCATGTAAAGAGCTGCAGAATTCAGGGTATCACTGATGGCTCACTGCAACTGAGGAGCTGCTAGTGAGTGGTTACAAAGAGGGAAACACCAGCTCAGCCTGAAAGGCAGAAAAAGGGATGAGATGGTGAGGAGACAGCTTAGGTGAAAAGGTCAATCAAATCCAGGCTGAACAGGAGAAATATGTTGGGCTGCTTTTGCATCTCGTTTTAATGAGGTATAAGATCTGATAAGTCTGGCAGCTAGAGAGAGAAGAGATGTGAAGGTGGAAAAAAAAAAGCCTGGTAATGGATTGTATCAAAGCAAACAGATGTAGATATATCTTGCACTTGTTAAAAAAAATTAAAATCAATCAAAAAAGCCTCTAAATAGCATATCAAGAACCAAAGTGTGTATCTTTGGAAAGTTGGGTGCAGAAGACACACAAGCAGCAACATGTGGATTTTTTAAATTCTACATAAGACAAATCATCTGTTTATTGTATGATGTCTCTTTAGCCCAACTGCTGCTGGAATTAAAACCACACTATTTTTAAACACATTTCCAAAAACTGTAAACCAAACCCAACAGACCACAAGGTAAGAACTATTTGCCATTTGATGTAAAAGCTGAGATGATGAATTTTTGTTATGACATGAGCAAATCAGCAAAATTTGAATTCAGCCCTGGTCATGACTATAAAGATGCTCTACACACCATTTTCCACAGGTGTGCAGAGCAGTAGTTTATTTGTACTGCCTTCCTATAGCATCGCTGCTAAAGTAGACAGCCAGCTAACGTATATATCATGAAACCGGAAGTGCAGAAAATAAAGTTATGACAGCATTGTGGCTTTGTGACATTGAATGAAATTAAACCTAACACGACGTTGCATAAGTTTATTTACTGTATATACACAATTTGTATGACACATTTAGAGCTGAGTCAAAGGGCAAAGCTTTTGATTTACCAGTTTCTACCCTCACCACATCTCTTGGCTGGCCTGGGAATGCCTCTGGATCCCCCACGGACGAGCTGTCGAATGTGGCTGAGGAGAGGGGAGTCTGCTTTGGCAGCTGCCCTTGTGACCTCACCCTATATAAGTGGTAGCAAATACATGGATGAACAAAAATATACACATAACATTTACAGACACATGATAAAATCAATGAAAAACATTCAGCAACAACTGTCTCTGTATTTCTCTGTGTACAACCTGAGCTACAGGCGGCGTCATTACAGGCACCTGGACCCAGTGCTCACCTGACGGACTTTCTAGAACTAAATTTAACTTGTCTCATTTATATTTTAATCTTAACTTACTAAAACTATTTTAACTAACTTATTTAATTTATTGTACTATCAGGTACGGCACACTACTGCTTGATATAAAAACAATATATCATTACCTATACAATCGAACAGGAGCAGTCCTGCAATAGCATTAAACAACACAACATCCTCTTATGAAGCTTCTGAAATGAGAGTCATGATTTCTGACAAAGATCTCAGGTAAACCATTTCACCCTTCCTGTTTCTGCTTGGAAGGACTTTTATAATGAGTCCCATAGGCCACTTGTTCCTGTGACTGTGGCTGTCTTTCAGCAGGATGATGTCTCCCTCTTTGACATTTGACCTGTCCTTTGACCAGTTTCTGGACTCTACAGCTCATAGAATGGGGTCCACTACGCCATACTTCCAGAGCACCCCCCACAATAGTCCCCAGGGGACACGATCAAATGCCTTCTCCAAGTCCACTAAGTACATGTAGACTGGTTGAACGAAATCCTATGCCCCCTCCAAGACTCTGGAGACAGTGTAGAGCTGGTCCTCTGTTCCATGACTGGGATGAAACTCCTCAATCAAAAGATGTAATTTTGTTCTCATGGCCCCAAGAACAAGTAAAGCATTTTCACTTCTCATAGAGTATGTAACAGCCTTGAGGCCACTATCCACTTGCAGATGAAACATGTGCGAAAGTGTCCAGAAGAACTGTGGCCACTGATGGCCACCGCCCATTTACAGCTGTCCTTGGGTTTGAAGTAATTTTTATAACCATTTTTTGTGCTAGATATCACATTCTGACACACTGCACCTTCAAAATTCAGCCAGTAAATTATCTATGATCAGTATCTTCACATTACCGAGTGGAGACCATGATTAGCAATATGCTAAGGATATTTTTAGAGTGACAGACCTACAGATAATTATCACTGCACTTCACACTTCGCCAGATCTCTACCATGAGATGTTTTTCGCCTCATGGTTAGGGTGTCAAATTCATAGTACTCCTGCTGTGGTTTAAGCACACTGCTATCATACAATAATTTAATTTTTACCAAAACAGTTGATTGAAAAATATTACATACTAACTACTCAGCACAGAACAGCTGTCACAAAACAGATTGCAGAATTGTTAGCAAATGTTTACAGGGATAACAGCCCAATATGTGAACAGAGGTACTTGTGGATTTTCATATCTTTAATAATGCAAAATAATTATGAAAAATAAAACAATGGCTTATCATTCTATTCTGTAGACAATATAGTTGCAAGATAATTATTGCACCCATGACATAAAACCTAATTATAACCAAACATATTATGTTAGCCAAAAAAGGATCATAGAGCACTAAGGAAGACTTGAATCATGCCCATCCCAGTCTCCACTGAGTCCTTGTGTGTGTGTGAGCCATGACCTATAATTTGTAAAGGTTTGCCAGTGGACTGTATGCGCTTTGACACAATGTGTGGCTGACATGTACAGACATCTGAGCTGCAACACCCATAAAAAGATGTCTGAGAATTTCCACAGGGCCCAGAAAAATGCTGCAGATTGTCATTCCTGCAGGAATTAATGTGTATGACTGGATTCAGTCACAAGCCATTAAACCTCCCCGGGTCCCTTCTAAATGGGCGAGCTCTACTTCCTTTGCTTCATCATATTTCTCTCCATAATCCAATATGAGGTGTGTGAGCTGCTATAAAATGGCCTGTGGCACTTCTAATAACTTTGCCAGCTTTATTACGTTTATGGCCAACTTTCATCAAATGAGCAACATGCCTATTCTTTGATGTGATTAGAGTGTGCTGCTGAGACAGGACTTAGAGTACATCATCATGTTTTCTAAAAATGCAACTGATTTCATGCTGTTATTAGGTTGATTTAGTTGCTGAGTTTTACACCCAGGACAATGTGCGCCTGTGCTTGTAAAATGTGCCGTTTTCACAGTTAAAATTTATAAGAAACAACCAGCTTTTCCCACATTCCAGTAGCTCTACATACAGCTGCTAATTACATTGGAAGGTTATTTCATTAGCATATCAGCAGTAATTTCAACACTCAGATTTCTTTGGAGACGTGCTTAATGAGGAGAATAATAAGATTTAGTCAGTCCTCCATTTGGTATTCAGTTTAACAAACCTCTCCAATCAGTATGCTGGAGCGTAGTAACAGAGGAGAAATCTGTTTCTCAGTGTATTTTTACATTCTTCTATTTTTCCTTCACTTTAGCCAAACTAGGGTTATGCATGTCAAAATATCCCCCTAAACTCCACCTTGTGTTGTATCACTAACCTTGCCTCTGCTTTTTTTTGACTCTGTCTATTTGCAACAGCAATGCAGGATGATAATGAGCTATGTCAGTCCAGCACAGGTGTCTTAATAGTTGCAGCTCAGCCAAAGACAAGAGATGAGTATCCCTACTTGCATACATTGCAATTCTGTCAGCAGCAGCAGCAGCAGCACCAACAGCAGACACCTGAACCCTTGCTAATGCTGTCTCCCCTTTATTATGACACGGCAGCCTTGCAGATGCTTGTCCAATCAACTCTGCAGCCAATTTTCTCTCATCCCATCTCTGTTAGAAGCGGCATTGTTTGGCAGCAGAAGGCAGAAGAGGATCCAAACCCCAGTTAGATGCATCTTGTTATTTCAGACAGAGAAAAGAGCAAAGGAGACACTGCTGTCATTGGGATGACTGAGGCAGCTTCCATGGTTACAGCTCTGGAATGTGTGTTTGGCATCATAGTAATAAGAAACTGCTCTGGTGCAATGAAAAAAAAAAAAATGAAGTGAAAACACAGCAGATGCCTCAAAGTGATTTTTCTCTGATGAAATTATCTTTATTATCCCAGATTGTCCAAGAGATGGCAGTATACCATTTAACTGTTCTGAGTCAGCTCTCCTATTTGAATGTACGCATGCAAAGAGGGTAGATTTAGCATGTAGTCCTCCGATACTTAAGCTTAAACAAATATCCAGATGAGGAACAGACTGTTGTCACACATTTGCATTTAGATTTGGTATTTTTACACTGACTAATTCACAAAAGACAAGAGATCTATTTAAAAATCAACGTAGAACAAACCTTTTGAGAGTATTTTTATTTCAGGGTATTCCTGTGTTATCTTTTGATGTTGAAACAGACCCCAAGTGTATTTTCCAAGTTCTTTGTGGTGTGATGGTCTTTGAAGAGCCCTGGCTCTAGAGTTAATGTATAACACACTCAATCTTAATTCATTTTCATTTCCAAAAACCTTCTTTAAAAGTGATTCCCTCGTTGCCTAGCGCTGATTCTCACATTGAGATCTGGGAATAATGCATTTATTCCCTGATGCAGATGCTCCCCTTTGTTTCTGTGATTGAAGCCCAGTCTGTGAACAGGATATCAAGTGTGAGATGAGGTCATCACTCAACCCTCCTGACAACCTGAATCCCTGTGAAAACACTGCCACCAAATGCTTCTCTCAGAATGGCTCTTATTGGTGCAACAACACCTCTGAGCTCACATACGCACACGCACGCACGCACGCACGCATGCACGCACACACACACACACACACACACATTAGGATAGGTAGTGGTATAGTTATGCAAGGACATGCGCAACAAGAAAGCATTTTTATCTCAGGGATAAAACTCTTGCTTTCTTTCCTTTCTTCTCTCCTCTGGTTGTCTTGGTGCAAAAACTGTGTGTGTGTGTGTGTGTGTGTGTGTGTTGTCACTTGTTTTTCACATGCCCTCAGATGATTAATGAAAACACATGATGTGCTGTTCCTTTTTAAAATGTCACCATCAATATGTTTGTCAATACCCTGACTGGAAGACAGAGAATCCACCACACAGAAAAGAATGGTACTCTTTAAGTGCTTATTAAGTTTATAGTATGATGTTGTGTGTGAGTGTGTGTATGTACCACAAGAAATCAATCTCTTTCAGCTGTATGGCTGAGAGAGTTTGACTTCAGCTTTGCATTCACGAGTGATGCTCCAGTTTTATAACCTCATGGCAGAAGTAATGTGAGGGCAGATCTGCCCTTTTAACACTAAAATTGGGTGAGGCTGTGTTTTAAGAGCTGTGGGGAAATTCCTGCTTTTAATTGAACTGTGAAGGAGTTTTACTCCAGAATCAGCCCACTTTCCAGGTCAGTTTTCTTTGCATGTTCACCCCATAGATCATGAAGGTGTGTGAATTTTACAACACATTTCTTTTTCTTCTGGTCATCCCACTGGATACAAAAAAAAAAAAAAATGAAAGTATTCACACTGTGCAGGTTTTGCTGTCACCAGGTAGCTCTGTTGTTATAAGTTATTAAGGGTAAACAATGCAAGACATATTACCAGGAGCTGAACGAATAATCTGACATATGTGATTCCAGAGAGTCATAGTAGTAGAATAAAACTCAAGCCAGCAGGGGAGTACTTGATTGTGCTATATTGACTAGAAACCTAGGTGGGATCGGGGTGGGGGAGGAACATTCAACTTTGGCTTTGGCTCTGTGCAATAGTAGCAAAACCTGCTTACACCTTTTGATTGTGTGGAATAATTTTGACCTGTTTCATCATTAAAGCTTCCTCCATCATTACCTGCGTAAGTGTGTTTGTGTGTACTGTACAACTATCCTTGGGGGAACTGGTTTAAATTTTTAACATTTTGTGAATATGAGGACATTTGGGGGATTAAGAGTTGGATTTAGGGGTTAATATTGGTGTAACCCCAAATCCACCAATATTAACCCTAAATCCAACTGTGATTGTGATAGGTAAAGTTGAAGTAAGAGTCAGTAAAATGCATTAGATTAGTTCTTTACCTGATAATGACAATACGAGATGTGTGTGCATGTATAGCGACAACTTGATGTAATGATCCTATTAAAACTATGCTGGTCCACAGTGCAAAAAAACTGCAGTTATGAAGCAGAAAAGGCAAAAAAATCTTTTACTATGACTGCATTCTTAACACTCATTAATCTTATCTATACAGAAATGGATCTTATGTTATTATCTATATGTTAAACCCTGATCCACGCTGTCACTCCCTGATGGAGCTTAACTGTCACGTGTGGCTGTATGATGACATCGTTTACCTGTGATGTCTCTCCACATGACAATACACATATGTTTAACAGCTGAACTGATAATGTGGAGGGATGGATGATGTTGCTACACTGCTGACTTTTATGTAAGAGACCACAAGATCAACACCCTTCCATTACAACATTGTCCATTGTTGTTTTATTTTTCTGCCTTCCCCTCACTAATGAGTTGTTATGGTTGGATTAGAAGATGAAAGCATGTGGTCTGGAATCAGCTTGCATTGTTAGGATTAGATGTTACTACATATATGATTAGAAAAATAAAGACATAAATATGAAATGTTTTAATATTCATGTATTGCCTTCAAAGTCATGCTACATGGAAACAATAGTTTGCACATACGCTGTCATTTTTTTGTATTCCTTCACCGCCCCCACCTCTTGTCCTAGGATGGAAATCATGTTTTGCTAATTACTGTTCCTTCTAAAAATTCAAAATGATCTATTTGGTTGTGTTTATGTTCAAGTTGAGATGAATGTTTCCACATTATCTCACAAATTGACTGACCAATTGCTTATAGTCAGCAAGAGTTCATCTACCTTGCAAGTCTGAGGTGTACAGCTCAGCATGTGGAGAAATGGTGAGAGTACAGTTCTTTCTGGTGCACCTGTGCTGCTGACCACCTTTTTAGACACACAATCTTCTAACAAACTGTTTGTTAGGTAGTCATAACTCCAGGTGGTTGTGCAGACATTCACTTTTTAGTTTATGAAGCTTTTTCAAATAACAGTGCAGGCTAAATTGTGTTAAAGGCACTTGAGAAATCAAAGAACATGATCTTTACGGTGCTGCCTGATTTGTCCAGGGGAGAGTGGGCTCACTGAATCAGGTGAAACTTTAACATCAGACACACTATATAAAGCAAACTGTAATGGGTCCTGAAAGGTGTTAACTTGCTTATTGAAATGAGCCAATAGCGATCTTTCAAGAACTTTCATGATGTAGGGCAGGGCTATTCAATTCGGTCCTACGAGGGCCGCAATCCAGCAGGTTTTCCATGTATTCCTGCTTCAACACACCTGACTCAAATTAATTAGTCATTGTTCAGAACTTGATTGGCTGTTAGATCCATTTAATTTGAGTCAGGTGTGTTGAAGCAGGGATACATGGAAAACCTGCTGGATTGCGGCCCTCGTAGGACCAAATTGAATAGCCCTGATGTAGGGCAACTGGTCTGTAGTCACTGAGAGCAGATGGCTGAGGCGCAAGCAGAGACTCCTGTAAAAGTTTTTCCTGGCCGACTTCTACATGAACTATTGTACAGGTTTATTTCAAATGTAAACACAGAACAATTTGGGAGATACAAATGCTACTTTTAAGGCTACTTGCCTTTTCAAAATGTAGAAGGAAACTATGTTGCTCTTTTTTATATAGGATGAATACACCATGTCCTTGCAGCATATCTTCATTTGTGTGTGTAATATAGCAACTCTTGGTGCAATTTGACTTCTTTATGTATTTCAAGAGTTCTTTGTGAATTTTCTGCTAGTAGTAACATATTATATGGCTAACTAATATACAATAAGCACATGTATTAGTCATACATACAGCTTTACTTTGAGAACTGGTACTGTCTGTTGACGAAAAATAAGTCAGGGAAGCTGTCCAGTCAAAGCATGATCTGATCTATCTGTCTATGTTTATGAGCTATTTGTTAGTTTGAAGTAAAAATTACAGCATGGGTGTATACTTTGATTCAGATAAGGAAACCAAACTACCTGTACAAGAGTGAACACAACCTAAGTCTTGTGTATATAGTGTGTTTTATGTGTGGATCGTGAAAATAAAAATTGTAAACTGTCTATTTTAATTATGTAGATATACAGGAACAGTACTGTTGATAGCAGGTCAGTGTCTAACTTGCAGACCAGAGTGGGTGATAATCCTCGCTAACAAGACGTCATCATGGGTATCATTATGTTTAAAACATTTGTCTGAAGTGTGTTTTGTTACTGGGATTGTTTTAATACACTACAGTTGTGACTTCCACCATGTCTTGTAGCAATTCACTGTGTGATATTAACAACCCACTTAGGAATAAAGTGAATATAAATGGCACCAAAATGTAGTGTGAAACTTGGCCTAAGAGCATCTGTGCCTTGCTATGTCTTCTTCCTACATTTTCAGAAAGGTTTTTAAGGCAAATTCTATCAAAGAAACATAATTTGCATCAAAAGCTGATGAAACAGGAAGTGGTTATGATGCCAGCTCAGCTAAACCGGTACAACTGTAACATGCTTCAAAGATGCTCTGCAAAGTTATTTTTCAATCCCATATTTCTGAACATTTGTTGCTTCAGTGTTTTATTCCTACATCTTGTCTCTGCTAGAGGTTTCGTCACCCTTGATTTACAGCTCACATTAGCTTTTTGAGTGTATTTATCACAGTTCTGGTGGCACAAACAGAGAAGAACCCAAAAAACTACTTCTCTGGGAATTTAGTGACTTCTTTTTACCCAAAATAGAAAGGATCGGTGCTCCATCTCATAAAGTTGTGACTTTGGTTTGATATTGGACATGAAGGTAGAACTAAGAAATTGAGGCATGTAGACCTGAGGGTCTTCAAGAAGGGAATGTTCAGTTGTTGACTTCACGTGCTCTACCTGTAGGGGTGGTCATGATTTTATTGTCAAGTGTGAAGGGCAAACTGTAAACAATGTGAGACTGTAAGTAATGAGTCCTTTCCCTTCATCTGCTCTTGACTGGCTTGATTGTGGAGTATAATGCAGACAAGCAAGCTGTCATTTCTATGGAAATGAAAAGCGGCAGCCATTGGTGTTAAGGAATAGCTCAAAGGGGTTAAAGACTGATGGTGTTAACGACACCACAGCAGGCCTGTATTGCTACCCGCCATTGCCACTGATGAGTTTTTTTTTTTTTTTCTCAGTCAGTGATGACGTCCTCAGGCTTCTGTGAGCATGTGGATGGCCATCAACTCCTAAAATCATGCTGGTCGTGTAATGAGGAAATCCATGATGGCAAATTGTGCTCTGGGCACCTTTTGGCTGTGCTGGCTCCACCAGAGGGCATGTGCACAGAGACAGTCAGGGTTGGTGGGGGGTGCTTCAGCTGGTGAGCAGGATTTCCTCATTATCTGGATGTGAGAGCCACAAGGGTGGACTAATACAGAGGGCTGTGTAGTCACATTAATCATGCTGTCACACATGCATAGGCCTACTCCTGAAACAAGAGTTCAAGCCATCACATGCTGGTGCACTGCATAAGACAATAAGTAGTTGTTGAGGTATTCAGGCACATACAGCAGGACTAACACTCTGTTTTTCTTCTTTGCTAGAAGATTTCTCTTGGTATTATTCAGGGACGTGTGCTGTAATCTAGTTTTCCGACTCATCGGTGCTGTGCTGCACCTGCATTAGCTCTCTGTGTGGGAGGAATCCTGCTATTTCTCCTCAGTGAGCCATTGGTGGTGCACAGTGTCTGCTGTGAGCCACACCATGCCACTGTTCACATTTTACTGGCTCTGTGTTTGTGCACAGGGGATAAATCCGATGATTTGCATGGATATAGCTTTGAGAAAACACAGTGATGAAATCCCTCCCACCCAAAATGGAAATCAGGCTACAAGAGAAAATTATGCATGCCTCCTGGCACTGCAGGGGCAGAAGGTTACAAGGTGCAGTATTTAAGAACAGTCCTACTGCTTGCTCAGCCAGTAGATGAGGTCAAAATGTATTTTCTTCTTCCTAAAGGATGCATACAATGCAGTTAATGCCATTGATAAAAAGGGAACTTTTTATTAAACATCATTCTAATTTCATTAAAGACGAGCAGCGGAGTTCCTGAGTTTCTGTCAACGCAAACGAAAATGCTTCAGTTAGCATTTTGAGGCAGACTGATTAGTCAGTGTGTGCAATGCTGCTGCATCAGGAAGGTGAAATGGAAAATTTAGACAATGCTGTGCACTGGAATTCAGCAGATGAACAGATGATGCATTTCTCTCAGGCTCCCTGCCTCTATTAATTTTCTTTCATTGATTGACACTGGACAGCATGACGTTTACCGTTCATGCAAGCAGGTGTCGATAACGAAGGAATTTATTGCCATTTGGCTTCTGAAAATTAATAACAGCTCAGTGGAAGCTGAGAAATAGTGGCAAGCGTGTGTTTTTATTACTTCTGTCTTTGTGAGAACCTGCCTGAGACAGAGATTATTTTTGCTCACTATTTCTAGGGCACGTTAGAGGGCTTGTTCAGTGTTAGATTTAACCAAATGACACGGAGGGGGTGTTTCCACAAGTACAGTATCACAAACACGTGTGTGGTATTGCATGTCCATGTCTGTGAGCATCAATCATTTTTATTGAAGGAAACGTTTTGGCAGGTCTTCACTTCGTTGTTAGGCTAAGTGAGGTTTTGGGGTTAAGATTAAAAATAGTTTTAAGTCAAACCAGCAAGAGGTGATTATAATTTAAATTGTCAGGCAGTTCAGTGGACATTGCTTTTTTTAAACATGAGAGGCCAGGGTATCGGTTATTTGCGCACAAGATGGAAGTTCAACATTAAGTCATTGTTTAGTGTTGTGTTCATCAGCTTCTGATAGAAATATGTGTCTTTGATGGTAAAAACTCTATTATCAGCAACTGTTTACATTGTCGTCTGTCATTTGAGGTTGGTTAGGGATTCTAGCAGATTACCAGACAAATGGCTGCTTAAGTCCGAATCAACAGACTGGAAAAATATCTGCTGAACTACTCTGTAGAGCAGAGAAGTGAAGACCAAACAACAGTGTCCTCAATTGCACTGAAGTACACAAACATGCGAATTCTCTTTTCAGAACACAACACGATGCTGTCAACTTTGCGCTGGCTTTGTCTGGCTTTCTGACATTTTAACTTTCTGCAGCCTTTGAAGATATTAAGACTTTTCATGAAAGCCTTGTCTGTTTCTGTCAAATACCAGGTTGAAAGAAGAACAGCACTCTTTTAT
Organism: Melanotaenia boesemani; assembly: GCF_017639745.1. Taxonomy (NCBI): domain Eukaryota; kingdom Metazoa; phylum Chordata; class Actinopteri; order Atheriniformes; family Melanotaeniidae; genus Melanotaenia; species Melanotaenia boesemani. The sequence goes on from NC_055694.1 coordinate 17,321,483, forward strand.
TTTCAAGCAAATTTGGTGGCTCTTTGAGTGTTTTGACTTTTGTAGATAATTACATTTGTAACGATTGTCTCCTTTTCCTTTTCAGAGCTGCCTAACCACTGAGGTACCGAGCCAAGTGACCTATCAAACCTGACTGCAGGTGTTTGCCACCCATTAAGTGCAATTTACAGGACCGCTTCACCAATTTTACATGTCAAAATAATTTTCCTGGAGTACTCTACAGCCTGAAAGTTTATTATAATTACCTTTGTGGATGTGAAAGTGCTCCATCAAGTCTTGGAAAATGTTTCAAGATCTAACAGATAAATCAGGATTGGATTTTTTTTTTTCTTTTAAATAAAATGGACATACATAAAAGATGTAAAGCAACAAGATGCACATTGTGGAGTTTAGTTTTCTTTCAGTCTGACTCATTGTAAAAATGAAAATCACTGTGTCTCTTGTTCTCTTCTGTATCTGCCCTGACTTGAATTTGTCTCGCATTTGCCCCAAAAGCTTCAGAAAGAGATATTAAGAACTGCTGGAAGGCAGCAAAAGAGTTTGTTACAGAGTTACATTTAGTCATGACTTTTTAATGAGTTTTACGACCCAGAGACAAACAAAAGGTTGAAATTTTTATGCAACCAGCAGTCTTATGCAATCTGCTGCATCTGTTGGATTGCAGAGACACAAGCTACCAATCTGGTCAGACAGCAATCACATCTGACACTGCTTTTAGTTATTCTGGTTTGATTGAGTCTTTAAAATGTCTTATTTTACATGAGCAGAAAGAGAAGAAAGTAGAAGTCGCATCAGATGTCAATCAGTCCATTGATCACAAGGTTTTGTCTTTGAAGCATCACTTCTTCAGAGCAGGCAGTTTGAAGCATCCTTCATGTGTTTATCAAACACAATGTGAAGATGAGATTAACAAAAACTCATCACAGTCCTTTTTTAACATGTGACCACATCTGAGGGAGACAACAGCTTTGCTTGAACATGCACAGAAACAACTGGAGCAGCACACAGAAACAAAAACATGTGACAGGCAAGACAAATGCAGCCGATGAGCTGCTGCCGGATGATAGCAACTAATTAGAGAGTTTTCTCTTCCGCTCAAGGGGCTGTCTTATGATTAAGAGAGCCCAATGAATATGTATATGGTTTGAGCACAGGGATGGCTGGATCTAGGTCAGGCTGCTGGTGGATGACGAGTTGCTTATGAAGTGAAGCGAGAAGACACACAATGTTGGTGCACTATTCAGAGAAGTCCTCAAGAGGCACTCAAATGTGAGGGACCTTAACTTTCCCAGATTATGTCTATAACAAGTTTGGCATTCACGGGGAGCCGGCTCATCCTGCTGAGAAGTCCTAAATGACTTCTCTGGGGATCGTTTCTGTCTGTTACAGCTTGGCATTTACATACAGCAACTAGGTTCATTGATTGGATTCTGCAAACAGAGTGTGAAGCAGACATTTCACCATGATGGTAGAGTCACGTCAGAGTCTAATATTGTGTTGAAAGAATATCTTTTGCAATTATTTCAGAGATTCTTTCTGACAAATAAGTGAAAAATAGTCATAAATAAAAAGTTGTGGATTTGAAAGTCATAAGTCAGATTTCCCAATGTCCATTTAGCTCTCTGAGGTAAAGTGGATGTGTTTTGAAGATTGTGTTTCAGCCTAAAATCTCTTTTCTATACAGGATAATTACTATGGTAAAGGCTGTAAAAATACCTAAATAAATAAACAAAAACAACACAGAAATGTAAACGGAAATGCATGAGAGAATATGGGATTGATGTGATTATTATGGGAAAAGTTAAATATTTTCATGCTGCAAATCAGCTGATTCAAATAAAATGGTTTTCCATGACCCAATAATTTGAGTCAGGTTTGTTGCAGCAGGGAAACATCTAAAACCAGCAGAACAATGGCCCTTGAGGACCAGAGTTGCAGATCCCTGTCCAATGCTGTATCGAATCTGTGCAGAAATGTTGCTGAGTTCTCTGGACAGGAACACACTAATGCCAGCGATAACAAAGACCACCCAGACTGTTGTAAGTGAAAGGTGTTAAAGCCAGTTTCTGACATGGTGTGAGGCATACACCAATGACCATGGCATCGAATTCTGTGTGAGAAATGTGTGAATGAAGTTGATTAGAATTTTTGAGAGACATGTGCTGTCATCACTGCGATGAACTGGCGACCTGTGCAGGGTGTACCCCACCTGGGATAGGCTCCAATTTCCCCGCGATCCTTAATTGGATGAAGCATTACAGAAAATTAATGAATGAATGCTGCCATCAATGTGCATGGTTATTTCAGCACATCTCATTCTCACAACTTACAGTTTCATGTACACAGTAAGCATGCTTGACTGGCCTGCCTAGTCCAGACCTGTTTCTTTTTGAAAAAAGCATGGGGCATATAATAATAATAATAATAATAATAATAATAATAATAGACTGACTCAGTTCCCAAATGATTAAAATGTCATTAAAAGTAATTATGGCTTATTCATGGTACATTCATAAAAGTGGCTCCATCCATGTTTTTTATATTACTGGTATAAAATTTGAAAATGGCTTATTGTTCCTGAAGATAAGTAATTTAGTCTGTGAAGACACTGGTAAACATTTTTTTGGACCAGTTTCTGTTAAGAGGTTAAAGTAATGAGAGAAAGTACCTGACTGCCATGCAGCTGAGTCTTCCTCTCCTCCTGTCATAGATGTCTAACCAAGAGATCTGTCAAAGGATATGAGAAACCCCCCCTCCATTATTTTCTTTCATTAAAATGTGCAAGCATTTCTTTCTATCACTTGCAATCACACACGGGAATATTGAAACATTATACGATTCCTGCATGCATGACAGCTCTCAATAAATTCAGTGATTTGTTTCAGATCTTTTTTCATTTTGAGGGAAATTGCTTGAATGTATTACCTCATATTCTATGTGCAACATTTCAAAGCAAAGCCACAGAAAACCAAATGTGGGTAGCTAAAACCCTACTTGTCACTGAAAATTCTCAACATGTCATCACAGAAGAAAATCTAAGATTCGCTCAACAAAAGGATTTTGTCTCTGATTCCTGCTGCTGCTTCCAGTCACACCACACAGAGCAGGTTACAGGCTGAAATACGTCTGCTGAGCTATATAATAAGGAATGTCTCCGCTTTATGGGACAGTGAATCTCTGTCTCAACATAATGAACTCCCTGACAGGGAAGTAAAACAAAACTGTTTCCTGTCACTACAACTGAAAAAAAGCGTTAGTGTTGTAGTGATGGTGGGGGAACGGCTGCTGACATCCCATTTATTGGTGTTCAATCAATGCAGCAGCTCAGATTCTGCTACAGTGATGCTGTGACACATGCATGCATCCACACATAAAGAGAAGGCATGTCCTATGATCCTATCTGTACTGGCCACATCTCGTATTTTCTCTGACACATGGAAGATAAGTGAGCCAGGATCTGACACTTTTCTTCCTTGCAGGGTTAGTAACACACCACCTCACCTCAATGCAGCTGTATTGGACAATGCAGTGGTGCAACAATGGACTAAAGACCATCTTTTGTTTGAGTTCAATTGTTCTTTTATTCTGTTATGTATGACTGGAAATTCACAGATTTCTTCTCTAGAGAAGCCTCAGTATACTCTTTATTTCTAAAAAGAGGGTCAAATTTCAATATATCTGACTGCCGAGCAGTTCTCAAGGCTGTTTTAAGTGAGCTTAGGACCAGGTAAGACAGCAGCATTTCAGGGCTCACCTTCCCATATGGCTAATTCTTTGCATGATTGAGCTTTAACCTGCATTTGTGGAAGCACAGCAAACTGTGCTTACTGACAATGATTTCTAGAAGTGTCCCTAAGCCCAAGTAATGAGCTCCATGGCAGAATGATGCTTGTTTGTAATGTAGCACTGCCAGAGGACATCTAGAATTGATTTGCAGCCACCTCCCTTGCACAGAGATGTACAGTATCCAGGTTCTCTGAAAATTTTGATCAAGTTGTAAAAAGATTGGTGAATATTTAAAGTCTTCACAATTTTGCATTGAGAAACATTATCTTGAAATTACCTCACAATACACAGAGATTTTTGCCCATCTTTATTTTGGAGAGACTCTGTTTCTCTAAAATGTTCTTTTTATAAGAAATAATTTAATTGACCTGCAGCCAATTAAATGTTAAAAGTCCCTCCAGTTGTCTTTTTTCGTTTTTTAGGCATGGAATTGGGGTAACAGTAATAATAGTAGATTTAAAAACTTGGACAAAAAAAAAAAAAAAAAAAAAAATGACAGTAATTTCTTTACTCAGATAATCAATCCATTATTTACTTGCATGGTATAAGTTTGTAAATCATTGCTGTTTGCATGTCCTCCTTTGTGCAGCAATAGACAAACCATTTACTTTAATTGTTGATTTGCTCAGCACATCAAATTGTCGGCATTTCAGCCAGTTCCTCTGTATAGAGCAGCTGTCGGTGGACACATCCTTCCATGACATTTCTGTTTGAGGGTAGAACTTGTAAGCTGTAAAACTTTAACTAAATTATTTTTAATTATTCTTTCGTAGAACAACGTATGTGTTTAGGTCATTGTTTTGCAGAAATATCTACTTGGGATTCAGCTCCTAAACAAAACATTCTGACATTTGTATTTGAGATTCATTATGTTAATTCTGAATGAAATCTTCCATAGTTAATGCAGAACTGTTACACTCGGTTACAGCACAACAGAGACATGAAACTACTACAGCCATGTTTCACAGATGTGATAAGATTATCATGCTAAAAAGAGCTCAGTGTGAGAGAGGTCTTTCATGGCTACATGTCTGCACTCTCTTGAAATACTTGACAACCTCTTTTTCACATATGATATTCTAATTCCCAGATTTTTTTAAAATTCCCTCTTGTTTAAATAAAACAGGGCACAGAATTTCTTCATTGATCAACAACATATGGCTAATTCAGAATTTACTCTAAATCTCAGATTTTTACTTTTGCGTCACGGATATGTACAGTTGGTTCATTTTAATCAGTGAATAAAAAGTTAAATGTAATTTTTTTCTCATATTTATTTGAACAGGATCTTCTTAGGATTTGTGTGGAAATATAATGCGTTATGTCATTTTTATGCAGAATACAGATCAAACACTCAAACTTTAATACACTGATTGAGAATTAAAATGGCCCAGTTTCTTACGATGCTAATAAATTATTCTTAAAATAAAAAACAAACAAACAAACAAACAAACAAAAAAAAAAAAACCCCCAAAAAACAAAACAAAACAAAAAAAATCTAATTTTATTATTTTTAGTGGCAAAAAGTCTTACAGCAAAGATTTAACTTGAATTAAAATGGAATTAACTGAGAGGTATCAATTAAAAACGTCTTGGGACTTCTCACTGATGAGAGTTTGAGCCTGAAATAGCATGTTGATTGTGTTGGTAATCTATTGGTACAATAAGGAGGTTTAGCCATCTTGTCACTCCAAAGTGTCTTCTCACTTTGTATTACAACCTTATACTCACGTACTGCAACGTGGCATGGAGGAGCACTTTCTCTATAAGATTTTACTGGGTCAGAAGCGTATTGTTAGAATAGCATTTCGATCAGAACCATGCATATCTTCTGCATCTTTTCTTTCAGAAACTTAAAACTCTGTCAGTTCATGAAAATAATATTTTTCAAATATGTATCTTAATCTATGAGATTTTGTCAACTGATGGAAAAATTCCTAAACAGTTCAATATTTACTTTAAAGCAAATTAATCCGTTCACTTACACAATACACGTCAGTCAAAAGATCTCAATCCTCCCAAATATCTTATTTGTAGAGGCCAATTCTCTATCCGTTTTAGGAGTACTACATTTTGGGAGCAGTTTTTCTATTTGGCAAGCCATTGTTCATCTGAAAAACAGCAACATGACTGGAAAATCTCTTAAAACCTCTGGAAAAGTTATTAGACATAGAAGAAAAAATAATAAAAAGACAACAAAAGAGGTGTTCACACAGTTGAAAACCAGTGATAAACTGTATTTTTTTCTTAAAAAAAAGGTGTTTCTTATCCACAGTGTCCCATATAAACAGGTTTAAAAGAAGCTCCCCTGTCTGTATCTCCTGTGTGATTCTGCAGTAGTGTTGGCTGATGGCAGCAGGCTGCGAGTTTGTGCTTTTAACAACTAAAATATGTGTCTGAACACCAAGACAAGCAAACATCTGTTCTTTACTACGATCATTAAGGGAATGTGCTTCTTGTATTTCTTTCATGGTACATTTGGAAAATGTTGCTTTACAGATGTTCACTTCAAAGTAGATGCATGGACTGTTTCCAGGCTGAAAAACTAAAATGCTTGTCTTTATTGTAAGGCTTCTTCATAAAACAGGAAATGCAAGCAGCACAGATGGAGATCTTTTCCCTCTCTCACATTTTGTGGTAGAATGCTTTCTTAGGTCTTTGTTAAATTAATGTAGATATGTCACCTGAGACAAATCAGATATATCCTGCATTGAAAATTATGCTTAAAGCTACATTTATTTCTATTCTAATTTATCAAATGACTTTGTGCCATGTGAAAATGGGCTGGTACCATGCTACCGATGATTAATCTGCAGAGGAGTGCAATCCCAAATCACAGCTTCTGAGTTTCTCTTTGCTTATTGTTGATACGTTTTCAATTTCACTCTTCCTTTTGTTTTTATTTACTTTTTTAAATAAACACTATGGGCACTTCTTGCCAACTTGTCTTTGAAACCAGTGGGGACCAGTAGGGTAAAAGGCAGAGTGTACTCTACCGAGAGTTGGGAACACCTCGGGATAACCCAGGATGGTGAATGTGGCCGCGGAGAGGAAAGTCTGGGCTTCCCTGCTTAGGCAGCTGCCCCCGCGACCCAAGGCAGAAAATGGATGGATATTGCCAAACTTGTTTTATGGTTGCACTATGTAAGAAGTACAGAAAGACCCCCCCAAAAAACACATATAACTGTTGCAGTGCTATGTAAGTTTTTACCACTTGATTGACCAGATTGCTGTTTGATTTTCTTTTTATTTACCTGAAGTAGCTGATATTTTGTTACCATAGGGAGCAGATGATTACATGTTTGCTTTTGTGCATTCTGTTACACTAGTGGACCTATATCTCATTTTATCATCTAAAGTTTAGGATCTAATGTTTGCCCCAGAGAAGTAAAAGCACTCAGGAAAATGTAGAGTGATAAAATGCCAAACACTGTAGGTTATATAACTCTGTAGCCATTTGTAGAGCAGAGAAGTTTTCAAATTAAATAAAAAATATAAACTGCACATAATAAAAAAATATATAAATTTGTAATCTATTGTGCCAATTTTAACATATTTTTTGTTCCTTTAGACTTTCACCCCTATGTGACCTCCTATTGTTATTGATGCTGAGGCCTGCTTCTGATGCAGAGCAGGTGTGGGCGGTAATACTGCTTACACACACACACACACACACACACACACACACACACACACACACACACACACACGCACACACACACGCACACACACCCTACTGAGAGAGTTTCTTATGGCCATAATTACACTCTTTCCACAGCTATAGGAAGCGGGTTGGCTGCAGGTAGGAATGGAGGAGAGATTCTCAGCAGGCAGCAAGGAACAGTGAGCTGAAGGGAGCTCAGAATCAGTCTACCAACAGCCACTGCCAGTCCCAATTACAGAGTGAACATGAATAATGGTAAATCAGTGCTCTGTTGGTTCAAAATACACAACATTATGTGCCCAGTCAGTCCAGTTCTGAGACAGATCCCCCACAATTCTTGCTGCTCAGAAATGACAATTGGAGAATGATGGATGGCGTGTTGCATAGACCACACTGAGAATGTCGCTGCATGAATATTTGACATATGAACTATGTAGGCACGTAAAAATGTTCCATATGAGGAGGTTATACATTTGAATATGTCACAAATTGTAGCAGCTGTGGGTGTTTGCCTGAAAATTGATGATTTATAAGGCATTTGATGTTTGCATGGGGAGTATACCATTTATTGCTATAAAAATGTTTCAAAGTAGGAGAACTTTCTTGGGATATATCTTTTCAAAGCACAATATATGGAGTAAATCCCTAATGACTTTCTAATAGTATGTCACAAGTAGTAAATCTCTTATCCTATCTCAATTTTTATGTATTTGAATTTGGTTGTACATGATTTAACAATACAGAGAACCTGGAACTCCCCCCACCCCCCCCCCAAAAAAAAAAAAATTTTTTATTGGCAACACCAAGGAGAAATGAACCACTGACTGAAGCTGTGGGAGTCTGAGGAGCTGTCCAGATGCTGAAAGAGCATGCAGCCTCCCTGTTAATTATAAGCTGGTTTTAGGGGCTGGTGTGATTTAATAGAAGCTAAGAACATGTAATCCAAACGTTTATTTTAACATTTCTATTTGGCATTAATTCAATGCATGTGGGTTTATTTGATAAAAACTCTCGTGTAGGCTGTTTTTTCTTTTCTTGAAAGAAAGAAAGAAAGAAAGAAAGAAAGAAAGAAAGAAAGAAAATTGCTTTCTTGTTGGTTGTTTTAGTTGAGTTAAAAAAATTGTCAACCCTTTCCGAAATATCAGAAGGTACAGTTCGTGGCGTTTCATGTTTCGTGGTCTAGTATTTTCTGTTAGAGACCCTTCAATACAATTTGCACCAATAAACAACTATCTGCCCGCCACAGATCACCAGACTGAAACTACATGTCGGTCACAGCTGCGCTTACAGTTGGAGAATGCGGACGGGAGGGGCGGAGTTCACTGCATTTACTTTTCAAAGCTCCTCTGGCTCAGGCAGAAGAAGCTTCTTCTTTGTCCGAAAAACAGCGGAGTTGGCGTGGATGCGTCTTGGCATGTGATCCCACTTAGGTTAAATCAGTCGTCTTACTACTGCAGCCTCCAGTGAAACTTTTCATGCGGTTGCCCGTCCAACGGACAGTACCTGGCAGGTTTGTCTGGACCGTGTTTGCTTCTGCTCTCTTGTCCGCTGCGCTCCGGTTCTCCACCCTCGGCTCCCCAGGTTTAGAAGGACTCACGCGGCCAGTGGAGCAGGCCTGGGTCTCCCGCACGCATGGAGGGAGACGTTATGGACAAGGTGGAAGCCACGGCGACGGTCTGTGACTTCGACCCCATCAGCGGGAGCATCCCAGCCACCAAAGTGGAGATCACCGTTTCCTGCAGGTGAGTCCACAACGGTGCTGGTGGTACCGTGTCTGCGTCAGCGTTTGGCAAGCTTCGCGCGTTCTGGCTACGTTTTACTGTGTGAGATGATCAGACTAGACATTATGCGTAAGGAGTTTAATTCAAATGATTAATTAATTACGGAACAAGAACCTGAACTGCGCTATTTTTTTTTTTAAAAAAGGAAAAAGAGCAAAATGAAAGATTTTAAGAATAAAAAAAACTTTACAGGAGAATGCTATACACAGTCCTCATCCGCCTATGTACAGGCGCACCAGACGTCGTTAAAAATCAGAGCAAATATATGTAAATGTAAAACTGTGAAGTAGAAAAACAGTTTTCAGTCAGTGTTGCAGTTATTTAAAAAGTTAGAGTTAATCATCTTAACACAAAATTGTCCCTCTGAACTTTTACGATTTTGTTTGCACGTTCCTTTATCGTCCAGATTAGCTATTTGGTGTCTCTTTCATCCAGTGTCAGGTACAGTGCCATGTATTGCTTTTGCGCGCGTCACGTATGGAGATATCTGCCGCGATTGACGCGAGGTTCCCCTTGAGGCAGCGTGTCAGGCGTGAATCTGCTTTCCAGGCTCCGACAACGACACCAGTTTGTGACAGAGGTGTAGAAATAAATGGAGAACATATTTCCCCTGAAATCTTGGGATAAAGCCCACTAAATTTACTTATAGAGTCGTGGGAGAAATATGCCACGAAGATTCGAGGAGCCTCAGTTAGGTAGGGTGGGGCAGCGCGGGTTGCAGGTAGAGACCCTGGATGGATTACGGAATGGTGCTAAAGCATATCTAAGCTTTAAGTCTTGAAATACAGGATGTACAATTATAATATATGTTCACATGAAATGTGGTGTCAATCAGTGTGCGACATTTAACCCCGATCTATAGAGTTATGCTCTCTGTCCCTCCTGGTCTATGACTGTGTTATGTAAATGAGACAAGAAAAGCACCAAAGCTGCTCAAACATTATGACTACATTTTTATTTGGTCTATTTATTCATTTGATGTTCACTCTTACCCATATTATTGATCTGGATTAGGTTAAATGAAATAGACTGATACCGTTTCAAATTACACAGTTAGTTAACAAACTCAGTGAAGCTCCCATTTTGCTGACCTTATAATCCATTTTGGATATAAATTAGTCACATTTTGGAACAAGACACTTAACCTTTATGAGGTGGACAGGCTTGAGGATGATGCAGCTGTAGGTAATTACTTGTCTGAGGAGAATGAGCAGGAGGGAATATTGTATAAAAAAAAAAACAAAAAAAAACCTCCCTTTGATTATGAATTTGGTTTTAAAATACAAGAATCTCTCAAATTTAGGTAAATTGACTCTATGGGAAGATTGTGTTTAAGGCTGACTTAGGAGTCTCATTTTGTCCTTGCATATGTGAATATTTTTATCCATTATAGGTCATTTGTTGTGAGTAGCATCTGGAGCTAATTTCCCAAATCGATTTGATTAGATTCACAACAACCTGATTCAATTTGGTTTCGATTGAATCTGATTCGATTCAGCATCAATTCATTTACAGATATTTATTTACATTTTCAGATAATTGTTCTTTATAAAACACTGAGTCCGTTTACATGACCATCAAAGCCAGACATGTGGGAGTGTCTACATGCACTTCTTAAAATAATATATTTAAAAAAACATTGGCTACATTTACTGGTTAGTGTTTCCCCAGGTTCACAGCCAGAAATGCTGTAAAACACAACCCACTCAGGACAGAAAACAATTCAACATTTTAAATGTTGGATCAATTTTAAGCTGTAAGACTGCTGATAAATTATTACAATGACGGTAGATTCAGCTTGTTCAGGTGTGTGCATTCCTGCATTGTGCATGATGTTTTCAGCGTTAACACCGGAGCAGGAGAAATACTCTGGCTGCTTTATTCATATATAGATATGAATAAATGAAGAAATTAGACTTTAAATGAATTCTTTTGTGACTTGGTGCTGTAAAGAAAACAATATCAAAATAAATGAATCTGACACTGTACATTGTAGTGGGGGTGGTGGGTGTTGTTATAATGGTTGGGAAAACTTCCGGTCAATTAAAAGATTTATTTTGTAGCGTGTACATGCATGGTGAAGACACTTCCTGTCATTTTCAAAACATTTGATTTATTTTAACAAGGTGGAGCCCATGGTCTTAGTGTTAGCTGCTAATGTGAGATATAAGCTGCTAAATAGTTTACAGGTGAATGCATTTTAAAGGTGAATGAAAAATCAAAATTTGGCATTATCTCAGTGACAGATGCTGATTTCGGATGGAACTGATCATGCAACCTTTTAATTGTGCATATATGCTAAGATTGATATTAGATTTATTAAATTTTAATGGATTCAAATCAATTAATCAATTATTTAAACCCAGCCCTGGTTATTACACAGTATTGCTTTACCCACCTCAGACTTTACTCTAAGCCAGGATCTGCCTTGAAATTCTCAAGCTGCAACTCGCTTGTCTGTCTTTCATTTTTGTCCAAACACAAAGCTGTTCCTGGACAGTGTGATAGAAGGAAAAAGTCATTCTTGTTTTCTCTGGCTCTTGAAACATTGCCTGCTTTAAATTCAGACTTGAAGTCCTGTCTGTTCTTCTTTGTGACTTGTGGAGATTGCTCCAGTCTGACCTCTTACAACTGCTTCAAAGATCAAGATCTGGGCAGACAGCTCAAAAGCAGACCACATGAAGTACACAGCCATGCATGCAGCTACTCTATCAACTTATCAGAGAGTGTGTCGTCAGTCTTTCTAATAGAGGCATACAGAAACAATGGGTATTATGAGGGGGAAAGAGGCACAGGCTCCACAACCCTGTGTAATTGATTTAGTAAGCCTGAAAGCTCTGAGATTGCAGTGTGCATGGAATTGAACTGGGCTGTGCAGCCCTACAGGCATTCTCATAACCCTCTGCCAATATTGCAGCAAGCCCCCTGACAAACTGGAAGAACTCAAGCAGACAGACGCTTATCAAAACAAGTACATATCACTGTGATAGCACATCGTTGCCTGTCTACGGCTCTGATTGGTTTTGCTCACAGGTCAACCAGTGATCTGCACCTCCAGTAGCTGCTTCTAAGCTGGAAGGGCTACACAACAGCTCAGTGATACGATGGCTCTTCACACTCAAGTGGCCTCTTTTCTTACATCTGTCTCACATTCCAGTGAATCCAGTTCAGTGGGTTATGACCAGTGGTCCCCTGGTATTTTATAGGCTTGACCCTCTATCTTAAGTTGTACTAATAAATGAGTTAGTTATTTAATATTTAAGCAGTTCTACTTAATGTTTTAGTAGTTTTCTATGTGGTTTGTGACATCATGCTTTAATTATGAGCAAATGTAAATCTCTGGATTGTAGAAAGTGCCCTTTCTATATCTCAGCTTACCAGGCTGTCTGAGAGTTCCCATGTACAATGGCTTGAGGAAAACTGGGGCTTTAGCTCTGCTGTTTCACCGTGAAGCACCCTTTTAGCTACAAATGTTGGAAAAAATGTGCACACAGACGAAAATCATTCAGACCCTTGAGGCTTGACATGCAAAGATTCTTTGAAAAGAGATATTTTTTTCACTCTGTTTCTCTGTGGCTTGTGACAGTACAAATAAAGATAAAGATGGTTAGTAATGACTGTAAATGTAATATGTTTCAGTAATATTTTTTATTTATTTACCAGAACCTGACTTTTGTGCACAGTTATCTTGGACATAAAGTGTATACTCTTAGTGTTCAGTACAATAATATACAAAAAAAAAAAGAACTAGAAGCACTCAGAGAATGTAGACCTCCACCTAACCATAGGGTCACTCACCTGAGAAAACCCCAAAAATAGCCCACCCAGTATCCCCTATATTTTGAAACTTTTGGATCACCAGATCCAGAATATAAACATGATCTGGGTCAAACAATGTTGGATTACAACATCTACCATGATGTCATTTTGTCATTTTATTTTACTTTTATTTTTTGCTAATGATTCTGGGCATTATCTGATAGTTAGAAGCTGTAATGGCAAAATTATCACTATCTCTCAATAGTACAGAATTCTTTAAAAAAATTTCCTGAATCCAGATGGTTATCCAGATCACCCGCAAAATGTAATCACTTGCTCATTTATTGCATTTCTGACATTTCCTGAAAATTTAATCAAAATCTGTTTAATATTGTTTGAGTTATGTTACTAACAGACAGACAGACAAACTAATGCTGCCAAAAAAAAAAAAATTAAAATAACAGAAGTAGAAGAATGAATGCAGAATAAGCTTTGGCTATGCTCCAACAACTGAATGAGGAAGACTCAGATGGGGGAGAAATGAGGCTTTTACCACAACAGGACCAAGTTAGGAGTAAAAATTCTTGTCAAAATGCCGAGGCAATATTCAAATCTAGCTGCAACTAGAATGGCCTGTTGTGGTGTTTTATAACGTTTTGGACATCGCTGTAATGAATGCATCTGTCCTCTACTGAAGCTGCATTGATGCCAGAATGACCCGCCGTGTATTCATTATTAAGCTGTCAATGTGTGATACAATAAATCAATATCAGCTAACACTGAGTGCTCTGTTTCGATACTTTAGTATTATAGTATTAGTATTATTTTTTTCTTATTTTTTTACCTCAAACAATTGATAAAAAATATACATACACATAAAATGATATAATTTTGATATATGTTAGCTGATAAGTGAATGTTGTAAGCTAAAAATTATTTGACATTTTCTAATTAAACGACTGGAGAACTGGGTGGGCTTCTCTGGCACTGCACTACACTGGTTTAAATCTTATCTAGAGAATAGAGAGTACTTTGTGTCATTATCTGAGCAGACAAAAGTTACATGTGGAGTTCCCCAAGGTTCTATCCTGGGGCCTCTTCTGTTTAACATCTACATGCTCCCACTGGCACATAAATGGTCATAAAGAATAACCAAATTAGTTACCATAGCTATACAGAGGACACACAGATATATATTACAATGTCACCAGGAGACCAAGGCCCCATACAGGCTCTTGGTAAATGCATTGGGGAGATTAATGACTGGATTTGTCTAAACTTTTTCAGTTAAAAACAAAACTTAGGTGATTGTATTTGGAGCCAAAGAGAAACCATTAAAGGTCACCACAGAGCTTCAGTCTATACACCTAAAAACCACCAACCAGGCCAGAAATCTGGGTGTATTGATGAACTCAGACCTAAACTTTAAGAAACACATTAAGGGAATTACAAAGTCAGCCTACTATCACCTTAAGAATATATCAAGGGTCAAAGATCTGATGTCTCAGCAGGACCTGGAAAAACTAGTCCAGCTTTAATCTTTAGTCGGCTTGATTATTGTAATAGTGTTTTTACAGGTTCTACCTAAAAAATCAATTAGACACCTGCAGCTTATTCAGAACTCTGCTGCTTGAGTCCTCACTAAGACCAAGAAAGTGGACCACATCAGTCCAGCTCTGAGGTCTTCACACTGGCTGCCTTTTCATCAGAGAATAGATTTTAAAGTTCTGCTGCTGGTCTATAAAGCTCTGAATGGTTTAGGACCAAAATACATCAGTGACCTCTTGATCCATTATGAACCTGCCAGAACCCTCAGGTCATCTGGTTCCAGTTTCTTATCAGTTCCCAGTCAGAACCAGACATGGAGAAACTGCATTCAGCTTCTATGCTCCACATGTCTGGAACAAACTCCCAGAAAACCTCAGATGAGATGAAACACTCAGTTTATTTAAATCCAAGTTAAAGACCCACCTGTTCTCTGCTACATTTCAATAGCTTTTATTTAGAAGTTAAAATCTACATCTGGTTCTTTTAAGCTGGAATTATGTTTTAATATTGTCTTTCTCCACACTGGAACTTTATTTCTAGCATTTTATCTATTTTATTTTAGCATCTTCCTTCTGTTTTTATTTCATTAACTGCATTTTTTTAATCTTTGTTTTTTTTAATACACGTGTATTGCTTTCTGCACCCTGCTGCAATGTTTTATGTAAAGTACTTTGAATTGTCTTGTACATGAAATGTACTATACAAATAAATTGGCCTTGCCTTGACTAATTGAAATACAAGCCTGAAGTAATCCCACATGCTAACCAAATAATTATTTATTTATTGAAGCTTTGTCTATTTCTAAATGATTGAAAAAATTCAAAGGGAGAAAAAACTGGCCTCTGTAAATGCTACTTATAATTGTTTTTTAATGCAGCGTTGGCAGGGTTTCAAAATGACCCAGCGGTTCTAGGGAATACTGGAATGCTGGCAGTTCTAGTGTTAAAATTTTTTTTCCTGGATCCAGGCGGTGATCCAGATCACCCCCAATATCTAACCAGTTGTTGCTTATACAATTTCTGAGATTTACTGAAAATCTTATTAAAATACGTCCATAACTTTTTGAGTTATGTTGCAAACAGGCAGACAGAAAGACAGACAAACCTCCGCATTGGCAGAGGCTTCAAGAATGGGAACCTCCCTCAACCAGCAACATGCAGCATTGCTAACGATGATGCTAGTGGCGCATAAGTGGCACTTATCGCTTTTACAAAGGAAACATACTCAAAACTTGAGGCAAAGCTGGATAACTTTCAGAATGTTGTTGCTGATCACCACCAATGCATTACAAAACTGGACCTGTTTGCAAACCAGACCGAAGATTACTGGTGGGGTGTGCCAGCTAGGTTAATTACAATGGCCACTGACAATGCCAAGCTCTAGGCTAAAGTACTGGACTTCATTATAATGTAGGTACAGTAAAGGGACACATTCTGATTACTATCAGGAATGGTGACCCTCCTCTGATCCTGGTTGTCTGAGACAAGCTGAGATACAATGATGCTCCTATTCACATTATTGAAGAGTACAGCCTAGGAGTTGTGGAACAACACGCTGAGTGTTGACATGGACCTAAAGAACATTAGCATTAAGCCTGCTCCTAAGTTGTTCATCACATCCAAGGATAACTCAAGAAAATATCTGCCCTCACTGAGGGAAGCTGAGGATTTTAATAAATCTTGCTGTCAACTGGGTGTGAAGCCAGAAGTGAACTGACTTTTGTTATCCTTAATGTCTGCAACTATTGTGTTTCACAGTCCACTTCTTGCTAATGTGTAACTGTTTGCCATGCTAATTACACTGCTGTAAGCATTGCCCTTTCAGGTGTTGCTGTGTGTGAGTGATGCATCATTTCATTTTATTATCAAGCCTACCCAGCTGCGTTTGTGGCTGCCCCCTTTGAGTTTTTTTGCTTTTATCTTTGCACTCTATCGGTCAATCCATTTTGTTCAAACAATGTCATTACCATTTTTTTTTATAACTTAATGTAGGAGAAGTTGGGACCTTTTCATAGAAAGAGGAAATTTCTTTGGTGCAAGTGAAAAGTACTTTTTATGCAGTGGACACCTGACTTTTACATTATGTGGGGATTTCAGGTGTGTGTAGGACTTAAGGGGCTGAAGACATTTTATTCCAACAAGCTTTTAATTAGACTTAGGCTCTTATGACTGACTTATGTCTTGCTCATACAAGAACACCCCCCCCCCCCCCGTTCTTTCTTCCTCAGCGCTACTGAACACTGATGCTGAGCCATAACTTCCACAAACAGTGCACTTAAATCAATATCCTGCAATGTGAAGGGGGTGGGAAATCTTACAAAACTAGAGTGGATTATGGCCCATTTGAATGATTTTAATGGTGATATACATTTTATTCAAGAAACACATATGCACAATTAGGTGATAATAAAACTTAAAAAGAGATGGGTTGGTGAGGTGTTTCATTTAACTGTAAAGCCAGGGGCATAGCTATTATTATCTAGAAGGGTGTTCTTTTCATATCCAATAAATCAATTTTGGATCTTAATGGAAGATATGTAATAGTTTCTGGGATGCTCCAGAGCATCCCTATTTTATACATTTCCATCTACGGTCCTAACTGAGATAACAGCTTCATAGATAACAATCTGTTTTCATCTTTTCCAGATCTGGGTAACCACTATATAATTATTTGAGCTGATTTTATTTTTGTCCAAGATCCAGTACTCACCTAACAAAGCTGTTCCACTGACCAAGTCGGCTAAGACTTTATTAACCTTCACACATCAACTTGGCCTTACTAACCCATTCCCAGGAACTTAAGTCATTCAATCTTTTTTTTCCTCCATTTTCACAGTTTCTACTCACATTTTGATATTTTTTCTTCTGGACGTTAGATTACTATTCAGAATAGCTATTTGATTACCATAGTATAGCAATATTGGATTATGCCCTAACCTCTCTCAAAATATAGCCTTACGTGCATGACCTGGCCCTTCAAAAATATGGAGGTTCAATTTTTACAATTCCAGATTACTATATATTTTAATCTTAATGGTTTACCAGACATGAGCAGAAGTATCATTTGGGAGGCATCCAAGGCCAACATTAGGTATCAGCTCATCTCTTTTACTTCAAATAGAAAGAAAGTGGAGATCTCTTGCACAATCAAACTTCTAACAGGCATTAAAATATCAATCCATCATCATCAATCCAGATCAGTCTGTACAGAGAACGTGTTGAGTTACAGAGTTGTAAATGATTTCCACTGCAAAAATCAAAACCCTACTTCTTAAATCTAGACAGTGTTTTTATGAATTTGGGGACAAACCTTGACAAGACCCACACTGATCGAGAAAAGATAAGTAGGACCTTTGCTGAATTTTACACTACTTTACATACCTCTATTGCCCCCCACTCCCTAACAACACCTTAGATAATATTTTTTTTTCCTTAAATACACTGTGATGTGGTAGAAACCATATGCATCCCCATCACCACAGTAAAGGTTCAGGAGGCCATTGTTTCCTTTCAGAATGGTAAGTCACCTGGGCCTGATGGCTTCATTGCCAAATATTGTAAGGGTTTTTTTTTTTTTTTAAATTTGTTCAGCCCAGTTTTAAGGGTTATGTATAACGAGGCATTCACCCTTGGTCGCCTTTAAGACACCCTATCGGAGGCCACTATTTCCTTCTTAAACAGGACAAATACCTCCATCTTTGTAGCAGCTACCAGCCACTATCACTTCTGAACATTTACTTTAAAATACTGTCCAATATCCTCTTCTTACGGCTGTAGCTCAACCAAATAATTAGTCCATTTTTGGAGCTCCATCTTGCCGCTGCTTCATGCATCTCCTCTGTGCTCTCATCCTTTGAGGAGTCTTCAGATGAATGTTCAGAGGAGTCAGGAGCTGTTCCCACCCTCATGCTGATGTTGAGAGCCTCCTTTGTGCTGTAGTATCTTGCCATCTTCAAAATGACTACTCATGCACTACTGCTCATATTTATAATCTATCGCTTGCATAAACTTCTTGAACAAAACCATAACAAAGTCCAATTTAGCATTGGTGCTAGCTGCAGTTGACATAACAGTACCTGAGCAAAAACCAAAACAAAATCCAAATTTGCTTCGGTGCTCACTGAACAACTGGCAAAGTACCTGAGTAAGAACCAAAACAAGCCCAATTTCTGCCAGCTGAGATGATGATAAAAAAAGATGAACATGAAAGACATGAGTGAACATGTAGACTTGAGTGGACATATGCACACACATGCATACACATATACTATATATGCACAGACCTTTGTTTTTATACATGCACACCATTATCTAACACCATTTATGACACACATTTATCATTTCAACAGTATGACACCCTGGCAGAAAACAGTAAAAAAGTGATATTTTACTGGATGGTGTAAAAGATGAAGAAAATTACATCATCTGGTGGACTACTATAAAAATCCCAAGTTTAAGCCTTTTCCTTCACAATTAAAACTTTATATAAATGAATGCATCAATCTATGTTATAATTAATGTGGGGTTAAAAAAAATGCACTTTCAGTAGCCGTAGGAACAAACTTGTCGGTTTTTAAGTTAGTTAGCCGATTTAAGCTAATTCAAGGAACTGACATTAAAATTTTGAAAAAAAAAAGAAAAAAAAAAAACCTTTGGCAAGTTTCAGCTATTTATATTCAACACAGCCAAAATGGCATGAAAATTTGACAAAATGGTTCTAGGGTCTACCTGAAGAGCAAACTATTATTGATTAATGGTCCAGCCAGGGAACTCTCACACTCATTAGTTTAATTTAAAGGGTCTAGTGGTGGTTTTTGATACCTGGGCATTTGTGTTTCCACATCTTTTTTAAATCTTTATTGTGATAACTTTGCCCCTCTAATTGAAAAGTCCAAGGGGGACTTTACCGGATTGGTTCCCTCCGCCCCTTTTTCATGTAGATTGTATAAATATGATCAAGATGGTTATTTTCCCTAAGTTTTTATATCTCTTTCAAAGTCACCCTTTTCTCTGGACTAAATCCTTCATTTGATAGATACAATAATTTTGTCATTCACATGGAACGGTAAAATTGCAAGAGTTTGTAAATCAACCTGAAATCTCCCAAAGAGGAAGGAGTGTTTGCCCACTTAGAAAAGATAGACAGACAGCCAGACAGACAGAAAGACAGACAGACAGACAGACAGACTGACAGACAGACAGACAGACAGACAGACAGACAGACAGACAGACAGACAGACAGACAGACAGACAGACAGATAGATAGATAGATAGATAGATAGATAGATAGATAGATAGATAGATAGATAGATAGATAGATAGATAGAGAGACAGATAGATAGATACTTTATTGATCCTGAGGGAAATTGTGTGGCAGTCTCACTCACATTCACACCATTATGACAGAATCACTAGAATCAATAGAATCATCAAGCAAAAACATATCAACATCTAAAACGTTTAAAAGTAGCAATACATAATTAAATGATTACTAAAATCAACTGTAAAATAGTTAAGGCAGTACAAGAGAGGAGCCTGGAACTTATGGAGCTCCTCTAGTGGGAGAAGACCGGGTTCTGGGGCAGGCTCTGATTGGACAGAATCTCCCTGATCTTAGAGAGCGTCCTCTACTCCAACACTTTCTCCACAGAGTCCATACACAGTCCAACCACAAAGTCCACTTTTGGTATGAACCGGTTTAGCCTCTGAATGTCCTTTATTTTAGTGCTGCCCCCCCAACACACAAGGGCATAGAAAAGGACACTGGATACAATAGACTGATAGAACATGTATGATAACTTAGAGCAGACCCATCTGCTACGCCCCTATCTGTACACAGCAGCCATATTTACTGACCAGCTGCAGCCCCAGGTACTCATAGATGCAGACTAGCTCTATCTCTGATCCATCGATGTTGATGAGCTGCAGAGAGGTTAAATGCCTAGTGGAAATCAAGCACCACCTCCTTTGTTTTAGAGGTGTTCAGCAGGAGCTTGTTCCACTGGCACAAAGTCTTTCACCCTGTACTCCCCCTCTTCACCCTCCCTAATACATGCAACAATTGTAGTGTCATCTGCATGTGACCTGTATCTGAGTTGTAATGGAGGTCAGTGGTGTAGAGAGTGAAGAGAAGGGGTGACAGCATTGTGCCCTGAGGTGCTCCAGTGTTGCAGGTCAGTGTTGAGGACCTACAGTACCCCACTTGAACAAACTGTGGCCTGTTGATCGAAATGTGTGTAACACAAGTCACACGGTGGGGGTCCACAGCCATGAGGTCAAGTTTCTCTTGGAAAAGGCTGGGGTGGATTGTATTAAAAGCACTGGAGAAGTTGAAGATCCCCCACATCCAGGTATGTGAGAACATGGTGTAGAAGATACCCATCTTCTCCTGGAAGGCAAATTGGAGGGGGTCCCTCTCTGCCTGCACGTGAGGTTGCACCAGCTGCAAGACGAGTCGCTCCAGTGTTTTCATCACATGCAACGAGAGAGTGACTGGCCTGTAGTCATTCAGCTCCTAAGGCCGACCCTTCTTTGGAACTGGAACGATGCAGGGCGTTTTCCACAGTTTCATCTCCAGCTTCTTGCTGTATTTCTCATTAGCCTCCTTGAGGCAGCTTTTCACTTCCTTCTGCACCTCCCTTGTCTTCCCACCGTTTTTGCTTCCAAAAACACTCTTCTTCTTATTCAGGACTTTCTTCACCTCACAAGTAATCCACATTTTATTGTTGGCAAAGCAAATCACTGTTAAAAATAATAAAAAGAGGCACCACCTGGTGCATACAAAAGTTAAAACAGTCAGTCAAGCACCCCAACGTACCCCACTGCACCCTCCAGGTGCCCCCCTCCCCCCTTCTTTTTTTTTACTGTGATCAATCCTCTGCTCACAGCCTCCATCTCCACTCTCTGCCTAATCCCTGCCTAATTACCCAATCGTGTCTGTGTCCATAAAAATCTGGATCCAGATCTGAAAACATGTTGGTCTGTCCAGACCTGATGCTTTAACCTGTGTTTATAAAAATTGTGCTTTTAAATGTTCTAATGATGCCAGATTCCATGTTTGGCATAATGCCAGGATAAAATCAGTTAAGGATCTGTACACCGATGACATTTATTCATCCTTCTCACAGCTCTCAGCCTATAACCTCCTCCCTATAACACACACTGCCGTTAGAACTGTGTGGGAGGAAAGCCTTGGAACTGGCCAGCAGTGGCACTCTGCTTTGCCCCTTCTTCAATTTCCTTTGATCTGTGCAGAAATATATCCTTCTGTGACTGACACTTGCAACAGATGTAGTTTATCCCCTGCTAACCATACTGGTATTTTTTGGTCCTGCTCCAAACTGGGATAATTTTTCACAAATTTTTGACTCACTAACCAGGTTATATGGCGTTACAAGAGATGTGGGTGAAGAGACAAATAGACAAATATCCTTTTTTTCATACTTGTTTATTAAAAAAAAAAAAAAAAAAAAGGTTGAAAACATTGGGAATACATGATGGGTGTTTTAGTTCAACAAAACCAACACAAGAACAGCCTGAATCTTTACTTCATTGTCATTTAACGACAGTTAAAGGATTTCATTGGTTATCTTTAGCATTTCAAAAGACACTGCAGGTATGCTGTTAAAAGTGACAGCAGCTGACAAATCCCATTCCTTTCCCTGTTTTCAGCCTCCCACCTGATAGCTTGTACATGAAACTTTATCAGCCCCCACCACCTATTCCATGGGGAGGAAGACGCTGCATCTGGTCTCTTCTATTGCTATGTTGCTCCCCGTAACCATTCAATTTCTGCAATAGATTGGTTAGAGTAGCGTTGTATCGAATCACTGCATTCCATAGATGAGGGATCTAACTCAACCAGGCCAGACTGCTTCCGAGGGATTTATTACCTGGTGAAACACACAAGTGGTCACACGAATGCTGGCTTCCTGATACAAATAGGTCATTGATTGCTTTTCCCTGTTGTCAAATAAAAGCTTGTGGCATCTTGATCAGGTGTGTTTTTGAAGAAAACATTGCAAGGAGGAGGCATAATGAAATCATCAGGACCATTAGGATATGTGCCATCGCTACTTGATCTGTCAGAAACAATTGTTGAAACTGGCAGTTGGAATTCAACATGTGTAAGCAAAGTATTGTTTATTTGAATGGTTTGAATGTTGTAATGGCTTTTCACTCTGTGGATGTTGTTGTGTTAATAGCTGTTATAGTTGTTGCTCTCATTCAGTCCTGGTTACAGGACTTTCAGACAGACCCTATGACCTGTTTTTTTCTGGTTGAAACATCCTTTTGTTTTGCCCTGGCAGGCAGCAAGTTGGAGATGAACTAGTTTTCATTGTGCAGGAACATGAAATATTAATAAAAGACCTCTCTGAGAAAGAGAGACATTTCAATTTGCAGACTGACCTGGGGCAAGCTTTCAGCTTTTATCTTACAGGATGGCTTGTGTTTATGAATGATGTGCCATATCTGTTTTGGAATCAAGGCTCAGAGACATAAGAGTGCCAAGAGAAGGAAAATTGCTTCCTTTTTTTGGTATGCTATGGTTGAAATTCTGGGATCTATGACTGTAAAATGATTTTAGATCCTAAATATTAGGTTTGTGGTGATATCAGTGTTAACCTTTATGTTATTAACAATTTTTAATACTCTTTGGAATATATGGCAGCATGTAGAATCTATTGGAGCACAGTTATGAGTGATATGCCAGAAGTTTACAACGCTGCTTGTTTTCTGTGTCATGTTAAAATGTTGCTTGGATGACAGGAAAAGTTAAACTGGAGGTGTAGCAATAAGAGATCAAAGTATTCCCTCGTGGCTCTGAACTATCAAGCTGCATTTGTCACTATTTTCATGAAAACTTAAGGGTAAGTAGAGAATGTTAAAATTTGTCGAGGGATATTTGACCCAACATCCCAGCTTGTCTGGGAATTGTTGGTGGCAGAATTGCAGAAAGTGTGGCAGACTGCTCACAAAAGTTTTGCCACACAGTTGCATATGTCAAAGGTCTTTCACTTGTTGACAATCTTAGCTGTAGAGAGGAACAAACTACTCATTGCCAGTGTTCAGAGTATTCTGTTTGATACATTGGAGTATACATGTTACAGAGCAGCAAAAAAAGGACTTTTTGCCTGTGTGGATGAATATGTGGCCCATTGGTACACAGCTGTTTATAAACCTCAGTACAAATGCAACTGTACTTCCACTGCAGGGAAAACCCCAGCATGAAATGATTATTATAATAATGCAATATATTGGATTTTTTTCACCAGTAGACCTATATTATTAATATTTAATCAAGTTTTGCAGGTTGACTGCATGCACATACTTTTCCCACTTAAAACATCAATTTTCTCCTATGTCTCCTGTTGTGAGATTTGCATATTGTTATAATTTCTCTAATCTTGATGAACAGATACAGATGCAGACATAAAACCCATGTATTTTGGACATGCTCGTTTGCAAGTCAAAAAAAAAAAAAAAAAAAAAAAGTTTAAACCATTATACAAGACATGCCGTATTAGACTCTCATGAATGGGCATGTTTTAGCCCTTGCTGATGATGAGCTGTTGGAATAACATTTTATTTTGTGTAATCGTTTAAAAAAAAGCTGGAAGAAGGGATTCAAACCATTAGATTTTTGTTGCCATTTTTGTTGGCTGATATTCCATTTTAAAGACATTTCAACTCACGCAGATTGTGTGCCAATATCACTGTGTGCCTCGTTAGGAGTTACATGTTTTTCTGAAGTAAGTTTTCCATATGCTTATTAGGTGCCTGCAACAGGCAATTTTCTGTTTTTTTTTTTTTTGTTTTTTTTTGTCTTAAACTGAAACCATTTGCATTGGATGAATTTGATTGAAAACTTCAGGAGACTGCATCACCTTTGAGTGGAAGTACCTGGCAGTCACACACTAATACATAAAGCCCCAATTTAAACAGGTGATTTAGGTAAAAAGTTATAAAAAATACCCAGAGAAATCAGAATAAATGTCATAGTTTTTTTTTTTTTTCTGCAAACTTAGGCAACTTAAAGCCTTATGGAGGCTGTCTTTTCTTTGTTTGTTTGTTTGTTTCTTTCTTTCTTTACCCTTACCTAAAGCAAAACAAATATTGGTAAAATGCAAACAATCTACAATATAGAGCTTACAAAACATTTTCATTTATGCTGAAGCGCCTGTAAATATATGTCATGAACTGTTGCCCACCTTTTAAATTTTTCCAATTTTGATCTTATCTGGCTATTCATCAATGGAGACTGACACAGCTGAACAAGTTGACTAACAGAAAGAATAACTTTTATATCATCATTTTTGACCAGTATGAAAATGGCTTCAAGAAACTACAAATTCAACTCATTTCACGAAATTAAGCCAATAAGGTGTTATTATCAGATTTTTGGCAAGCAACATGGTACATTACACGGCCAGTCAGTTTCTCTGTGCATGTTTATGTGTGCCTTAAAGTGTCCTTATCTCAACAATGATAGTGTCGGTCAGTTTATGTTTATTCAGTCTTGACTAAATCCTAATCTTTTGATTTGTGCCCAGAGATGCTATTTTCAAATTTTTTCAGTCATTGAACTGAACAGAAGAGTCTAAAACCATTTGTGAAATTGTCAGGAAAGAACTGTTTGTCTATTTTAACACATCACATTATCTGTGTTTGGAAGTTGGAGGGATTTGTTAGTGGTGCTACATACATTAATGTGAGACAGTTGACTCAGTTTTTACTTCTGCCCCTGATGTTTTATAGTAACTTTACTTTAAAAATATTTTTGGATTCATTTGCTGTTTGGAAGTATTTAAACAGTGACAAAGAGGGTTAAGTTGAACTTGGCCAAGGTTAAGAAATATCAGGGCTTGTGTTAAAGCAAAGAATGTGGAAATGTCCTGTGTTAAAAGAACTTATAATTGCGATATTTACCACCTTGACGAAACACACACAAAACTTACTGAAGACACAAATCGAACTTCCAATTGAAATACTTTATACTTTGACAGTTGTACTGGGTGCTTGTGTTCATCTGCACATATACAAAGTTATTTCAAGTTATTTTGCTTTTTGCATGTGAGGCTAGGCTGGCTGATGCCAGTATATCATCAGCTGTTTCCACACTATATGGCACTCTCAGCCCTGACTAACACCAGTTATTAAGATATCTGGTTTGCATGCTTTATTGTGATGATCGCTGTTGAGATTGACTCCACATTTGACTGAATCCATGCAGACTTTATTTTATCTTCCTTAGTTTAATGATGTGTTGCTTTCATTTCAAAGCCATAATATGTATGAGCTTAGAAACGCTTTACTGCGGCTGATTCGGTTTCCAGTGTACAATTTAAAGTATTCTAAAACCATGTCACCAGTCAGTAAAGTGCATGGATAGAGTATGTCTTCAAAGGTATTTGCAGATTGTTTTTTTTTAGATGGAACGGAGAGAGGAAGGGAAATTGCCTTGAATTTACACTAGAGTGCAGAGTGCTTTGCCAGGGTTATAACAGCTTTATAGAATTGATGTGTTTTTTTCCTGAGCTTCTTGCAAAAAAAAAAAAAAAAAAAAAAAAAAAAAAACCTTTCTCTGCAAAAACCAATAACTGTCATAGCGTGCAATTAGCATTGATATTATTCCCTAGTCAGACATTAGTTACACACCAAAAGCCAGTCCAAAGCAAGGAGTTGCAGTATGTCTGCACATTCATTTATTATATCAGCAGAAGAGCAGCTTTATGACTGAGATTCTGTCACTGCCCACGAGATGGCTGTCAAGGGAGTGCTGTGCTGCAGGTATCACCAGCCTGAAGAGATCCCAGGTTGAAACTGTATAATTAATCGGATGGAGCAGAAGAAGAAGACACCTGGTGCCATCACAATCAAAGTCATGGATCTCTTACTAATCAAAGGACCAGAATATACTTTGAATGGAAGAGATGAGATTTTTTTGAGGTACAGACAAGGCAGCATTAAAACATCCAATACAAGCAGAGATAATTTTGAATAACAAAACACAGAAATTCATCTGTGGCTGCTTTGGTTTGTTTTAATTTGAGAGGTGGTGCTTATGTATCTTTTAAGCTTGCCAACATAGCATATTGTGCTTTTTTAAGGTCGCAAAAGTCCCCCTGAGGATGAACATTTCTGTCTAAATAATGGGATTCCTCTTACTTGCATTGAATTGGCTAAACCCTGCAGCTTCATACGCCTCCTCTGCTTGGTTTCATGAGCTTTTGACCCCCAAAAACTGCCTAAGGATGTAAAAGACAAAAAGAAGACCTACTGACCCTGTGAAGCGTGAGTGGAAAGACTTTGTCTATCCTCAGTCAAAAGAGAAAAGGCCATAGGGCAACAAAGGAACTCAAGTGCCAGAGTAGCCCTCAAAATGCAAACCATCTTTCACTTTCTCCTCTCAGCCATCTCCATTGTCTCTAATGTAATATAAAGACTTTTCTTTCTTTAACGGGTCAGACACTTGTCTTTCAGTCTTGCATTTGTGGTGTCCTTTTAAAATACAGTATGGCTTCAGGTCATTGGGAGGTTAGATGGAAAACTATTTAAAACCACTCTAGCCTAACTTAGATGCTGGTTCTGCAGGGTGACAATTATGATTTTGACAACTTTAAAAGTGTGGGAAAATGAAAGGACTACTGACAAAAAGGAGCTGTGGGGTGCAGGAATCAACATCTTAGTTTGATAGTTAGCCACATGGACCATAGAGCTCTACAATTATCTAGCCAAAAGAGAAACGCTCTCCTTAATATATTATTTTTAAAGATTATTCATATTTGATGTGTAGAAAAAAACATTTATTTGTGCTTTAGTATAGCTTAATATATTTTTTTACTAAATTTGCTGGTGCCACTTTAGTTAATTTGTAATGAAAGTGTGTATAATCAATGACTATCAGTTGAAGTAACTACTGTAAAAACAAAAAATGACTTTATTAGGAAATGACTTGGCAGAATAGAAAACCATTCTTTTCTTCTCAAGTGAAACTGGATTTCAATAGTTATAGTTTACTTGCTCTGCATTTATAATAATAGTATTAATCCACTCCTGGCTGCTACAAGTAAATGTTGAAGTTAATAGACAAGATTAATGTGCTCTGAATTTTAGTGATGGTGGTGAGATTAAGAGGAATTGGAAAAATAATGTTTGCCATTTCCATATATTTGAAATTATATGGCCATGGTGGTGGCAGGAGTGGTTTGGTCTGAAAGTGGTCTGATACGTAAAATGTGCTAGGAATGAAAAGTTACTATATCTAATGACATTTGTCCTACTTTCAATGAACTTCTTCATCAAAGCTTTTTTTCTATATCAACTTCCTGGATAATGATCTGGTCTTATCCCAGAGAGCATAGTACTGTGGAAGGAGTTAACTTTTTAAATATGCAGTGTTATTTCAGTGAAAACAGACTAAGATGTTAAAACCCATCCTGCAGCACAGATGTGTGTACTCCGGCCATGTGCACAGGAAGAAAATGGATTAATTTGATGCATACATATGACTGTACATCATTATTTCATATAATAAAGATGTTTTAGAACAAACTGAGACTCAACATGTAAAGTCATGCCAAATGGAAACAGGATGTTGCTGTCCTCATCTCCAAGTGATCCACTCTCTGTGCTGGAGATGGACAAGATAATTGTTGGAAAGATATTGATGCCACACAGAAACAGGTGGCTACAAACAGGCACTTAGTCATGGATGTTTTTTTTTTCTACAATGATAATTGCTCTGACAATTTTCCAACTGTTGTCAGGTCAGCCCAAGGCTAATGCCCCATGAGGCTGGATCTGTTATCCTGTCTCGTATGCCTGTTTTTATGTAAAGGAATGCAGAAATACCTGTAATGAATAGTGTCGTATTGGTTCAATTCAGTTTTGAAACCTCATCTATATTCATTGAAATACTCCTGTCCCCTACAGGGATGAGAATGATTCTCAACTACGTTCCAGTTATTTATAGATACGGCTCACAATGAGAGACCAGGGCTAAGACATATTTATGTTTTTGTGTTATGCTGATATACTGATGAGATCATTGAAACCAACAGAAAAATGGTTTCTGATCTAAAATACTGAATGAAATGATTGACGACAGCACTGTTTCACCTAGTAAAGGTAATGTCTGGCTTATTACATCTTGTGAAATGAAATGAGAAAAATTTAAAGGAAATGATCCAAGTCATTGGGGAAACTCATAATTTCCCTTCATCTCTCTCTCTGGGAGAGGCTAAAAATAAAGATGGTAGGAATAATGTTAATGCAGACACTAGTTTTTTTTTTTTAAATAGTCAATGATCCAGTCAGTATCTGGATACTTGAGAAGGTGACCCAGGAAGGAGGTTAGTCCTGTTAGGGTGTATTTATTATAACTTATTCATTAAGATGTCAGCTTGTCATGACCCCAGGCCTTGGCCTTGAGTTTGTATGTAAAGATCTATGTTTGGTTGCAACCAGGTGTTTAACTGGCTGCCTGGCTGCAGAGTATCCATCTCCCATGCGGGACACCAGAGTTTGTTTCTCTTAGGGGACGAATATCAACACCTTCCAGTTGGCTCCTTAGGCCCTTAACGTCACTGCCTAACCACAGTCGCTTTGGATAAAAGTGCCTGCTAAATGCCTGTAATGTAATGTAATGTAACGTAATGGCTGTGCCATCACCCGCCTGTGATTGGCCCAATTGCCTGATGTCCAACCGGAGCTTCTCTATTAAAGATGGCTGCTGACGATCATTCAGGGCAGCTGTGATCATTCAGCACAGCTTGCTACTTGCAGTCTTGGGACTTGGTGTTGCAGTGTGTGTGTTTTGGCTGAATTGTGATTAGATTGACTTGGTTTGGTGATTTCTTTGAACAAGCTTGGTTTGGATCTTTTTGCTTGTTGTGTAACATTGTGAATGGCTTTAAGCTTTTAAAATTGTTTTGGTTAATATTGAAATCCCTTCTTTGCCTTTTGCTTTCAGAACTGTGTTAATTTACCTTTAGTCCTTTTGTTTTGAATGTTAAATAAACCTTTTACTTATACCTTTTAATTTCTTGTCCTTAATGTTGCCACCCCCTTTCCCCTAGCAGAGCCGGGGTTGTAACATTGAATAGGGGCTCGTCCGGGAGATGTTACCTATTCTGTGGCTTGTGAAAGATAAGTACTGGTTGGTGCTGTGCACTGGATTTTACGGCTGTCAGCTAATTATGCCTGTCACAATCAACAGGTACTTGAGATCATACTGGTGTCTTTATTCACCAGGATGGAAACAACAAGATGAAACTAACAGAAATGTCATATTTTCACATAGTTTTGAACAGTTGACTGACTGGCTGATAAATGTACCCTTGTTTCATCCCTCCTGAATGGACATATCTTTTTTAATCATATTCTTTAATTAATTTCCAATTAATAATGGTTATTTACATTATTCTAATCTTTATCTGGTTATTAGTATCCTTATAGTATCCTTATAATTGTAAAAGAACACTGATGAATTCATGTATTTGCTATTGTATGTATGGAATAAACCTCTTGACGCCTGTTGTCACATAATTTTTACAAACCACTTCTGGCCTTTGTTTATTTTATTTCTTTTTATCTTACTAACTAATTTATTTGATTTTATTCATTTTTTATGTATTTATTTAGATAGGTATGTATTTATTATTTAATATTATTGTACTTTTTATTTTCTTAATTTTTTTCCAGTATTTATTTGTTTGGTATTTATTTTATATTATTGTAGATAAATTGTGGTTTAAAGGGGTTAATCATCAACTATAATTTCATAATCTTGACAGCCATACACTTACATCTACACAGCACAAGAGCAATAAAACATTTTCTGTTTAATTTCTGTTTTAAAATGAAGTTGTTTTCTATTCTATACATTAATGTTTTGTTTAAAAATGTTTTAAAATGTAAGATTTGAAAATAATCACACAGATGGAGTTTTTCCAAGCCTCTTTCTTGGCTTTTGTAAAGGATAAGGAGGCTTACAGAATTTCAGTATACTTATTTGTCTTTTATTCCAAGAGCTAAAGGTTTTTAATTACAGCCTTGCATGCTGTCACTCACTGTGTTTAAGAACTACTCTTTGTAAGGGATTTTGAAAAAATAAAATAAAATAAAATAAATAAAAAGCATTGTCTTTAGGCTTTAAGAAAATGGGCCGTCTTCAATTGATGAATGTTTTATTGAAGTACATGATAAAATGTGTGAGTCTAGGATCTACTCTAGTTGAATATTTCTTACATGGACACAGAAATGTACTAATAAGTCAAATGTGAAACATCACTGTTACATTAATCAGTTTAGGCCAATAAAAGGCAGGGATGGGCAGGTCACATCTTTGCATTTCTGGATGGAAATAAAAACTGAATGGCAGCATACTGAATATACATCCAGGGTTGCAGGGAGTCAGAGGCTATCCCAGCTCTTGTCAGAAGAGAATGAGGGCACAGCCTGGGCAGGCTGATATTAGTGAATATGATGCACATATGAGGCAAATTAGAAGCTGGTTTACTCCACAATACTTGACAAATAAGTAGGTGTACAAATATACTTTGACCTCTATGGCTTCTAAACAATCACATAAACTTTGTAATATAGTTTATTGCTTTTTTTTCCCAGAAGTCAGATTGACCACAAAACTTTGCTCTGTTGTACTTGTATGCTCTGATTGAGTAGCTAAAGTATTAACCATCATGCATTTTATTTTTCACATAATGAGAGAACAGTATAGACTATTTAAATAAAAACTACTCATCTGCTCATGCATGATAGTTCAGAAATGTACTTTTCTATGGTACATACAGTATTCATTAGAGTATGGGAATCCACTAATATACTATTTTTATTTTTGATATGTAGTTATCTGTTGTTTAATCACTAAAATGGATAAAAATAGCCAGCTATCTAGTCTCTTGAGCATTCCCAAAGTTGAAAATGTATTCCGAGTAGGATTTCTCAGTTGGCACATTAAATAATGTAGTGATACAGCCATGCAAAGCTTTGTTTTTTTTCATTGGCAGAATATCTCATTTAATTTTAATACAGAATGAATTTGTGTCATTTACTTCATTGTGTTGCCAGTGTTTTTCTTGTAAACACCCTGTCTGGAAAAAGACTTTCAGCCATTTCACCTGCAGTTGTGACTATGCACATTGTGTCAGAGATGCTGCTTGGATCCGTGCTATTTCTGTGGCTTCTGGAAATGTTTTTTTATTTTTTTTATTTTTATGATAGCTAACAACAGTGAGAACAGAACATTGTGTAAAAACTTTGTAAGACAATAAGTAAGAAAGCAATATGCTAAGCTTAGTATTATAGCAGTCCTATCAGGCTACACTAAAAAAGCAGCTGTCAAATTTCATGTTTGCTTTTCTTTTTAAAATTGTATTCTAGTTGGCAGATTGTAATAAAATGTGTTAGAGGATTTTGTCATAGACTGAAGACCAACTGTAAAAGTCTGATTTAGGTGTGCAACAGCTATACATATATGTATTTGTCTTTCATTTAGAAGTAAACAGCTTTTTATGCAATGCACATCTTCCTCTGTGTCCTCTCTGTCCTTTCTTACTTTACTGTGCTTATTGCACTGCTCGCTTGGAAATTACGTTTCTAGTGCAGGATGGTTTTTGTGAAGCAAGTGTGATTATGAATTATCGTGCACTTACATCCTATCTTTTTGCATATAGCATTTTGTGATTAAACTACACAAAAGAAGGAGGGGTTACATTTGTTTAAAGGCTGATCCACATTTTTATGCCACAGTCATAGATTTATTACAGTATTATACATACATGCTTAACTTGAATGAGATTTTAATTGTTTTCTTCTCTTACAGGAATCTATTGGACAGAGACACTTTCTCCAAATCGGACCCATGTAAGTTCTTAGTTTTTGCAATGAAAGAGTCTAGTTTTTTCCTGCAGGAAACTTCACTCAGAATATTACTCATTGAAACCTTCTGTCTTTTTACACTGCTTTACTTTTTATTTTTGCTGAGCTTAACTTTGATTCAGTTTACTCTGCTATTTTGAAGTGTTTTTTCAATAACTGCATATCATTTGCACAGTAATGTGACAACCTTTCCTCACTGGGAGCTAAAGTACCATAATGCATGCTGGGTATAAACTACAGCCCTTGAATACAAATGGCTAATTTTTGGTAAGACACATTGTGAATTGCCATAAAGGCATTTTTGTTATATTCCCCACAGAAAAGAGAATGGAGGAGACAATTTAAATAATAGGAAGGACGTTCAAGCCCTGTGTGCATGCCTGAAACAGAACAGTGGGATGTGTGACAGGTCACATCACCTCCATCACACCTGCCACAGCTTAGTTTTTAGCCACAAAACTAAATAGGAATCAGGAGAATCTCTCCATTATGAAACTGTGTTTTGACTTCACGGCTTACACTAAACTGTGCCTTTTTTTTGGAGGTTTGTTCTTTGCACATGGGTGTCATTTCTAGGATTATTAGGCCCGTCACTTTTTTCAGCTGCCTGGGTGTGGCAGGAAAATTAATGCAGAGTGTCTGCACAGAAGGAACAAAGCAAACACTTTTTATGGATATAGGATACTTGATTCAGATTGTTCAGTGACACTGTGTCCCTCTGTTCTCCCTCTCTTTCTTTTTACCTCTGTTCCCCACTGCCTCACATCTCAGTGGTTGTGTTATATACCCAGGGAGTGGAATCCAAACAATGGAGAGAGGTAAGAGATCACAGCCATTCCCTCTGTGAACACAAGTGAATCAATGCATTTCTTTTCCATGACAGCCTGATCTCTGTTTACAACCCCCCCTTCCTCCCGTTCTCTCTCTTGAGGTAAACGCGGTGTGCCAATCATTTGCAAATGATTGACCCTGTGAATACTGGTGTGCTGGTCAGCACTGCTTTAGCTGTGACTGATTGACTGATTAAGGTGGCAGTCACATGTATCTCTAAAGATTTTCCTCTCAGCATGAGTCCCTCTGGCTGTTGGAAATGGGGCCTTAATTAGGCTAGAGAGGCTAATAAAGCTGGCAGAGGTTCAAGCAAAACACAGTCTTTTTGGAATAATTGTGTGTAGTTGTGATCAAAATAGATGGAAATATCAAGAAATAACATGATAAATTATGTGATTTTTCTTTTTATTATCATTCTTTTTCTTTTCTTTAATTTTGTTTTGGTCTTACAGCTCAGCCGTTCCTTGTGAGTATTAGTCTGATTGTGTATTAGTGATGTTTTTTATTGTACATACTAGAGATGCACAGGCATATTGTGGGTATCAGCTGGTATTCTTCTAAATGGATAACAGCAGTTGTTGATATTTTTACTGGATATATTGCTTTGACTTTGCCCTGAAAAAAGATTAATTTACATTCAGTTTGGTAAGACAGAAAAATTACAGTTTAACTGGCCAAAAAGACTTTAGGGATGTTTTAATTTGTTTATTTTTTAAACAGAGGATGTTTTTCATGTAAATTATTGTCAGAAGTTTTTTATACATTTGTTTGAATGAATTTGTGTTGAATGAATTATGATTATGATTGTATTATTATTGATTATAAATTTTATTAATGAAAGTGGCAGAATGAGATGTAATTAAGATTTGAGATGTAAACTATAAATATAATAAAAGCCTTATATATATATATATATATATATATATATATATATATATATATATATATATATATATATATATACACAAAGACCATGAAATTGCATTTTAAAATGATGGGGGGAGATTTAAATGGCGAAATTTAAATGACAACATAAATGTCAACAGTCAGTGCAGTAAAAAGAATTAGGAAGGCTATGAGAAAACTCTCATATGCTTCATAAGGTCATTTAGTTTGAAAACAACGTTCAGATTTGAAAGACACACTGCTACACATAGTATTACTAAATTGCTTAATATTGATATGATTTCTATCTTTAAGTAATGTATGTGCTGGTCAGTTCATCAGTTATACTACACTAACAGCTCCAGTTTGTTTTGTTAATACATGTGACTGGTAGGATGTTTTAACCAACAGGTTAAGACATCTTAGCTATAGAATATCACGGGACTGTGTTGACTGTTTGCATGAAGAAGGCTGTTAAAAATCACAAAAATCTCCATCTATCTTCATCAATTTGTTATATTGTCAAAAAAGTTTAGAATATAGAGAACTTGTGACACAGGGATGTTAGATTAACCAAAAAAAAAAAAAGTAAAATGGAGAAAAATTGTGTGTGGAAAACAACAAAGATCTCCTCAGAGAAGAAAATACCAGGTATGATTCAGTTCACAGAGCTTTTGACGGAGTATGAGCGCGGAGGTACAGGGAGGATTGACATGGCGTAAACCATTCATAAATACATAAATCCAAACCATACTTACCAGTTGACAGAAGATTTTCAGCCAAATATATACGAATGGCCTGCACAGAGCTCTGACCTAAATCTCACAGAGCACATCAGGATATGATGGAGAAGGAAACAACTGCCTGGTAATACTGCTGTAAAGACTATTCTACAGTCATTCGGCAGATGCTTCTCTCCAAAGCTCTCAGATGTATTAACTGCACTAACTGATTGGTCACAATGTTTTTAAACTATTTCTTTTAAACTCTTTTTCAAATTAAAGGATGGCAAACTAAATATTAAAACATCAAGCCTTACAAGTCTGCTCACTTGTGACGTAATAAAATTCATACATTTTTAAGGCCTGGGGAAATGTTTCTTCAAACTACATGCACTGAAATTATAAATGCACTACTCTCTCTCTTTTCTTATTAAGGAAACATGGCTGTATAAAAAATTGTGGAAATTATCTGTCAGTCTCTTCGGGGAGACATTTTAGTCATGCATTTAGAATAAAAGCAGATATAAAGGTGTCACAAGGGCTCCACGCAGACTACAAAAAGGCTGCATAAACACCACCCATCTGACTTCAAAAAGATGTTGGGCCTGCATATCTGACTGTAGCCAGCTATCTGACTTGCTTCTCAGAGGTTATATCTGAAAACCTGAATAAATATAAGCTTTATCTCACTTCCATACTTCGTGAAGAAAGTGTGAAACTGAGAAACATATTTCACTAGATTTGGAAGTGTACACAGGCACACAAGCCATTTCCATCATCATACAAAGATCCCTGTGTCCCCAGAGATTTATGTGAAATGATGCAATCAACAAGCTGTATTATTGGCTCTAGTTCCAATCAGTTGTGCTGTAAACATGCAACCAATTTCATAGAGTGTGCTGCATTTCGGACAGCAAGGGTGAGCAAAGTTCACTTTTCTTAAATTAACCCAGGCTTACCGACCAAAGCCTCCCGAGGTGTTTTGCAGAAGCTCTGATCTATTAGTTTAAACAAGCTTTCTAAAACTTTGCACAGTTGCAGTTTTTGAGGTCAGCCATTTGGGCAAAAGTAAAGTAGGAAACATGCAAAAAATTATGTTTATTCAGGGTATAGTGTATGCCATTCCTTCTTGTTTCAATGCTTAAAGAGTTTTACCCTAGAAGAAAATCATAGTAACTGGATGAAACTCCAGCTCCAGAAGTAGATGCATAATCCTCTGTACTTTCAAAGTATTCACACACTGGTAAATAGAAATGAGTCAACTGCAATGTATTCTTGGACTTACCAAGATTTATTAAAAAAAAAGTTTAAAAAAGTATAACTACTGACCATAAATTACATAAATGTATTAAAGTATGTCTGAGTAGTTAAACTGTTGTTTTTAACCTACTGGTTTTGAAGGTACTTTCAAAATAGTTTGGTTTGGACTAAAACTACAGGTGTGAAATGTTCCACAGAACATGGTCCAAAAGAAATTTTCCAAGTCCAGATCAAACTAAATAATGGTTCAGTTCATCCCTGGTGTGAAAATGTTGTACTGTGAGAATGGTTTAGACTTTTGAATCATTTACAGGAAGTTACAGTTGTACAGACCAAAAAAATGAGGGAAAATTAAACACAATAGCATTTTAGTGTAGAGGTGAATTCAATCTTCTGAAACTGAGACTCCCACCCAACTTAGTAGTCTTTGCCAAAATGGAGTTTTCAAGACTGGCAGGAAGCTAGGAAGATGACAACGTGGATGGTGGTACCATTGCTCATAGGCAGCGTTTCATATTTTTTGTTGGTTCGTTTGACAAATTCATTCACCAATTCATTCAGATAGCAATAGGCCACTGGGCACGACACTGGTTTCCAAACCACTTAATGTCAAGTTTAAAACAGTGTAGATCCTGTAGCTGGTTTTCAAAACATAGGTATCTATTTCACCAGCTGGTTGGTGAGCTAGTGTAGTGCACAATGTGAAACCAAAGCTAAACAGAACAAATATATACAATCTATCAAAAACATAAACCTTGTTGCAGACTAAATAATCAAATTGCTTTGAAAGAAAACAATTGGAGAAGCAAATAATGCTTGAGCTTGATTATTTTAAAGGTGGGCAGCTAACCTTGGCTCACAAAAAACACAAGTCCATTGTTCTGATAAGAAGTACCAGTATGTAGCTAGCACAGTGACATTCTGTGTCTAAGCCAAAGTGTTATTTTACTGACTTACATGCAAGTGTTACCAGGCATCAAGAATCATCTTCAAGAGAGAAGAGCCTCCCACACCTGTCACCACTGGTTACAGTGCCCCATCTTGAGCTGAAGGACTGTGGGTGCAGCCCCAAATGTTTCTCCATGAAAGAGATACAGAGCTGTGTTTTCAGTACACATGACAGCTGGCTAAGCAGCAGAGTCAAGCTGTGCAGCATTGATAAAAGCTAAGCGTCTTTCTAGCCCCTCTGTCTAATGTGTTTTGGTTTGTCCTGGGAAAAGATATGGCCGGTTAAAGTTCCTTTCACTGTGCCACCAACCATCTGTCTGTAATCCAATTAATCTTTTATGGGCCAAACTCTCCCACTGGCTTCTTGTCATTCATATACCTCAACTACAGGAGAATATTGTAATAACTCTCATGTATATATTGTGCTTTCTTTTCCAGTTCCAGACCCTTTGACACGTGTCCCCATAACAAATGTATTTGGTCTAATGATCAAAACACAATAGGAGCTCATCACCCTGTTACCATATGACTTTAAAGTATTCGTTTCCAACTCCCTCATTTGTAATTACTTCTATAGCAAGACAGCTTTCCTCTGCCCACCACTTTCACTTGACTGAGCAGCTGACACAATAAAATCTCCCCGAATTCATACAAAGCCTGGCCTTTCCACTTCAAGCTCCTAGACGGTAATCTCTTTACCAAGATAGATTTTCTGAAGCACTGGCTCAAAATGTTTTCTGGCTGGTCTTATCAGAGGGGAAGAAGTGCACATCGGTAGCACTCAGACTCTGTCCCCCTTCCCACAAGAGTTAATTTTAGCATTTTGCAACCTTGACTTTTACATCTTGGTCATGTAGTTGCCATGGTAGGGTTTACCGTGAAGAGAGGGAGATTTATTATTTCCACAGACGGCTTATCAGTGCTGTAGTTTCGACTGAACTGGCTTTTGTAAGGCCTGGGACAAAATATGCTTTAGCCCCCTTGCTATCACACTCATGGTCTATCACTGAAATAGGTCCCTTTTCTCTCCGAGATGTCACCTTCTTGGCATCAGCTGTAACGGAGCCCTCACATGTCCTACGCACAAGAAGGGATGTAGTGCCACATGGCACTCAATCTTTTGTGACTTTAGACACACTTTTATATTTAATAGAAGGATTCATTTCAATAAACCCAAACTCTTGACTGTAACACATAATCTAGCTTTACTGTCTTTTTGCTTCCATTTTGGCTTCAGTTCAAATTGTTTCTGCTGCTGTTGTGTTACTTGTATGCTCCTCTTTTAAGCCTCACTTTGAGTTTTACCCCTGTAATCCTGCTGTTCCATATCCTCATTAGGCCCTTGCACTGCTATTATTAACTCACTGTGTCAGTTTATGGTAACTTTTTAAGTTGAGATGTTTTATTTATGCAGCATAACATCAGTTCTCTGAGTATGAATTATTCATTTTGGATACAGTTTATGTGTGTGTGTGTGTGTTTGTGGAGGAGATTGTAACACAATGTGTTGGATTGTTTTCCTGCACATCACCTTAATACAGAATTGTCCTCTTTCATATTTTCTTCTTGACATTAGTTGATAGAAGTTTACAGCTATTTGCATGGTTTTAAGGACAAAATATGAGTTGTTTTCTCAGACTTTTCACCATCTTTTTAAAATTCTCCACCTGCTGCTTTTAAGTGGTGACAATGGTATGAATGTGAAGTTGATAAATTCAATCTGTGTAACTGCAATCAATAAACTACCTTTTACTCATCCCCTGCACAAAGAGAAAACATGGTGAAAGAGAAGTGACACTGACTTCTCTTAATTAAATAGGATCTAATGATAATCCATGACTACAGTTTTAGGGGGTAAACAGAAGGGGCAGGGGAGATGTTCTCTACACAAGGGAGTGCATAATGTGATGACTCAAAGCTCTGTGCTCAGATCTTCCTTGCCCATCTTTTCTTTCCCCTTCTCTTTTGGTTCTGATCCAGTTTGGGAGAACAGAGGTGATAGACAACACACTAAACCCAGACTTTGTCAGGAAGTACATCCTGGACTACTTCTTTGAGGAGAAGCAGAACCTGCGCTTTGACGTGTGAGTTATTCTGTTTGAACTGCTTTGAATACACAAAGTGTGTGTGTTTCAGATCTTCTGGCCTCCAGTTTATTCTCCTTTTCACTGTTAGGTTAACCTCTTTTTTGTTCATCGCCCTTCCTTGTCCCTTCTATTGCTTCACCCCCCACCCACAACCCATTTTCCTGTCTCTCAATTTCATTTCCTTGTCAACAGCTCAGCTCTCTCCCGAGGAATTATTCAGTAGTGCAATGTCTCAGTAGTCATTTATTTAAAAGGAGATTGGTATAAGCATTATAAATATTTCATTTAAAGTTTTTATCCATAGTCTCCCTGCTGCAAAGTAAAGCAAAGACCCCTGTCCTGCCCTTTTCCTCTTGAAAAGGCCAGACTGATGACCAGGTCAGGAAGGTGCAGTTTCATTTCAAGATCTCTGAGGACAGGGTCAGGATCATTCTTTCCACCACTCTTCTACCTCAAAGAGAGGAGATAGGCCTCTAAAAACCCATACCCCTCAAGCATGAAGTCCCTGGTGGACTTAACAAATGTATACAGGACTGAGCTGGAAGTCTCTGAGGATTTTTAGGCTCTTAACGAATTCATTCGACATGCTTTCATTTTACAGCATTGAAAGCTTGTTCGGGAAAAGGAGTGAGTGCACCCCCTCACAATTAGTGTTACTCATTTACATCTCTGTTTTATCACAGAGTCGGGAGCTTGGGTATACTCAGGTTTAATTACTTTTACATTAAGTTTGACTACCAGATGCTAAAAACTTTCTCTGCTGATGGGCTGTTTCAATATGTCTCCCCTGGCTCAGTATGGAAATTACATCTCTAAACTGTAGAATGATTTACTTGATTAAACGTCAAATTATTGCTTACGCATGTTTTTTCCTGGGTGCCTCCCACTTGCCCCTCCAATGACCCAAGTGTAGTATTACCAGGAAATGTCTATGGGCTCAGTGGTCAATGTATTTGTAACATCTGCTGTGTTACTCATACCTGAAACTTCTATGGTTTGTGGTTTCTTTGCGATTTCAGATATGATATTGATTCAAAAAGTCCAGATCTGGCCAAACATGTAAGTAAAGACCTTTTTTATTCGGATGAGAAGCTTGACTTTAAATTATACCTGTGAATTATCAGTGCATGTCTCTGATATTTAGGTTCTATGCAAACCAAACATTGCAGCATCCATATGTTCAAATATATTTTGAAATAATGAGAGAATTGTTTCAAACAACCCCACCCCCCATAATATCCATCTCCACCA
This sequence comes from Melanotaenia boesemani, assembly GCF_017639745.1. NCBI lineage: Eukaryota > Metazoa > Chordata > Actinopteri > Atheriniformes > Melanotaeniidae > Melanotaenia > Melanotaenia boesemani. Next base: position 17,361,905 of record NC_055694.1, read on the forward strand.
GAGCAATGAAAATCAAAGTTTCACTTGCATCTGAAATAACCTCATTACCCCTTTTTCTCTAATAAAGTGAGAAGTGAAACATTATGCATCATTATCAAAGCTGTTCATTGCATTTTCCTGTGTATTATGTTAGCATACAGCATACAGTATGCGTTTGTTTAAAAATGACAGCTTTTTCTGCATAATGTGTTGATTCAAAGCGGAGTGCGTAACCGAAGTTCATACATTCAGGTAAACTTCTTATTTAAGTGAATGTATGCAATGTTGTCCTATATGCCGAAAGCTTTGACGAATAAACACAAACATTACAAATAGTGCAAAATAGTGTATTTGACAGATTTGGTTTGCATACTACTGAAATTTTCATAATAGCCAATGATGCATTTGTCATGTTGATTCTTTGATTGTTGTGTGTTTGCTCTGTGTTTCGTGCTCTGGATGTAAACTGTTTCCTGCACCACTCTTGTCTGCCTCCATCCTCATTCCTCTCGTGTTCATTTTTTTCCTTCCTCTGAGACTCCGTGACCATACCGATCCCTTTCTAACTATCTGCTCTTTCACATATCCACTTTTGCTCTTTTTTCTTGCACCTGGGTGATGACAGTCTGGTATTTGAGTCATGTGTCTTTTGTTCCATGATATGCTCTGTTGTGTCATTGCTGCTGCCTGGTCTTTCTCTCTCTTCCTCCTCCTCCTTCTCCACCCTGGAAGCCCACCGACTTTAACGTACGTGTCTGCCTCAGACGTCATAAAATATAACTGTACAATGCATATAATGATGCTTAAGTCCTCACCAACTCTCCTTGTTACTCCCTGTAATCCACTTGAATGCCCCTGTCCTGCATCTGTCTCCATCCCACTTTATGCCCTCCACTTTATGGCAGGACTTCCTGGGACAGGTCTTTTGTACGCTGGGGGAGATTGTGGGCTCACCTGCCAGCCGCTTGGAGAAACCTCTAGCGTGAGTGATCATTTTACTCTTCTGTTTACCCTCCAATTTTGCTATTTGGAACTGTGCGATAAGAAGTGGAGCCACTTTGAAGATGGTTTTGTATACAATATATCAACCAGAAAAATTAAACAGTTTAAAGGTTGGAAAACACAAGTGTTTTAATATTATCAGACAATAAAAATTCAGCTGACACACTTAAGGAGATATAAGAATATGTCTTCCTTTTGGGACCAGCTGTATTACACATTACAGTGCAAAATTAGACCAATGTGCTTAGATGAAAATTGGTAATTGAACATGATCGGGTGCTTCCTCGGTACAATCACTATCATTAGGCAGATGATCTAGCACAGAGAGTGGATTGAAGTCAGCATGCGATGCATAGCAGTGTCAGCGTCATGTCGACATAAATTGGGAGGTATGAAGCATTGAATCCACAGATCTCTGGCTCACTCAGTTCTATGTCTTTTTGAATGTGGAAACGATGGGGCGCTCACAAACTCCCCAAGCCAGCCCTGCTAGGTGGGAGTTTGTGAGAAGGCTGTGGCTTTGGTGCCGACCATGAACTCTGCCAGAGACTGGTGGGCTGGATTACAGAGCTCAGTGCCCTTCAGTGCTGAATAAGAGGATGAGGAGGATCAAGAGACAGTGCTCACCAGTATGCTGAATAAGGAGCTTCACACCCCACTTCAGATGCAGGGAGGAGGATCAGCATTCCCAAGCAGACATGATTGAAAAAGTAGGGATTCCACAGCTTCAGTAGAGCACCTTGATCACAGCTGAGATAGTGATGATGATCATGTGTCTCCACAGTATACAAATAGTCTGCTGTGTTGTTATTAACTGCCCCGACAGCTTTTACATTTGGGAGTTTATCAAGCAGTTTAATTCGGTCCTTTTTGAGCTGCCAAACACTGTCTAGCCTTAATGAGATTTTCTCACATGTTGTGACAGACTGTAGACCAGGAGTTTTTAATGGCTATGTGCTCAATTTCCTTGTCGTGCATCCTGAAGTGACAGTTCTTCTCTGGACCGTAGCTTTGAGGAAAAGCACTTGCAGGGACTGAAAAAAATGTTAGTCATGCTTAAACAAGCCCTCCAAAGTCAAACTGCATCAAATGACCTGCTTAACAGGCATTTCAGTACCCCTTTCCCTATTTTCCACACTTTATCTTTCTTTTATGCTTCTTCCATCCATTCACCAGATTCTTTTTTTCTGGCTTGACCCCTTTTTCTCCTCTTTGTGGTCATATTTCTTTATATTATTCCAAACCTCCTTTTGTATCTCAGGATCTCAATTATAGTTGCAAAATTTTTTTAGTATAAAAATGATCTACAAGCAAGGAAATGTAGAAATATGGACAGCACCATGTAAGGCAAATTGATTCAAACGCATTGATATAAAAGCAAAATTGTGAATAGTTGTCATTTCACGTGACTAGTCTATGAGCCTTTCATATATAAAATAATTTACTTTTAACACTGTGGCTGCAGTCTTTTTTTACTTATATTTAGCACCACAAATTGTATTTTCTTTTTTATTTCTGAAAGTACAGACATATTAAAAATCTTAAAAATGAGAGCTGTACTCTCTTATTGACACAACTATACATAGAGTTAAGTCATTTGTGTACTTTATGTAATGTACTTGCTTCCATTTCTGAACAAATTTCCAAAGACTTGTTCGTCTTTGGGATAATAATAGGCCATTATTAATCTAGGAACATATGCCAGTTTAGACAATATTAGCTACAATATACTGAATTAATACAGTGGTACAAATCCTGCTGTTTATACTCTATTGTTAATAAGTTGTGCATATCAAAGAAATTTAAAGAAAAAAAAATACAAAAAATTGGATGGCTGAATCAGATGAATAGCATCTTTATTGAGAAACAGAACCATGAGAGCTGCATCCCCGATCTCATGGGTCTGGTTCTGTGTATAGCCAGCAGGAAAGAATCAAGATGTAGTAGTAGTGTAGGTAACATGGAAACAGCAGTCATTAAACAAATGGCAATAACCTTTTAGCCTGTCAGCTGATTTACACCACACACTACGCCTATGAATTTAGCACAACATTAGCATGTTAAACCCATTAGCTCACTGTGACTGTGTCCTGTATGCTTCAAGCTGGAAGTGAACAAATTGTGGGTGGGTTTGTTGCACCCATAACAGCCTGGTAAAGGGAGGGGGATGTGATTTTTGAAAATATATAAAATAGTGTTTGAAAAAAAATGCATGCATCCCAAAAAGCATAAATTGGTAGCTATACCTCACATCAAAGGCTGACCTCAACTTTCCAAACTGTGGGGAAAAGAACTCATCATTAAAGGACTAATCTTGTGTTTCACTGGTTTGTGCAGTACTGAATTCAGAGTGGTGATTAAATAGGAAGGAGTACAGGTTTTTTGGTTGATGCAAAAAGCAAGTTTTTGTTCATTTATATGTGACTTTGTAGTAAAGACAGCCTCTTTCATTTGTGCAGAGCTGTTCTTTAATCTGATGGCAGCTGAATGAGTCGGTGTCATGTGTTAATGAACCTTGTGGTATTTTTTTTCTCAACAGTTTACAACAATGATCTCAGCCATAAAATATACTTATAAATACAATAATACAAAAACATGATTGTTTTTAAATCTCTGGCAGATGTAGGCAACTGGTGCTGCAACGTGTGTTACTTGAGGACTCCACTAAAGAACATTAGACTTAGAGACAAGAAAGATCTTTGAGATTTGCATGTAAACAAAGAGCAGGAGGATGATGAATATAATTAGTATTTTGTCAATGCTGAGCTCAGAGAAACTGTGGTATTTGCTCCTGTGCTGTCTTTTTTCCAGGCACTGCTACTGCTTCCCTTTAGTGGCTGGGGCAGTGCTTTGGGTTCTTCATTGTTTTTCTCAAGAGGTCCCTCATTAGTCTTTATGGTGCAGTGCCTCGCTTTATCCCACAAGGGAACGGGATCGCTACTAGATCGCTGTTTTTGTGGGAAGGAGGACAGTTAAAGCCAAAGTAATATGACTAGTTAAATTCAATTAAATCAGTAATAAACCCTAAATGTGGAGATGCTTTGAAAAGGTAATATGATGTCAGTGTATTGTTCTGTATATAGTTGAAGACAAATGTTATAATTTAGAGAGTATCTGTCTTCATAGCTCAACACAATCTGCACCATTGCAAAACCTTAAATGAGCCTAAGAGAGGATCCTGAAAATAATAAAATAGAAAAAGAAAAAGAAAATGAAAGTGTAGTAAAACTAATAAATTTTTTGTTAAATATTTTGTTGTTCTGATAAAGATCTAATCTCTCAGTGTGACATGTCTGATATACATAGAAGAAGCAGGATTTAGCAAATATTGTCTTTATTTATGTCAAAACACCATTAACTGTCAAGCAGCATACAAAGTTAAACGGGTTCATATTACACTGGAGTTCCAGTAAGTTCCAAACTAGATCTGACATATGGGGAAAAAAAAAGACTGTGACAGCAATAATCAATAATGAGTTTTCAAGGTTAGCTTCAACTGGCACATTATCTGATGCGCATGCTAAACGATATGTTTTCCCAAGCATTCCCACGTTAAATGAAGTGATAACCATGATATTTGGAAAATGACTGTTTCTGCTGACACCAGATAATTAGCTTGCTTTCAGTGACTAATGTTTTGCCAAAACTAGTCAAGATTTAATGCATTTAAGAAGCTTTTAATTAGGTTTGAGGCTGAATATTAAAATCAGTCGTGACAGTGCAATGTGTTAAAAATTTGCACAAGTTGTGTCAAACTATAACTTGAAACTTGAACAGTTTTATGAGACTGAGAAGGAGGTGTTAAGTCATTTTAATGTTAATTACTTAAACAGTAGTTTCTGATGTTATGTTAGCAAACATTATTTAATTCAAGGTTTGACTCTGAAATGTTGATCAGTTAGCTGTACTTTTCAGTTTTGTCAAATTATGTCATAAGAACATTTAACAGCTTTAGAAAGCTGAAGCAGATATATGCTCCTAGACTTGATAAAAAACAAAGATTCAATCACTAATTTTTACTCAAATACAGATTTTATTTTCTGTACCTAGCATTCCCCAAACCTTTTCTTTTAAATTAATACAACGCTAACCTTCTCCTTAGAATTAATGTTTGGTAAACTGCTGTTATTATGTAATCTAGTCATGTCACTACAAACTCAGGTTTGCCTAAGGAAGAGCTAAAAAGCAGTCTGAATAATCCTGACTTTATTGCTTTTTGTTTGATTGGCCTTCATGTAAACTTTAAAGACATCAAAAGCTTGAAGACCTGCACACCGGGATCTTGTGTTAACCCATGACTGAATAACCTGCTTCAAGGAGAGGTTTAGGGAGGAGTCGGTCGCAGCCTTGCTTTAGCAAGTTCAATTAGTTTCTATGATGGCATTTTTATAAAGCCTGATTTTAAAAAATCACATAACAACCAACTGAAAATACACTGTCAAATATAAACAATGTCATGCTAATAACACTTTAAACTTCAGGGTTTTTTCACATGGTGAAACTCACCTCAAGTTTACTCAGGTAACACTGAAGCAAACGGCATCCCTTGTCTCATTTCTACTTCAAAAACTCAGTTCTTCTTAAGTTGTTAGTTAATGTAGTTGGCTGACTGACTCGAGGCTTCACAGCAGCACTTCATCTAAGATGAAATGAACTTCAGATTTAAATAATGAGTGGGAGTGAAAGGAGTTCATTTTTATTTATTTATTTATTTTTTGCTTAATCTGAACACTCTTGATACTGCAAATGAAGAGCCGGAAGCAGGAACAGTGTTTTCTTAACTTTTAGCCCATGTTTGCTTGCTTTACGTAACTGGGAGGTGAAGTGTTTTAGGCAGCTTACGGTAATCAGCATCCTCTGCCTCAGAACATCACACACAATTAGAGCATTCTGCTGCCTCCCTAAATACCAATTTGGGCTCCAGGGCTGTGCACTAACAAGGGTCCCTCTGTAATAATGTGGAAAACCTAAGCCAAGCTGAGTGTGCAAGAATGCTTTTGTTCCCTGATAAACTAGGGATTTATAGGCACTGTTTTGGTTACGTAAATAACAAAAATACTCTGTAAACTATTTGTAAACCCGACTTTCCAACAAATTAGTTGATTTGTTAGTTTGTTAATAACACTGACATGATAGAAAATCTATTCTTTGTCATGCCGTGCAACAATTAATTTAATATATACAGTGGTTGTTAAAAGTTTTGGTTGTTAAAGCTTTGTATATAACACTCAATAGATTTTTTCTTCCCATTAATAATAGTATTAGGAGCAAAAACAGACAAGGAAGATTTTTACCCAGCAAGAAAGCCTAGCCAATTTGTTTTGTGGAAAGTGTTTCTGTCATGACCAGATGTATTATCTGCTGGAAAGGTCAGAGAACAACCTGAAACGCAGTGAATTAGTGCTCTGCTGGCTCATTTGAAAACTTCTGTGTTGCTGATCTTTATAGCAGCTGAAAACAATCTGGGCAGGGCGACAGTGCAACATGAATTCACTTTCCTTTGCCCAGCACCAGAGGGGCGGGGGGGATGGAGGCGGAGAAGTTTAAGTTTTGCTTCATAAGGGAGCGAAGTAAGATTGTTGATGTCACACACCTGCAGGGGAAAAGTGGGATAAAATGCAATTCACCTTTTAAGTGTAACAAAAATGAGAATTGAGCTTTTCTTGCCGCTGAGAGAAAGATGTTGTACTCTTTGTAGTTGAAATGGACTTGATATGTCATGAAAGGTTTGTCTTCTTGGCAGGGGAGAACACAGGAGTTGGAGTGAGCTCACTGTTGTGGCTTGAGCAGTTTTAGCATTTAGATGGGAAAATGTCCTTCTGATTAACATCTTCTAATCTTCCCCTTCATTGTCAAAACAAGTGATTTCTAGCTTGCAGGTGGTTGATGAAAGCCTCATTTATTTAGAATCCCAAGAAATCAAACACTGTTGTAGTAATTAAAGTAGCGTTGAAATTTATGTAATCAAAATGCCAACACAGGTCTCAGTTTGTCAGAGCACACGCTTAAAATGGAATTTAGTTTTAATTTAATAGGATGTTAAATTTAATGTCCGTGTTAACATGTGTATTGCGTTTGCTGACTGAAGCTGTTGTAGTGATCATTATTTTGCACCCGGTTAACAAGTCTCTATAGGTCACACGGTGGCTCCATTAATGATCACATTGGTGTTGGCGATATGGTGGTGATACATGTAAACTGGTATCCTGACTTGCAACTTGTCTCCACTGGTAAAAGAGCAAACACTTTTATTTGCTTGTTGTGTTTTTGCATTCATCTGACATTCTTCTTCACTTCATTTTCTTGCCCTATTTACCTTTGTGCTCATTTTTAACAAAGATTCAAAGAGCTTCACACAGTTTGCCTTTAGCCATCTGCTTGACACGCTAGCTGTAAAACCAATATGAGGCAGCTCTCTTTCTCTCTCTGAGGACTTCCATATGCATTCTGGTGTCATTTAAAATTAACTAGTGCACTTTTCATCCTCCTTTACCTTTTTTTTTTAATTCCGGTGAGGTGAGGGATTATAAATGCTTATCAGAGTATGTAGATCAGGGGGATTAGTTGTATAATCTCATTTAAATCCACATAGAGTCTTGCCAACCTTGTCTAATTCTGTCAGCTATGATCGGCCCACTGCCCCAAACGTTTACAGTGGCACACAGCCAGGTGGTCTGTCTGTCAGTCTCTCTGTTGCTCTTTGACTCAACTGAGTTCCAGTAAGATTAGTCAATTTATTGCAATCCCCTTGTCATCTAGACAGATTCACTGACCTGGGCAGTCACTAATTTCTTTTGTGTAATAAAGCCTTTTTGTTCTTCATCCTCTAAAATGATGTGTAACACTGGTTTACCTCCACTTGAGTGTGAAATTGCAAAATATTTTATTTATTTTTTTTAGCATGCAGTCGTTTCACTGCTTAGGAAAATAGGACCAACCCTGCAATAATTGCAGTATGAAAAAGAAAAATCTTCCTATTCTGCTCTCACTTGTGTTGTTGAGAAGATAACCTCGCCCCCTTACTCTTGTATGCTTGACACGTTCCTGCGTTGTTAAATATCAAGACCATTCCTCATCCTAATGACCTAATGTGAACTGCATCAACAATGGCTTCTCTCCCTTTTTGGACTTTAATCTCACCCACCTCCATCCACTTCAGCTCCCCTGACAGGTAATGAAGAACATGGGCTTAGTGAATCACAATTTCACAACAGCAACTACCTCTAGATGGGAAATTATAGAAGCCATACATTGCCTCTGAATATTTCTAATGTAATATGTCATGCACTATAATCTTTTATGCTTGTTCTTTGGAGGGATAAATAGCTGGAATGTACTCCCCTGTGGCAAAAACAGAGAACCAGTAGTCTCATTGCTATTCTGTAGAACAGCAGAATCAAAATCTCTAGCCAAGTAATTGTAGTGATGCTGAAATATGCTGTTTGATCTCTTCCCATTCAGTTGATCAAACAGGGCATCTGTCAAGGCAGCTGTGGCTAACTCTGTTTTAGTGTGAGTGAGGAGAATGACAGCAGTACTTCCCTTCACTTCTTTCTCAGTTAGGAAAGCCACGTTGCTCCAAGGTCCTGTTTCAGTTATGTCTCGACTTGTTAGTTAACTTTATGAACCTTTGATCATCAGGGTTTCTCTTGAGGAGAGCAAATGGCAAATATGATGTTAATCTGACTGTAAATAAAAGCATGCAGTGTGGACAAGGATTGGATTGGTCATGACCAATCTGTTGGGTACAGCAGAAGCTTGTAAGTGACTTTATGAATTATGAAGCCGTGTGAATGGTGTTAAGAATCCCAGTTCTATAGTATATAGGTATGCAGCCCCTACTCACCTACTGTGATGTGATGCAGGGAGACTGTTATGTTTTACATCTCTTTAATCCTTCACGGAAATACAGAAGCCATGGAAGATAGCAAGCTGTCAACATGTGTCTTTGAAAAAAAAACTATCACATCAAAGCCCCTCAACTATCTGCACATTACTCTGATTTTGAATATCATTCCTAATAACGTATAATAATGTATAATAGCTACAATATGGGGCACTGTAGTTTGTGTCACCCCACATCCAAGAAACACCATCAAACACAACCCAGAAAGCAAATTGATGCTAAAAGAACAAAGGTGAAAGAGTTTTAAATAAAGAAATTACAGGCGGAAGGAGGACTCCCCAGTACATTTCAGACTATTTCATCATCTGTGTTTTTCCGCTGAGAAAATGTCTGTCAATGAAAGCTGAGGGAATTATGTCTCTTCATGCAAGATGATTTATATTACCTAAAGTCAAGTTTGAGCTGAAAAGCTGAATAGCAAAAGGAAGGCATGCACATTATAGTCTACCAGATGTACCATAGCAGGCAGGAACTGCATTTATCCATTCAGCACATGCTCGCTCTTCACATTAACAGGTAACTGTCAGAGAAATGCCATGCTCAATAATGCATAACTAATTTAAAAGACCACTGGCTTTGCAGTATCTGCCCTCTTATCAGCAGCACTGATTGGAGCAGAGAGATGCATCTGGGGTTGGTATTTCACCAATCACTGGGTCTTATAGCCCAGTTTGATGGGATTATCAGCCATTACTATGACCTCAAGAGATAATTTGACCTGGGGAGTTCACAGGGTTTATGGGCTGTTGGCGAACATTTTACTAGCTCTTTCACGTGCTAACAAACTACAAAGCGTCAGCTGGGAGTACAACATCAATAATTCAAGGACAGTTAATTCACCTTGAGAGCAGTCTCTCTGGACCTTAAAGACAGACCCTGAGAATTAAGTATGTCTGCCATCTGAAGACAATGACTTAATTCTATCTTTTGCCTCATTAAATGAGTTAAAAGCTTTGGTTACCAGATTTGTTTTGAAGTATTAATCATATTTTATGCCAGGGGGTCTACATTTGCTTTTCTGGAACATTGCACTACATCTATTATTGGCCTGAGTAACACCTTAAACCTTTGGACTTAAAAAAAAGGCAAATACTTTCTGCACTGTCAGGAAAGACGGAAGCACACTCTATCTCTTAATAGGTCTCTTGGTAAAATGAAAGTGGCTGGAAGTTTAGTTATTGCAGGTTTGTGCTTCATATTGACTTTGTTAATAATGAAAGCTTCAGACTGCCTCTGGTTTGGTATAGAATCCAGTATTAATGACAGTCAGATCAGCTGTCACAGCTTGATGAGGATCTGCAGCAAGTTTGACCTCCTAATGATTGGACTCCAGCTAAGGCCACAGCAGGACACACATGTAATTTCCTTCTTTATATGAAAAGATGACAGGAGTGTCAGCAGCTGGAGTGCTATGGTGATTGGAAAATTGAAATTCATCTTGTTCTGTGAAAGATGGAAAGTTCAGATAAACATTAAATAAAAGATTACAAATACTCTCAACAAAGGTCTGATTCAATATGTTGTGCATATATACAAGTATTGATTTACATACATATTTGATCTGTAAATACACTAAATGAAAAAAAAAAAAAGAAATTTTGTACTAAAAAAGGTGAGAATCGTAGTGTGGACCAGTGATTCATTAGAGCAGTGGGTTTCTGGTGCTACATTTTAAAAGTCTGATTGCTGTAGGGATAAATGATCAGTGGTAGCACTTCTACAGTCACTGTGGGTGAATCAGTCTGCAGCTGAAGGATCTGTTCAGAGGCCCTACAATCTTGTGCAAGAGGTCAGAGGCATTCAACACAATTGATGCTACCTTGGTTAGCATTCTCCTCTCCCTCATTAATGGATTTGCAATAGAGTTCAGAGAGCAGCCCAGTCCAGAGCTGGTCATACTGACAAGTTTTTTTCTTTTCTTTTCTTTTTTCTTGGCCTGCTCTGTCCATATGCACCCCACAGACCACAGAGTATAAAAGGATTGACACTATCAGTGTCATAGAATATTTTAAGCACACTTCAACCTTAGAAACAACTTTAGCCTTTCTTTTGCAGCATGCCAGTGTTGGTGAACAAGTCCAAGCATTATTGCAGTGAACACCCAGGTACTTGTGCTCCCCATTCACCTCAACATCCAGTCCCTGAATGTTCACAGGTGTCAAATGATTTCCTGTGGAAGTCTAGCACCATGTCCTCATCTCTTTTGTCTTGCTGATGTTTGTGTGTGGTAGATGAATGTGCCCAAGTTCTGAAATAGGTGAGATTCCATGTAGGAAAATCAAATTTTGTACCACTTATGAACAGGAAAAAATAAACCAGCCAAACAACATTTGAAGCATTAACTTATCTTGTTAAATAATGCCAGAGGATTGACAAGGAAATAAAAATGGGATGTGTAAAAACAAAAATGATCTCACTTTTGCTGTAATATGTCTTGATCACTTAATAAGATCAGTGGTAAACAAACCTGGAGAGTTTGATGAGACATGATCTCAACAAAGTAAAAGCAAATGTATTTACATTTTTTTTACCTTCACATATGGTACGAAAAGAAATCAAGCTCATTAGAGTTCTCAAACTGTCAGACTTAAATAGCATTGCCAATCTAAATAAGTTTATAAGTGAAAAACTATAACTTAAAAAAATAGTTGTTTTGTGAACCTGAGATAAAATGTATCTATAAATCTTATAAAACCTCAAGAAAAATATGACCTACACAGAATGAAAGGAAAAGCCTGCCTCTCACTATTAGATAGATTTCTTTCCTCATAAACATCCAGCTAACAATAAGAAGCTGATTGTAAAAAATATATATCAGCAGCTGATAAATTTTAGCCTGAAGAGTTTGCTGCTCTTTGGGGGGGACTTGTGGGTATTGTAAAGTACAACACAGTGTCTCTTAGTGCCAAGCCACTAAAATTTATATTTATCCAGGGAGTCTCTGTGACAGTTTTTATTGCAAAAGTGAATGATGTCTATTTTCACAGTGGCATACCTGGGAAGACATGTGGGACCATTATCCTGTCTGCTGAGGAGCTGGGAAACTGCAGAGTAAGTCCAAAAAGTTTCACTTAGTTTCATTCTGAAATTTGTTTATATAATAAACATTAAACAGTATTCACTGATCTGATTTTAACTGTCCCCTTCAAACAATGTTCCATGAAGTTTAATTGAACATAACTGGTGCAAAATGCACATTTAACACTACTCACAAGCCTGCTAAAGTGAACTAGGATGTTTAATATTCTTGCCGTCAGAGAGATATATTTTCTCATAAATGTCCCCATTAAATGGATACACAGTGTTACCGTGCAAATGTGTTTGTTATTTGGAAATTGTGTATATAGTGAATATTCTATGAGGTTGAATGGCTATTTAATGAGACTGCCTTCAGTTCAATCACTAAATCCTGCATTTGCCTCGATGTGTGGTGTGTTACTCCATGAGTCTGCATTAATAACCTGTGTCCACTAATGCTCATTGGCTTTTCCTCCACACAGCTACATGAAGATAGTAAATAATGACATAACTGCGCTGCCAGTGAAAGAGCAGAGAACAGCAGGACTTACTGGCCTCTTGACCACTTTGTACAGTTAGCCATCAAGCTTCTGTCTACATGTTTATGAGCTTGTAAGACAAGTAATGATCTGATGATTCAAGGCTTTGTTCTAATTGCAATTTGTTACTTAAAATCACTGGTTTGACAATGGTTTGATCCCTCCGTTTCCTATCAGGATGATGCAGATCAGCTGTGCTGATAATGAAACTGCTACGATAACCATTACTGAGTCTGCCCTGCTAGCCTATGACTGTCAGTGCTCACAGTCATTAAAGTTCTGCTGTGAGTCATCAGGTGTGTTGCATCTATGATAATAGGAGTTAGAAACATCAGTGTAAAGCACCACTTCAAGACACTAATATACATGCAGATGATCATTACTGATACAAATGACTGTTTCCTTTCTTCCACAGCCAATTAGAAATGTAAAGACATGACATATCCCCTCAGATCTGCTCTGTTCACACAGAATTTAATCCTGGCAATAACTTAGTCTTGTGAACAGAACTGAAAAATAAAAGAATGGACAGATAAGTGGATAGCTGCAAAAGACACTACTATCAGCACAAGTTTTATATCTGTGAATTATACTACTAACACCTGTGTGGATGGTGTTTATTCTGTTATTCACATGTGACCAATAAATGGAGGCAACAGAGTTACTGCTTTGCCTCAGGTAAACACTGCAACTCCTGCTTGGGGAAAAGGAGACCAGCAGAGCAGGAATCGGCAGGGGAAGTTCTGCAGGGTTGGCTTTCACCTTCCAGGTGGATTTGCCAGGTATCATTAGACAGAGCAACAGCCTCTGCATGCATCAAAGGCTTCCTCTTGGCTGTCGTTATCTCTGGCACATATGACAGTGGCTGGCTCATTTTCAAATCTTCCTCCTGGTCTTCCTACAGTTCTGATTTTAATCTAAGTAAACTCAGACATATGACAGCTGTAACCCAAAGTGTACATCTGCTTATGAATTAAAAAGAGCCAGTGCACAATGAAATCAAATTTAAGCTTATTTATAGAACCCATAATTACAAATGTGGTCTAAAGAGTTGTATCTGTACATCATGTATTCTTCTATATCCTTAGATCTTTAAAGTCCAACATTTGATTCAGTTGTTATCAGTAAATTATTACTTTTTTCTTCAGCTTTTTCTGTGAAGTGTAAAGACTGATTCTTACATTGATAAAAATCCTTCCCTTCAGGCTTCGAGCAAACACAGGAATGAATGGAGTAATGTATAAAGCATCTAAAGGAGCTGTGTTAGATCCATGTAATCCCTGCACATGATTTATTTGGTGAATCACTACAGTCTGGGATCCTGAGGATGTCAGAAAAGCTTATGTAACACAAATGTAGGTATTGTCTGCTTTGCTTTGTGTTCCTTTGAAAGACCAGTCCCACTTTGCGAAAGTACTATGTGCATTGCTCTGCCACTTATCCCATGCATCTTGGTAGAGCAGAGAAAAGATGCAGACCGCATGCAGTATTCCCCTGCTGCTACTGAATCTCAGTTGCTGAAATAAATGTTCAGCCTTTTCCCCACTTAATGAGAGAACACTGCAAAGCACCAAAGTGGGTTTGTGTTATCTGTGCCTAATGAAGGAACATGTCTATTTTTGACTGAAAAAGAACAAAAAACAAAAACAAAGCTTTGATTGCAAATGGCAAGATGACTAAGTTAGCTAATTTTTCAGAAGAGCTTTTCATGTGTTATTGTTCTATGTGGCTGATCATCTTTCTGTCAGCAGCTGCCTCAAAATAAAACAGGTTTGTGCTCCAAATCTGTGTCCAAACCATAAAGTGATGTGATGGGGTTAGTGAGAGGTCGGTCACAGCCGGGGAGCGCCACACTGATGTGGGTCAAAGCAATCAATAGAGACCCTGCTCATCACATTGCTGATTCAGATCAAATAGCTGCACTTCAAAACCTAAAAGCCCTGGGACCTGCAGGGTAAAAACAGCTCCTCTATTGCAGGGAAAAGCTTCAAATGTCTTGTTGCTTTATCATGTATTGAAACTGATATGATAATTAAAATCTTGACTTGGATATGCAGCATGTTTCAAGGCTAAAAAGTTGTGCAAATGGCTCACACAGTGCTAACAGTACTTGGTTGGCAATGAAAAAAGCTGTAGAGACCTAGACTATTATCCGTCCAGTGTGTCTGCTGCACAGCCTTATTATCATGAAATCCAGACTAATAACTTGACCACAGGAGGTTGGTTGAAATCAAGAGCATTAAGGGCTGTAGAGATTGTCCTTGATACAGCAGTACACATTGAAATGCTGCCTAAATAAGTATAATTATAATAATACTAGTCTTTATATTGTATCATTAGCTGCACTCGAAATCTCCTCATCCTTTTTGTACACAGCCCCCAACTCTCATGCTGCCTGTGCAGGGTTTTAGAATCCATTTCTGTGCTCATGTTGTGTGCCTCACATTGTAACTTATTATACTCTGCACAAATAAGGTATTTTCAGTACTGGCAATTAAAGAAATCGTAATGAATGCACTTGTAGATTTTGGAAGCTAGTGCCCAGTGGGTGGTTTTGCTCGCTCTTATTTGGATTCAGTTAGTATTTCTTTTCTTTTTCTTTTTTTGGTGTTTCAGTGCTCTCATATCTTGGGACATATAGTACATAAACAAAAAACAGAAGGCATAGCAGAGGTAGAAGTATAGACACATAATGTCTTTTAATTTTTGTTTTTCTTTTTCACTGACTCTTATTTCTTTTGTAGGATTATGCCACCATGCAGTTCTGTGCCAACAAATTGGATAAAAAGGACTTCTTTGGAAAGTCAGACCCCTTCATGGTCTTCTATAGAAGTAATGAAGATGGCACGTAAGTTTGTCAAATGGATCTTTTTATTAGTGAGCTTCTAAGTGTGTTCAAAGCCAGGTTGGAATTCTTAAAGATCCAAGAGAAAGGGAACCAAGATCGAGAGGATTAGATTAAGACTCCTTAAGCTTGGCTGCCTACAGATACAGTACATTGGTAAAACTTTATAATAGGTGCCAGCGAATTTACTCAGTTACTCTGCAACTTATTAGGAATGAATCAGGAGCAAATGGTTCATTAATAAATTAATTATTAATGCATCATTAGATTGCCATTCCTGTGAAATCGGACAAATTAGCTTTTTTTTTTAAACATGTCCTGTCCAGCATCATAGCAAGCAAAATGATAACCTAGCTGCTGTGTCATGCTGAACAAATTTGCTCTGCCAAGGGGAGGCCTATGGGTAAGGTTCCTCTTGACAATCTGATTAATTTATTTTTTTATTTACTTTGAGAATCTATGTAATCTTACTGGACCTGACCGGACGGGAAAGAAAAAGATGGAAAATAGCAAAAAGAAGCAAAAGGAAAAGAAGAAAGGAGACAAAAACATCACAGACAGAAGGAAACGACCCTTCAATCCACACCATCACCAGACAACAAACTGTTACACCTGTACATGAACACACCAGAAAATTTCTTACAACTTTTGCAAAAAAAAAAAAAAAAAATAAAACAGAGCTGCTAGTCATTAAGAGTTTTTAAATAATAACCAAATCAAAAAGACATATCATGAAAGTAGTACAACAGCAACCAGATACTAACTCACAGAAAAAAAAGAAGAATTATCTCTTAGTATATAAACCCACTGGACAACTCAGTGACTGTGTAACAATGGTTGGATAAATTAACTAATGAGTACTGAATGATTACTTAATGATCAGTTTGTCATAAAATGACTGGAATCCTGATCAGGGATTGATTGATCATTAAATAGATAATGATTAATTAATGGTTCTTTAGTAATGTATCTTACCTCGTGTCCGGCGAGTGGTTCAAGAGGTTCAAGCTAAGCAACAGAACCTTGTAAACTTCTTTTTACTATTTGCTTAAAGACCAATCTTCAGCGCTAGTTCTCCAGTACCTCATCATTATCTCACTAGTCATTGACCCTTTAGTGGCCTCTAATGTAAAGTTAAATTTATGCTACGTACTTAATGAGTAATGAATCATTATGTCATCATTAACAATTTAATGATTAATTAGCAATGAATCCCTGATTAAGTTTCCAGTAATTTTATTATTAACTGACCATTAAATAAGCATTCAGTAATCATTTGGTAATTTATCCGATTTCACAGGAATGTGAAGCTCAGGTAATCAATAATGAATCATTAATACCTGATTCGTTCCGCATTAGTTGCTGAGTAACTAAGCAAATTTTGTGGCCCTTATTGTTAAGTGTTACCGATACATCTATGCTAACATGATGCCAAAGCAGAGCTGTTGTGGGAAGCTTTGTCACTGGGTTTTGTTTTTGGAGATGCACGTTGAAAGATTTCAAACTCCTGTTGATTTTCTGCTACAGGTTCACCATCTGTCACAAGACTGAAGTGGTGAAAAACACTCTGAACCCTGTGTGGCAGCCCTTCTCCATTCCCGTCAGAGCACTCTGCAATGGAGACTATGACAGGTAGGTTAAAAGACAATTAAGTATTTTAAATACAGACACCTGGATAATGATTTTCAAGGGAAAATCAAGCCTAGATGATATGTTGTACATTTTCTGATTGAATCGTTCATCAAATTCAGGAAAAATTTATTATTTAATCTGCTTTTTCAAACTGATATTTATTACGTTTTCTTAGCTTTTCACTGATTCCCCAAAAACAGCAACAGCCTTTCACAGTATTTCTGATTGGCAGCATCTGATTGGCAGAGACATCTTCTATTTAATCTGACTCTCTTCAAAACAAAAAGTCTCACGACTGGAAGAGTTTTGGGAGGAAATTTAAAAATATGAAGATAAACAAAGACAGCATGGAGGAGAGAGAGTGGCTGTGCTCGTCATCCTATAGATGTTGACAGTTGGTTGGAATAAACAGAGCAGCCCTACTAGATGCAAGAGTGTGTGTCTGTGTGTGTGCATGGAGACCCGGGCAGTCATCAGAGGAAAACACGTTAAACCTTGCCCTCCCCACTACACCGGGTGTCAGCAAGGTTCCTTGCTGTGATCCTGTCTCTGCTCACTGGCCCAGAGAAGCTAATTGGGTCAGACAGATGGAGCAGAAGCATGAAAGACACCTGATTCCCTTTGAGGTTTTGTATGGCAAGAGAAATCCACAGAAATTTGGAGTCTTGCCATTTCTTTTTTCTTTTTTAAATATCAATAGTCAGCTCTGCTGTGTTTTTTGACAGAAACCATTTCTAAGTAGAGGCACAGCAATCTTAAATTCTCTTTAAAATGTGTTACTCTTTGATGATTATGAAGTTTAGTTGTAATCCACAGTTTCTGAATAGTTTTTCACTTTGCATACATGGGCAGATTTGGTGATGCTTCAGCTATTCTACTTCACATTTCTTCCTTGTACTGTACATGTGTCTTGTATAACTCTACAGCAAAAATGATGATGAGGAGGAAGACAATAACCCGTTTGCTGCCTCACTGCAATCATATCTTTTAGTCTTGTATGAATTGGTAAAACTCTTGTAATCATCTGGTTTTATTATTGTTAAGAAAGTGAAATTACTGCCATTTTCAATCAAGCAAGTACCATTGGAGTGAAATTGATTTGAATATTGAGAACAAACCAAGGGCTATGTTGTAGGGCTGTATCTGAACCTGTCATTTTAATGCTAACTCAACACAGGGGAACAAGTGACCCTGAGTGCCAAACAACATTAGTTTTGTTTTAGTTAAGATGATAAAGGTGTGATTGTTTTGTTGCTTTGATTCTGTTTATTTGGTTGCATAATATGGTGTTTCAATAAGTAGAGGCAAACAACTATTTTCAGTACAGATTCGTGGCAGGATTTTTTTCTTTAATTTCTTTGTTCACCACATATTTTCCACGTTTATAAGGTAGATGCTGACAGTTTGTTGGGAGGTCAGGAGAGCATGGCAACCTTCCAGCATCCTGACTCCTTGACCCACTGGTACATGATCGACAGCAGCTGATGAAATGGTGGTGGTTTCAAGAAATTAATTTCCCATTCCTGTCAAAAAGACAAAAGGAAGCATGTTCTTCATTTGTAGTGAATTCTTTTTGGCCAAATATTTGGGGGGTTTCTCAAGAGCTGAATTTTTTTACCTTTGGCATGTGCAGTAAAAATTTTGCACCCAAACTTTTGGAAATTATTGCAGTGTCTCCTCTTTGAAACACTAATACCAAACAATCCATTAACATCCTGGATAACAGTGTATCAACAGGTTTTTTTATGTTTGATATTTCTTTTTGTGTTACAAGAAATTCATTCAGTCTCAGAAAGGTGAGCTAAGAAAGCCCATTATGTTTTGCACCAAAGATTGGAGGAACCACTTGCGGACTTGGAGTGTGCAACTAATCCCCAGGGGCAATGAGAAGGTGATAAAATAAGAATCTAGTGCAAACTAGAGCTGAATTTAACTACTTTTCAACCCTCCTCAGTGACTTAAAAAACAACATGCAACACATCTAGCCACTTTTAGGACAAACCTTAGCTACTTACTAAAGAAGAAGGTCGCCAATGTTGGTGTGCAAAGGCAGGGCCTAGTTGTTTGCTGTGTGTGAGCTGTGCGTTTTAGTGAGTGAGAAATAGCAGGCTGGCTCGCATACACTTACTTGCATTATTGACTTTATCCACCTTCTGACAACAGAAACAAAACATATGTAAATGAGAGCACTTTGGTTAGAAACTAAACTGTTTTAAAATACAGTGTATCAGCATGCAGAGTAGCAGAGGAAAAATAGATAAAAAGGGCTGGAATCAAGCAGAAAGCAATGCTAAATAAATAGGACATGATGTAATCTAGAGATTTTTTTTAGCTTACTGTATCCACATTATGTTTGAAATAATTGGTAACACTAAACACAAACTTAGCACAAGCTAGATGGAGAAGATAGTAGCAACTAGGTGAAGGTGCATATTTGGTGTCTTTTTCTCTTTCTGTGAAAATGGCAGACTTCAGATGCTCTGTTTATGGCTGTGATGGCGTGGCATGCTTTACAAATGTGCTTCAAAACAGCTGAGATTTATTAGAAACTAATAAAAGAAAAATCAGATTCTGTTTCAACCATTTATCATTTATGAGTGGGCATGTCCTGCAGCCAGTATGTTGCAGGCTCCCAGCTCGCATGGAGCAGTGCATTTCTGACATTACTAAAAACGACAAGAAGAGAAACAAACTAAACACGTTGCCATTCTGATACTTCCAATTGCACAAGGCCATGTATAATTGAGTGTCCTCTTACTGAAATTTGCTCTCTGGTTCAAACATGTACAGATAAACTACCTCAGTTTTAGACCTGCCCATTGCATAGTGAAGCAGAGATAGTGGGGTAGGTAATCTGCAGGTAAGTGGAGATTTGGGCAACATCAGATTAGCATATTTATAGATCCCCATTCAGGGGATTAATAACTGCTGGAGTGGGACTTTAAATCTTTTTATTCACTGAGACTGGTATTGTTTTGTTAATAATGAATGCTTTCTATATTCAAGATTTTCTAAGTGTCTAGTTGAAAGAGGTTATAAATATGTGCCATCATTTTTCAGTTTTAGAAAACCATTCGTGTTGTTTACATTCAAACAGAGCTCTCCTTGACTGATATAATTCAGCTTTAACCAACAATTAATGGGCTTTTATAGCTTGTTTTGTCTTGCATAATAATTTCACAAATACATTTTCCTTCTAAGGACATCACAGCTCATTGCATAAAAGTGCTCACATAAACTGTCTTTTTGTGTTTTGATAAATTTACAGGGCCATAAAGGCTGAAGTATATGACTGGGACAGAGATGGGAGGTAATGGTGCTCACAACACATTCAGGGTTATAGACTGATTAAAAAGTCATTTTATGGAGCTCTTGCCATGTACTGTTTTTTCATCAGCTTACCGTTTAAATTATTAAACTATTTTACCATCACATTTAGAATTTTACTGACTGATTACAATAGAGAAATAAATTTTATACATCATTATTAGAATACAGCTGGGTTGCAGAGCGAATGAAGTAAGTTTTTCAGTCATGCTTGTTCTCCATTTGTTTAGGTTTACTGAATAAATTTTGTAACGTACCTTTTTGTCTCCCTCCAATAGCCACGATTTCATTGGGGAATTCACTACCAGCTACAAAGAGCTCTGTAGGGGTCCAAGCCAGTTAAATGCGTATGAGGTGAGTAGAGATAAAGGCATTCCATACTATTTGAGCCCTTAATTTGTCTCTGAGGACCTCAATGTTGCACATTGTAAGTTACTACAGTAAAATCTGCATTGCTATGTGGTGTTCCTTTTCTTTAAACTACTTATGAGTAAACTTCAGGACACAAAGAAAACTTGATATTTTCATATTCTTGAAATTTTCATATATATTTGTTTAGTTGTACATTTTTGTGCAATCATTGTGTGGGTTTGTGTGTTATGGCAAATGAACCACATCAAGCACACTATGAATAAAAAAAGGTAAGATACTCACCAGATAAGCAGTTGTTGCAGATATCATTCTGCTCAGCACAAATACAAACCTAAGTTTTGTATCTGGGTGCCACCTTGAGAAACTTCAATTTAAGTACAAATCTGGACGGCCTTTGGCTCAGCAAGATCTTGTTAACCCTAGGATGCATGTTGGGGTCTTTTTTGACCCCGAGAGGTCTTTCTCTTGCAATATCTTTTAAATGGAAAAAATTTGTTATTTCGTACTCCAGCTAATCCTCAAATAACATGTTTTTTATACTAATCAATTGAACATTCTAAATGATCTTTTGTACTTTTTAAGAAATTAAGGAATTCGTAACCCTACCCCTTGAATGCATGTTGGGGTCTTTTTTGACCCCGAGAGGTCTTTCTCTTGCAATATCTTTGAAATGGAAAAATTGTGTTGTTTCATACTCCAGCTAATCCTCAAATGACATGTTTTTTTTACTAATCAATTGAACATTCTAAATTATCCCTTGAATGCATGTAGGGGTCTTTTTTAGCAACTTTGGTTGTGAGTCTCACAGCTCATCAGAATGTCATAGTTAGATTTCACAAGAATGCTTTTATGTCTGAAAAATGTTTATTTTGAATTCTCTTACACACTCAACAATTGGAAGTGAGTAATTTCTTTGAAAAAGAACAATGTTACACAGAACATTTGTAACATGCGTGTTTGTATGTACGGTTGTGTCACAGGTAATTCAATAGAACAAAACCAATGTTACACAGAACATGACAAAGAACAAACATACTGTATGTGTGATAACTTTGTTTGTAACAGGTGACAGACATAGGATACCCCGTGTGTGTGTGTCAGTCAGTCTCCTCACGCTTCACATTTCTGACAGACAACCGCCATGACACCGTAGATGAGAAAATCTAAAAGGGATATTTTGTTATTTGGTATTGTCATAGCACAGGATTGCTAGACATGTTTTATATATTCACACAATAGTCAATAGTCAGGTCTTCTGAATATTCCAATAGATTTTTCTGAGGGTTTCAGCACATGGTAAGGCTACCTAGCTAGCTATAGCAGCTAGCTATAGCTAGCTTAACTACTTAGCTAGCTACTTACCTAGCTAGGTAGCTTAGTTGTTAGCTAGCTAACAAGCTTAGCTAAGCCGATGACACAATAGAATTATAAATGAATTATAATATAATACAGTACTTACATGATTATCAGGTCTTGCTGTGGAAAAAATCTTCCTGAGTGACTTCTGTCTCTCTGACTCTGACAGTGACGTCTGTCACTGGTCTTCTGTGCACTTGTAATATATTCCTGACAGCCTCAACTGCATAATCAGGTGTATCTGATGATCTATACCTGATTATGTATTCAGGTTCCTGTTCCTGAACGAGACTTACTTTGTTTGGGGTAAAAAAAGACCCCCATGTGAAAAGCGGGGTAGTAAGACAATTATCTCAATTTATTAACAAGTATAAAAAAACTAAATCAAAATTGTAAATGAAATGACATATAACATGTTTGTTTAGCTATAGGTGAAATGTCAAATGATATCAACCCTCCAGGACAAAGATATTGCAACCCTAACAACCCTGTTGGATCAGTTTCCATAGGAAATGAATTGGGGTCAAAAAAGACCCCAGAACGTAAGAGAACCAAGTCAGTTGGTCATGCATCCTAGGGTTAAATAACAGGAAACTATTTAGGTCTTGTTTAAGCCCAAGATGCTAGCTGTTCATCTATAACAGCTATAGCATCCTCTGGCTGTCTTCACTTTACCTGTCAGTAAGAGTCTGATAGGTCAAGTGGTGCTGCAGACCAGCTGAGGAATGGTGCCTCTGTGGCATGAATACTAATAGAAAAGCAGCAGATCTGCAGCAGATTCAAGTCTTTTGTAGTATTTGGAAAATAATATCAGGTATTGCTGTTTTCAGCTCATTAAAAGACATGTCATGCTAGCCTCAAAACAATCATGGAGGTGGCCAAAGAAAAGAAAGGGTAGTTAGCAGGGAAACGATGATGGGATGGGTTAAATGAGACAAAGAGGAGTGACATGCAGAGTTGCCTTATCCTGCTTTATTTTGATTAGAAAAAGGAAACAGTAGTTTGTTCATGCCCTGTTCAGGTCAGTGAGCTTGAACCACTTTCAGGATGTGTTCAAGAAACACACAAAGCTTCCTATTCACTATTGACAAATAAAGGCTGAATAGATAACATGCTGCAAAGTTCATCTTTTTAACTCTCAACCTGACACACAAAGCATATGAACATTAGGCCTATGAGCTGAAATGACAGCAGGCAAATGGTAAAAGAGGTTACCGTAATCGCATGTGGTGGTTTTTCTGAAATAATGTGAACTTAGACAGTAACTTAGTGGCAGCCACAGACCTATGAGGCATCGTCTTTGTAGGAAAAGTGGACGAGTAGCTTTAAACCACAGAAGCCGAATGGAAGGGTAGAGGAATGTGAAGAAAAGAAGAGAGTGGGATACCTTTTACTTTATAATACAGCACAGTTTCCTCCAGGCTGATCCTTTATGTTTGTGCAGAGACATGTAGAGTGAGCAGCAGAGATATTTGACCTTGCTTACTGTTGTATGCAAGTTTTTGGCTGCAAGCTTTAAATGTAACTTTCATCCAAAGTAGAAAATGCTCTAATCGCTTAGCTCGTTCTGCTTATCACCTATTTTTGAGCATTTTGTGTAAATGTTTCTGCCCACATTTCACATTATTATCCGCCTGTGGATTTGCACACTGTTAGATTTATTTCACAGGTAGTTATAATTTAGTTTATTGTAAGGACAAAATATGGTACATATGTTTGTTATCCCCAAGGATAGTGGTGGGCATGTTGGATATGGAGTAGGTGCTCATAAAAATCCTCCTGAATAATCCGTGTCTTGCTGCAAGGTATGATCAATGGTATCTCATTCACACCTACTGCTGTTATTGGATTCATTCCCTATGCCCCATTACCCTTACAGACATGGAATAGGAGGACAAAGATGTTTTTATTACTTGCCTAAGGCTGGATAGAAATAATTGTGCTGCAAGTATACATTGTCATTATTCTTATCTGCTTTCATACCAGGTGGTGAATGCCAAGAAGAAACTAAAGAAAAAGAGATACATCAACTCTGGGACAGTGAGTATGAGATCTAAGATAAGGGCAAATCTCCTGGTGCATCCACACTCCTGCCCCTTTTGCTTTTGTATTCATCAGGAAGTTTCCACTAAGTGGATTATACGTGGCAGTTCAGCTCTGTTAATGTTTTTATTCCACTCCCAGAGCCTGTGAGTCAGAGTGGATGGGATAACATTGTCAGGACATCAGTAGTGCTGAATATCAAAGTCTGTTTAAATGCATTAACGGACGCTTGTCGGTGTCCTTTTAATTAAGTAGTGATCAATGTTTATAAATGAGCCACAGCTTTATTACATCTCTTTCTGAATGCTGTGCCTCGGTAATTAAAATCTGTTATCTATCGTGCTGAGCATCCGTCAGTCTACAGCCCTGTTAATGTCAAGTGATCTAATTTGCTTCATGAGCACCCTATACGGTTAAGTAATTTTGTGGGTGGTTAACTCGGAGGTCGGTGTTAATGTAGATTTTAGATTTTATTTAGTTTAATTTTCAAGCATGACTTAATCTGTTTGGACTACCCCCCCCCCCCCCCCCCCCCCCCCCAGGTGTCCTTGTTGTCATTCAACGTGGAGTCTGAGCACACCTTCCTGGATTACATCAAGGGAGGGTGAGTGTAATGATCCCCTATGTGCACATGCAGTTAATATTGCCTTTTGTCTTCTTGTAGCAATAACATGTAACATACAAGATTTCTTCAAGTTGTCTATCACTCCAAAAATATGTCTTAACTTATTGTTACTTGAACAAAGACAGACACTGAATATAATTATTGACAATTCTTAACAAAGTAATTAAGCTTCCTTTTGGCAAAATCATGTCAGACACAAATCACTGTTCAAAGCAGCATATTTATGTGTTTCCTAAAACATGTCTGAAGGGGAGCTTTGATTGCTTTTACCTACAATTCATAACAACAACCAGACAGCTGTGACATTATGGCTAATAAAAGTTTCTCAGAGAAAATAAAGTCTAACAAGAGAAACGGCATAAAAATTCAATAGGAGAAGAACCCCTCCCTTCGTAACCACACAATTAATGTAAAAGATATATTTAGCCACCTAGCTGCACTCATGTTGTTTCTTTTATATGCTTTTGATCTTTCTCTGTTTAAACTACAAAAAATGAGAAAATTGCTTCATACATCGTGATATATTATTATAAAAACAACATACTGTGTTCATGTCAACATGTCAAGCTCCAATTAAGTTCCACTTGACATTTAAAACAGAAGTAAAGTTTAATGTAACTAAACAAAATTTTAGTGGATGTGATGCTGTTGTCACATTATTTAAGTTTTTACATAACTGTTAAATGTGATAATATTGTCATTTAACAGTTATTACATCAATGTTTTTGGCCTTTACCTATTTGATCTAAACTAACATTAACTACCTTTTTACAACTATGTAAAAAGCAGAATGGATGGCAGCCCTCTCGTCCCTGTTAAGACTAACTGTTTAACTTTAAAGAGGTTTAAGCTCCCAGTTGCCAAACATAACAGAACAGGAACCCAGCCCGGTTAAAATATCCTTGCCTCATTTTGCCTCATTTTATTGTGTCTCTTAGCTGCATGTACTTAAAGTTATATATAGTTGAGCTACACACTGGCTTACCGAAATATCCTTAGTCTCTCCCTTAGTATACTACATTTTGTTACAAGAAGAATTTTGGCTCTTATTATTTTGGTGGTAAAAGGTATCACAGTAGACCAGAGGTCTGCAATAAAGGCTAACTGCACAGCATGTGTTTGGCTGGAGACATTTGTTAGATTTCATTTGAGTTATTTGCCTTTCTTTTAAAGGAATCATGAACCTGTACCCAAGTTTATAGAGCTCCTGCATGTTGCTGAATATGTGCGTTCTGACTAAAAGATAACATCTTCTGTTGCCATTTATCTACAATATGTTGGATTCATATTAATGTATATTTAAAGATATTTACAATTGTGGAAAATAAATCTATACAAAAATTTACAAAGTGATCTAATCAACCAGAATTTACTTTCCTAAACTCTTCCTCTAGTTTCCAAAATTATAAATGTCTATTTAATTCTTGGGCTCATTGTAGGGATTCATTCTTATGTTGATACATCAGACTTTGGTTATTTAATAGCCTTAAAGTGATCAAATATGAATGAAGTGTTCTCCCAAAGAAGATGGTGGTTTTCACAGCCAAAACTTCAGTGCAAATGAATATGAATGATTATGATAAAATATGAAGTATGGAGTTCTGAGAGCTTAATTAAGGGTGGACAACCCGTCACATATGGAAATGTTCCTCAGTGAAGCAGCAGCTGCCCTGGTTTTAGTTCTCTGCTGCTTTCCT
Organism: Melanotaenia boesemani; assembly: GCF_017639745.1. NCBI lineage: Eukaryota > Metazoa > Chordata > Actinopteri > Atheriniformes > Melanotaeniidae > Melanotaenia > Melanotaenia boesemani. The sequence goes on from NC_055694.1 coordinate 17,388,246, forward strand.
ACTGATGGCTGAGTGTCCCAGATCTGTCCTGTTGGTCTTTCTCCAGTTAACACAATTCAACACATTTACTGTATCCGCACATACAGTAACCACACTCACACATTCAAACACTATCCTCACCTTTTTAACATGTTCAGTTCTTACTCAGTTTGTCCTTAATATACTGCAGAAATATGGGGGAAGAAGGGAAATAAGAAAGTAATCATTTAAAAAGATTAACTTGAATGTGCTGCTTTACTTGTTTTAGTTATTGGGAATTTTGTTTGCTTATTCTCATGTTGCTGCAAGTTAAAATTATGCCTCTGTGGTTCCAAATTACTTCACAAGTTCATTAAACTGCATCTTATGTCATACTATAGAGATTATAATTGGCAGACATTTTATACAATACACCAAAGTCAGAAATCCACCATCTGACCAGAATTGAATTCCTAACAAAACTGTCAATTTGAAATGCATGAGGGATGCAGAAATGCAGAAAGGGTTGATGTTTGTTAGTCCTGTCTAATTCTCTATGTACTGTAAGTCCAGGCAGTCCTGTTTTGGTTGAGGCTCTGTCTTTTGTTGTTTCTGTTTTTTTGTGTGAAACTGGAGGAAGAGAGGTAAAAAAAAAACACTATAGATGTTATAACCATCATTAAGATGAGCTGTCAAAATTAATTTAAAATGATACATTGGAGTAAACGTCCTATGTACAGGAGATTTAATGCAACATTAACGCTTGTTCTTCATGTGAATAAATTGCCGCTACCTAAAACCTTTTTAAATGAGAAAGACTGCTGAATCCATCAAACTCACATGTTCATCATCAAGTAATTGACATATATATATATTTTATTTACTAAACCTTACGTTTATTCTTTCTTTGGTTACTGCTTAAGTGAGACTTTGGTAATGACAAACTTAAACATTTTATTTCTCTGGCATTTCCAGTAAGTAAGTCTTACTTTATTTATATAGCACCTCTCAAGATATAAAATCATAAAGTGCTTCACAAGAGCCAACAATGTAAAAACCAACAAACAAAAGAAATCTCTTGCCTGTCTAGATTATGCAAAACATGTACAATAAATTAGTGTTAAAGTATTCAATATTAGCTGTTGATGACAATGAAGAAATCTTTATTTTTACTTATATCTTAGTTAGGTCAGAGCAGACTCTACTTCTTAAGGAAGCTGAGATCTTTTAATGTCTGCACCAAAATGTTGCAAATGTTCTACGGGTCTGTTGTTGAAAGTGCAATCAGCTTTGCAGCAATCTGCTGGGGCAGCGGCATCAGAACCAGAGACTTGAAAAGAATTAACAAACTGATCAAGAAAGCTGGTTCTGTGCTTGGAGTAACTCTGGAGCCGCTGGAGTTGATCATCAAAAAAAGAATTCTGTACAAGCTGACGAAGATAATGGAAGATCCTTCACACCCTCTACACAACGCCGTGACGAAACAACAGAGTGTGTTCAGTGGGAGGCTTGTTCAAGTCCGATGCAAGACAGAGAGATACAGAAGATCCTTCCTTCCAGCAGCTATCAGGCTGAAGAACAAAGCCCTTAATTAATTAATGTGATTGTTTAAAAAAAAAAAAAAAAAAAAAAATTACTACTACTACAATATTGAATTTCCCTTTGGGATTAATAAAGTATTTTTCATTTCATTCATTTCATTTCATATAAATAACTGTAAAATGTGAGGAAACAATATTACCTTAATATGAAGGCATTGAATCAAAGTGTTTGCATGTTCAAAAATGTAAAACAAAGAACCTGATAGTTTTTGTTAAATGTGTTTTTACAAGATTATACTGTGTTGTTTCAATATAAAATACTTAAATAACTTCCTTTTAATCAAATCAAATAGATTAAATAGCATTTAAAGTCTTGTCAGTTTACAGCAGATTGTATGACAGACTGATGAAGATGAGCAACATTATTAGTTCAGTCAGACGACTTGATTGATAAAACTTTATCAAATATTGTAGCTTGGCGGTTAGGACAGAAAAAGTTTAACTTTTTAAATCCATTTAAAGCCATAATACTACAGAGAAATTCCTAAAATGATGGTAGATTCATCTTGTTCTGATGTGTGCGTTCCCGTGATGGCCTGACGTTGTAAAGCGTGACACCGGAGAAACACTCCAGCTGCTTCTCACTGGAGTGAGAGTGTTTCCATCTTCACCTTCTAAGAATTGAAAGAAAATCATATATTTGTCCGATTTTCATCTGATTGATGTGTTTTCCAACATGTGCACTCCTTTCCTACTTAACTGGAGCCTACAAGTGGATGTGTGGTGGAGGGGCGAGAAAGAAAGGCAGGCACTGAGCAGTGGTCATGGGAGCAGCTTAGCAGTAGAGATAGTGGCAGCAAGCATGAGGCAAACCGCAAGGGAGGACGTGTGCAGCTTAAATACACAGTCCAGATTGGATGGGTGTGTTTAATGTGTAGTATAAACATTTGTGGTGGATCACATAGGATGCAGAACAGCAGCTTGAGTTGTCTGCCTTAACAAGCTCACAGGTGTCGCTTCATTCTTGGCAGTGGAGGGACAAAGCAGAATGTACCATGACAGAAAGATTGACTGTATCCACTGTAACTCACAAACGCTCATACCTGAAGAAACTTTAGGAACAGTAACAGCTGATTTGGTAAATCCAGTGAATGATGTTGAAGCAACTACCACCTAAATACATAAAAACAAAGGTAATATTGAAATTAATTGGATTGTATATCACCAAAATCTGTCCCTTCCTGCAGACGGCTTTAGTGTTGCATTTTCTGTCTGTTGTCTAAGTGAATGTCCAAGTATCTGTAGTCCCCTACCACCTCTACCTCTTCTGCCATGATGCAAATAGTGTTTGGCCTATTCCTAGTCATCCTAAATTCAGCCACCATCCTCTTTGCCTTGTTCACATTCAAGTTCACAGATAGATAATGGCTTTTGGTTTTGATTTGACATCTGTCCTTGCTAGGAGAAAAAAATTTACTTTTACCTAACCTACTAAATAAGAAAATGAAACCAAAACTCAAAAGCCTGGCAACGTTGTTATTCAGACAGATGATGAGCGATATGAAAAGCAGCCTGAGCAGCAGGCTGTATGAAACTGAATTAAGCCCCAACGTTGATATTTTATATGTCTGTTATTGATTTCCCTCCTTTCACAAATGTTTGCTTTCCTGCTTCATCTTTAACAGATGAAAACTAGCATGATGCATTTTAGATGACTTTTTAAGTGGAGGGGAAAAAGCTATTTCTTTTTCAGACCTAGCAATGCACCCTGACCGTTTTCACAGTGAAGTGATTTTCTATTCATTTTCATTAACCTTCAGTTGGTGCAGAGATATAGTCAAATAGAGGTAATTAGACTCCAAAAGCCATATACTGCTTTGTTTCGGAGAGGCTATTGAAAGATTTATGATCTTTTCAAATTTAGTCTGCAGTAAGATCAGCTGTGTAATGGCTCTTTTGTTTGAAGAACACAATATGGTTCAACGGTTTTATCTCAAAACATCCTGTTGTCACTAAATTAGATAAGAAGTCATTATATATATATATATATATATATATATATATATATATATATGTTTATTTTATCGTTTGATCTGTACAAGCTTTGTAGTCTGTCATAAAAATGACTGAATCACAGTTTTTATTTCCTTCATCTTCTTTTATGGCCACTTATTTTTTTTAATGTGGGGAAATTTAAAAATGTTTCTTAGCTGTGACATTTTTTTTCACCTTTCTATAAAGGTTGTTTTAGTGCATGTGCCATGAAGTGTACTTGGCCAGGCTTTGATAAAAAAATTGAACTGAGATGGTAGGGACATTACATCATTTTATGTATGTGTGCTGGTGTGCCAAATTTTGTGGTGGCTGCTGTTTCGTTCTGACAGCGGGCCACTGTGGCTCTTATTCATGTTTGAGTTTACATGGAAGCAGAGGCAGAAAACGTCACTTTGAATTTAAGTATGACACAGCTGTGTTCACTTTTTTCCAGGGACACATACAAACAAGAGTTTTGCTTTTAAAGAACAAACTGACCTTTATTTAAGTTTGTTTTCCAACATTTTCTGTTGGTAAATACTGTAGATCCGAATGTATAACTATTAAGGGTCAGTGCATGTCTTCTTCATGTTTCAGAATCCAACTTTGGATATTTAAATGTGCATCATTTTTGTAGTTTTTATTGGATTTAGGTATTAATCCACCCAATTTGGGTGACTAAAAGTTTGGATATTCTTTTTCTGAGGTTTTTTTAATTAGTTTTTTTCCCCAGTTATTACTGTGTGGCTATTTAACAAGACTGCCTTATACAAGAAGGTGTTTGTGTCATTTAACCTACCCTTATGGGTATAAAAGTAGAAAGCAATATGATCTAATTTCAGTAGAACCCATTTTGACTTAATATGTCTCTGCTGGGCATATTTATAAAGTGGAAACTGGGTTTAGTAACTTCATTGTCCCTTTTTTTTGTGCAACCTTTTGTGCATCTGTTTGCATTATAACTGTACTTTACTTGCCATTTTAAAACAAATTGTTATAAATTCTTTTAATTGGTATGTACAGGCATTGGCAGTCTTTAATTTGTGCCATACATAACCTCAAGACAGACTTTAATTAGTGTTTTGCTCATTTACGTAATGTATTTCTTCCATTGCAACTCATTTTCTTGTTTCTCATATAGCTGAGGTCAGGTGTTGTGATGGGTGAGGGCAAGCGTGCTGTCATTTATTATGTGGGCTGGAAACAAGATGCTACATAGATGCTATTTGTCTGAAAAACTCAGAATTTTGCAATTTGCTGTAAGTCTGACTGGAATAGAACATTAAAAAGACACATTTACAGATTTTTTTCAAACTATTACTGTAATTGTAGGTGGGTGGACTAGTTTTAGAGATGTAATTTTAGCTGAGAACAAGAGTGAGAGTGCATTAAATGAGACTATTTAAAAGCTGATGTCAGATGTATTGACTTCTAGCCAATTATAGGAAATGATGATGGCACATTAACTTGTCATTTGTGTAATACATATCTAAAAAAAAAAAAAAAGTAGGATAATTATGTTTGCTTAAGGATTGTAGATTTGAAGATAAGGATTAAAAAATGATCTCCTGATTAGTCTCTGGTTGTTTGCAAATGGACTTACAAAATAGACAATACTGCAGCATCAGTCAACATTATTCCATATTGATTTCTTATTCTCAAAGTAATTTGCTCAGCTCTTCAACAAATTCCCACTTTGCTTTACAATTAAAAAAAAGAGAGAACTTCAGATGTTTTTGAGCAAGCCTCAGATACACAGCAGCAAATAATGATCCTCAGAGAGATATGTGTGGTCATGCCCTGCTGGTCTTCTCTAATAGAAAATGGCATCGCTGAGAATGCACAGACTTCTGAATTTGTTCAGAAGGGGAAAAAATAATCCTCCTAACTCTGTCTCTGACAAAGAATAAGAGGTTGGTGAGTCATTAGTATAGAAAAGGTTATGTTTTTGCTGGGAGCATGTTGTACATGCCTAAATAAAATGTAATGAAATGCTATACAGTCATGTAAGCAACACAGTTTATCCTTCAGACAGAATAGGATATGATCTTGTTAATGACAGGACTTAAAATGAGATGAATACAACCTTTGAGGAATAACACCACATAAAAAACAAACACTTGTTTAGGCAGGTTGTTCAGGCAAGTCACTGCGTATCAGAATCATTCAGCTTTGTAGCCAGAGACACCTCCAGAAAGGTACTGATGGAAAAAAATAACTTAAACAATTAGAAGATACAAAATTAATAATTGCATTAATATAAATGAAGAGTGTGAGAACAGAGAATAGACAAGAGGCACATGGTGCATCATAGGAGATCTTTTATCAGCCTGAACCTATAGTAGCATAACTAAATGCCAATCTCTCCCTTACTAAGCCAGCAATAAGTAAAAGCTCCTTGCACTCTAAGAGGATGGAGCTCTGTTTGGCTAGAGTAAAGCTTTGTTGTTGACAGTATGTAAGGAGAAAAATTTTAACTTCTGAAGAGAAAGTAAAACCTAGAAAAATGATGTCTTGATATTTCCTGTCAAGATGTTTTTTCAGGGTTGTTGGGACTGATCAAATCAGTATAAAATAGCATATTATAGAAGTAAAAAGAAAATATAAATATCCTTCACTAAGTTATAATTGTAACTTTAGAGCAGGTGACAGAAGGCAGTCACAGACTTGTTTTATGTGTGAGTTAAAGGACAAATCCTTGCCAAAAATCGCTCCAAGTCATACTGGACACCACAGTAATGTCATCCACAGTCACTAGCTGGTTGGACTGTGTTTTTTGTGAGGTTTCTTGGGCCAAAACATATCTAAATGTACAGTACCTGTCAAACGTTTGGACACATTTTCCCATTAAATCTAATGGGAAAGTGTATCCAAACCTTTGGCTGTTAGTGTATGTACAGCAATGGAAATTAATGCTTTGCTGCCAAATAAATTACAAAATGAAAGCGCCAAGAGTTGAAAACCTCTGTTCCAAGTTCACACCCCTGTGGAACTCCATGACTAACTCAAGTGTGTGTAGAAAAATTGTGGTTTACTTAACAAACTGAGGCAAAAAAATGGCTTAAACCAACCTAGTCCAGTCCCTCTAATCCCAGTATGTTCCATCTCTGTGATAGACTGTTATATAAATACAGCATTAACAAGTACAGACATGGTAATGGTCGGCGAGCTGTCTCTAAGCTACAGTCAACACTTTCAGTGCAAATGCTCACATTGATTTGAATGTCTTTGTCAAGGAATTTAAAATGAAGGGGAAGTTTGATATCATGTACCAAGAATGAGCTTTTAAGTAAAATGTTAATTATAAGCACTTTAAAAGCCTGCTGTAATTCCCCTTTTTAAAAAGGATCGTTTGATCAGATTTGATATGCAAATGTTAATTAAGGAGAAAACGTCATCGATCAGTTTGTTAATGTTATAACAGATAAATAAATAAAACAATTGATCTTGTTATCATTGAAATCAGTAGTAAATGTTGATCTGCATGAACCAGTGTCTATGCTCTCAGCCTGAATTAACTCACCACCGCAATTTACTTTAGCCAAAAAAAAAAAAAAAAAAAAAAACCTAACCACAGAAATCAGCAGAGACTTTCAAATGGAGCCGGCATGCCAACGTAACAATTTCCCTTTTGTCAGCCGAGCAGTTCGGCTCAATGTTGATTAATGAGCTGAGGTCAGTCTTTGCTGGAGGAGGCCGCCATTATCTCTGCTACTGGGCTTGGGAGATTTTCTGAATGGGGGTGGAATCAAGAAGTGGCAATCAGTGTTAATCACAACAAAAGTGCGCACACTTTGATCTAAGCTCCCCTTCTCTTTCCTGATCATTTGTCTTTTCTGGGAAACATGCAAATCCAACACAGACTTTATGTCGTAGTTAGTCTCTTTTCAAGGTTCACCAGAACCTTAAAAAAAACAAAACTAACCTATTATACTCATGAATAACACCAATCCAGTGTTCAATTTTTTGTGAATTAAAGGACAAATTTCTGTCAAAAACAAATCCAAATGTGGCTTCTTTTTTAGTTTTTCTGCAATGGTTGAAACACGTAAAAGCATTTTTTTAATGCAGCAACAGCCATGTTATCAAAGACATAAACACTGGGACATTATGGTTGCTTTAATGGCCTCAAGCTTCTGTAAATATATACATTTATTAAACAGACAGGTGAAATTGCTGCTTTCTTCTTTTATTTATTTACAGCTCTATTGCTTCCATTCTCAAACCTTTACTTTCAATGTGATGATTGACTGAACTAGCTACGACATTTTAAAACGCGCTTATGAAAAGTACCAGTGAAATTATTATGTTATTATCAGTTTTGCATCCCACTCTGTTAAATCTTTAAAGGCAGGCTTATTAAAAAAATACACGAAGAAAATAAAAGCTGAGTGTAGCCAATCTGAAATATCTATTTAATTTCTCTGATTTATTGCTTTAATCGGCAGCAGGCTATATTGTTCTTTCTCTTTCTGAACAACTGGAAGTTTTGAGCAGGGCAGGTTTGCTCGAGTTGAAAGTTTATGTTTGCAACAGTAATCACTTCATAAAAAATGTATTTTAATTCTTAATTAAAATCTAATTAGACAATCATTGATTTGCATGTATTTCTCTGTTTTTAAACATTTGATAATAAAATCTTGTCTGAATCCTGCGCTGTTTAATTGAGCGTGGCTGTGAACAAGCAGCTGTGACAGTGGATAATAAAGGTGGATACTGAACACTGTTCGGGTGTGCTGTTGTCACACCTTATCTCAGATGAGAAATACAACAGAGAGCACACTGAAACCTGGGAACTCTCATTAAACTGCAGCTTTGAGTTTTCCTGCCTTTCTTTTGTTAACATTTTCCCTGTTCATCTATTTCAGAACTCAGATTCACTTCACAGTGGCCATTGATTTCACTGCATCAAACGGTGAGTATTTCGACTACCATTACCCTGCTGTGCTTTTATTTATCAGATGTATGACTATGTCATTTTCCATGAATGGAAGAGGAAGGGGTTTTCTGCTGCCTGTGATCTCTATTTCTTTTTTTTCCCACTGTTGAGTTATGATGCATTTTACTGAGGTGTTCTTGTTTTAATGAGGAGTGGGAGCATTTAATTTTGGTCAGACAGACAAAAAGAAAAAGAAAAGGAAAAAAAACACTTAATATCTGCCCCTAACTCTACTATGTAATAACTTAGTTGTACTTTTAAAAAATCTAAAATAATAATAATAAAAACATCCATAGCAAATATAGTCTGTCACTCCTATATTGCAGCTTTTGTTAGAGGAGTTGATTTTTGAATGTTGCGAATAACGTAGTTTCATCAATATGGGCTCAATATTAAGTCATTAAGATTTGGCAGTTTTAAGTGAATGTTTGCATCTGTAAATCAAGCTTGTCACCCTGGAAAAACAACCTGCCTGAAAAATTCAACTTTCCAAATGTGCAGAAAGGGTTAGCATGGTTGTAAAACAGATTTGTAGTTGTAGAAAAAAAAAAATTAAGTTGGAAGGACTGGGAAGCTGTCTGCTCTCTGATTAGATAGTTTGGTTTGTCACCATCCAATCAGATAGAAGTAAAAAGATATGGCCAAAATTCATAAATACAACTTCAGTCTCACACTACAAATCCTTTTTACAACCATGCAATTCCTTTCTGTACATTTGCAAACTTGTTTTTACAGGGTGACAAGCTTGATTTACATATGCAAATTCTGAAATTATCTGAAAACATTGTTTTACAAGTGGAAAATCTTTATGACTTAATATTGAGCCCACAGATCAAGTCCCACCTCGGAATCAAAGCATTTAGTTGTGTTTTGGTTTATTCTCTGTTTGTCCTGTGGTGTCTATGGGCTGTCTATGGACTTGGGCCCAGTTTGTGGCTTTGCATCACTGACTCTGACTTTTATTGTCTCAAAAGGAAATCCATCTCAGTCCACTTCACTACACTACATGAACCCCTATCAGATGAATGCTTATGCCATGGCCCTGAAGGCTGTTGGGGAAATCATCCAGGACTATGACAGTGATAAGATGTTTCCAGCCCTGGGATTTGGCGCTAAGCTGCCTCCTGATGGGCGGGTTTCCCATGAGTTTCCACTGGTGAGTAAACTATGGGATTATTTCAAACACTGGAGTTGTTATTCAGCCTAGAAATTTGTAATGAAATGAATGCAAATCCATCAAAAGATGTTTTGTTCCTTGCAGAGCAAACTTTTGAGTGGTTAGGTTTGGGTAAGCATGTGGGTAGTGTGCAATATGGATGTCTGTATTTTTACATAAATGCAGCTACACCTCTAACATGCATAATTCAGAGGGAATTCCATTTCTCCTTTATAGTGCAAATTAAGTTCTGTAAGGCTGAAGGATTCTTAAATCAATTTAGCTTCTCTAAGCCAGCTAATGTGCTCTGGCAGCTGTATAGTGCAGCCTAATGAGGAGTGTGTCTACAGGGTAACGTCTGCGTCACTCCATGCTTCCATTAAAATTTGCAAATTAAGATTCATCTCACCATATAATTACAGCCTCATTCTTTCATATTGTAGTCATGTAAGTGGGCTTCAAAGTAAAGTTACAGTCTTGGGTGGTATATTTGTTACACTGTCTATATTTGGTTTGAAATTCTCCTTGTTGCAAAAGAAAATAACATCTCAAGCTTTTTTTAAGTCATTTTTTCCCAAAATGTAGCTCAGCCTTGAATTCTGTGCTGTTTCACTTATAAAGCAGAGGACTCTGCATCAGCTCTAATGTATAAATTTGACCTCTAGCTAAACTAATATGGAAGTGTCTAAAATCATGCAGACAAGGAGACTTGAGCTTGGTGAAATGTAGTGCAGGGGTGTTAATTCATGAAAGAGAAGGAGCCCCAGCACTGCAGGTTAAATGAATATCAACACACATGTATTAGTTTTTTTTTAAATTATTATTTATTAAAGTAGGTAAACATTTCAGATCATGCTTTTAAAGGAAAGTGAATCAGCACTGTTCATAGCCTAAAGCCAGAATTTTATTTTGTGAATCGGAGTATACTTTGTCTGCAGTTTAACTTGTTATCGGACAAAATCTTTATTTGTCAGTGTTTACATACCAAAATTAATCCTCTGCGTTTAGCCCATCTAGTAACATTTTACTAGGAGTGTCTGTCATATTCCAGCACACAGGGAGCAGTTAGAGGGTTGAGGGCCCAGAGTGGTTCACCTCTGTTCTCTGAAATTAATTTAAACTACACTCAGCTCTTCACCTTATCCTCACTGAAGTGTGAAAATAGAGGAAGGTGCCATCAAGGGCTTTGATGTAAAATCAGATAGCGTTACTGATCAATAATAATAATAATAATAATAATTATTATTATCATAACCCCCACATATAGCAAACACAAAGTTGGGGTTACCCAAGGACAACTTGGGTGATCTAGTCAGAGCCTTCATCGAGTCATTTTGTATTTGGGTGCCCTGAAAACGTCTTTCTAGTAAATGACCAACCTGACAGGACTTTAGTTTAGCGTCTTTTTTCAAACTTTTTTAGCCACTATCCCCAAGATAAGATGCATTGTTGTTTGCGACCCCCACCCCCACACAACGACTTAGTGATTAATTGTGTGACATATCAAATGGGTCATCCTCTAAATGTAAGGCTGGAAAACTGTCAGAATAGTCATAAATAAGGAGGAGAAAGTGGTTTTTGGTGGTCCGTCGCTGTAATAAAACACATGCCCTAAATCAGTTTTTTTCGTAACAAACACTCAGTTTATTTAAATCCAGTCTAAAGACCCACCTGTTCTCTCCTGCATTTATATAGTTTTTATTTAAAAGCTTCAAATCTGCATTTATTTCTTTTAAGCTTGAATTTTTAAACTTGATCATGTTTGAACACTGTTTTTATCCAGTGTTCTTTCTTTTTCCTTTTTCTTTTGTTTTAATTTTAAATTATGCTTTTCATTTTCTGATGTTTCAATGTTTCTGTAAAGCACTTTGAATCACCCTGTCGTTGAGTTGTGCTATACAAATAAACTTGCCTTTGCTATTCAATAATGATTTGGTAAAAAAAAAAATCCAAACTTTATTTGATAAATGTAGGCTACATATTTTTTACAATTATCTAGCGACCCCCTGAAAATATTTTGCGACCCCAATTTTGAAAACCACTGCTTTAGAGGATCTACAGAGAATAATGACAGAAAACCCTCAAATCCAGGTGTACTAAGCTTGCTGCATCATTCCTATCAGAATTCAAGACAGTAATCTTACTCAAGTGCTTTGACTAAGTACTTAATAAAGCTTTAGGTCCTTTTGATTTGCAAACAGCTTCTACATTTTATTTTCTTTAGATGGATGGGGGCATATTAATCTAAACAATTAATGTGAATCTGCAACATAACAAAATGTAAACCTGAAGGGATCTCAATGCTTTGTAAATGTCTCAGGTAGAACCAGCAACACAGCACGGTAAGACGTATGCTGAGTTGAGCCCATTCGGCAGCTAAAGTTAGTATATGTTTCTGATGAATGTAGGGCTTGTCTACACCGAGTTTAAGAAAATGTGACTGAATGAATTATAGCATTGCTGTGCATTGGTTGGATGTGTATAGCTGATTTGCTAATATCAACTATTACAAATTCATGACATTCATGATATAAAAGCTCAGTTATTAGACATTGTAGCTCCTTGTGGAACGACTGAAACACTGTTCATAAAGATGTCAAGATCCATACTTTGCTCAAATCTGATGGCCATTTTTTCTTCCTATGACACACCTATTTTTGGTTCTTTCAGAATGGCAACATCGAGAACCCCTACTGTAACGGCATGGAGGGGATTCTTGAAGCATACCATCAAAGCCTTAAGACGGTTCAGCTGTATGGACCCACCAACTTTGCCCCTGTTGTTAATCATGTGGCAAGGTGCGAACACAAATGCCTTTTTCAGAGAATATATTAGCACAGCCACCTTTCTCCTGGCAGTCAGTCTATGGGTCTTAAGTTAGTGATTTGTAGTTTCTTTGTGTACTTAGCAGAACTAATAAGGGAAAAACAAACAGTCAGCTGCTCGGCTGAGATGAGTAGAACCGGTAAGCAGGCATATGTGGTTCCAGACACTTTAGGCTGTAGTTATAAACATATGATGAAAGTGAGAAGGTAAGATGGTGTGACCTGCTGAAGAAAGTCCAGACAATATCTGTACATGTTGTTTAATAACTTTTAAACAATCAGTTTGGACTAGACTTGGTGCTTTATGAGTTTGACTCCAAAATAAGTGACACATTATGGACTGAGTAGAAATATGGGATATTCTAAGACTCAAAGGTATAACACAGAGATACTGAGGGCTGCATAATGTTTACATTAGTTTGTGTCAGTGATATTTTTCTTTGATTTTTTCTTCATTTATGCAATAGAAAGAAATCTTCTCACTAACAGAGATGTAAAATAAGAAGAGGAGGTATTTCAGTAAGATCCACTGAGTTTAGAAGATTTTAAACTATAAAGATTATGGGGTTAGTAAATACTGGAGGTGCAGTTGGCAGCTCAGAAATATTCCATTTCAGATCCACCCCCCAAAAAATACACAAGCAGAATCCTTTGCAGGCTTTTTTATTTGATTTTAACAATAAGAATAATAAATAAAGATTTCAAAAGTATTTAATGCATCATAAATGTCCCAATATGGTTGCGTATAGTCTCAGTTTAAAGTACTTGAAAATATTTATGGAGTTACTCTTATTACAGCTTCTTCTTGCACAAAGGGTGTTATATAATTATGGGTGCAATGAAACACTTTATCACAGAGATGTTGCAGACAAAAAGAGACACCGCGCCTCTTTAATCTACCAACATCGTTCATCGTTCTTGCTGCTGTCACTGACAGCCACGCTCTATGATTAAAATGTCTGGGGGGGGGGGGTCCACCTCTGACCCATCCTTGGCTTTCACAATGATCCGCTTTGTTTTTTCTCTCCTCTGGCTCATCAAGTTTGGTCAAATGAGTGCGAGGCAATCAATAATGTTCTGAAAGAATAAGACTGCTGCACTTGCATAAACAGTTTAATAAATTATTCATAGACCAGCCAGCAATGGGCAGCTGAAACTAGGCCACACTCACTGTGGCGTCTCTGATGGGTTTTTGTAATAGTGCCTGTATAGACCTCTAAATTGTGAAGAGCGATACAGTAAATCTTATATCTTTTCATGTCTATATCAAGCTTTTGTGTCCCTCACTTTGTGGAAGAACAAGTTTTTTAATGTTTTGCTTTTTATTTGTGACTCACTGGTTACTTCGCTGCTGCTCTTAGATTCTCTGAGTTTGCTCAAGCCAACCTTAAAGTTTTGTGTAGAACCAAGAAAATACAGCCTTTTTTTTCTATTTTAATATATTCAAGCATGGACCATCATGATTTCTTTCACCCAGGTATGCAGCAGCAGTGCAGGATGGATCTCAATACTTTGTCCTTCTTATCATCACTGATGGAGTAATATCAGACATGGCTCAGACCAAGGAGGCCATAGTGAATGTAAGTACTGCTCCAGCACTATCTGGAGGTTGTTGATGTCTCTCCCTTCTACACTGCTCTGCAGTGCATTGGTATTCCAGGTGCTTTCACTGTGGCACTGCTCTCTGGCTTTCTGTTACTTTGAGGATTTATAAGCCCAGTGACAGCACCAGCTTTGAGGATTTATTGGATGTTTTCTGCTCCACTTGTCTCACTATTTTGTGCTTTGATTCTTTGCACAATATTTGTTCAATATTTTCCCCCACATCCACAGAAATCACCAGCCTGAGGGGCACAACTTGGATTAAGTCACTGGTCAACAGGTTTAACTTTAATAGAGGTGACCTGTTTAATTTTGGATTTATTGTTAGTTTAATGCCTATTCAGCATTTTCTGTATCTAATGTGTCTTGACAACACTGCAGCTCCTTGGATGTGTGTGGAGTGGTAAGACTTGCACTGCGGAGTCACCGTCCTCCAAATAGACCCTCACAGCAACACAGTGCTCTGACCCCCAGCAGACTGGGTTTAAAGGGAATTTGCGACTGTTAATCAAAACATTCGAACAGCCACACCTTCCTTTTAAGATCTTGTCTGCTGCTCTGCTCTCTGCTCAACCTGAAACTGCTGCCACTGGGACCAGCGTTCTCCCCCCATTTGCCTATAGAGCAAAAGTCTGGATGTCCTGCTTCATTTTCAGTTCAGTCTTTGCTCTGTAGAGATGAATTATAAACAAGAAGTTCTGTGGAAAGCTCACTGCATTTTGACTTTCTGCTGTTATGTCTCTAGAGCTATTTTTAAAGACTTCATGTTACATAAATGGACTAAAAGCAACATTTTTTTTCTAACTTACCTGTTCGCCTACCTAGCTCAGTTTAGCTTCCAGTATCTGATGGATCCACGTCTGTAATGAAACAGCCTCTAAAATAAAGCCCACACCTTTTTTTCTTTGATGTTTTTCCTTCAGTGCCACACTTAATTTTAGTATTTCAAATATTATAATAAAGCATTTTAATGACCTGGAAGGCAAAACTATAAATTGATTTATTAGTTGGTATTGGATTATGGCTAGACTGCATATAGTCTGAATGGAAGAGCAGTTCAACCAGTAATTCCTGTGAATATTTGTGGAATTTCACAGTGCCTTATTTGACAGAGTTTATCAGCCAGTTCTAAATGAGAAAATAAAAGGTTTAATCTGTTTGGCCAACTTCAGAGGTTTGACATATTACATACTAGATGTACTTATTTCATGACATTTCATTTATTGTCCTTTTTTTTCATTTTGGCAGAGAAATTTATTGCACTTTTACTTTATAATCATTAAATGGACTATGCAATGTTACAGGTGCTTTAATTGGTACTCACAAACTCTTCCTGAAGAAACAAATGTCAAACAATCCCACAAAAGACAGAGTATTTTAAAGAGAGATACATTTTGTTGTGGGGAGTTGAGTTTAATGCTCATCATTTTTTAACTGTGGTGAAGAAATCGAGTGTTATGCCATCCTGTGTATGATTTTCCCAGCCTTTAAGCGACTGCAGGGAAAGTTAGGATGTTATGGTCCTACAAGGATGGTTCTGTTGCATTAATTTTGATCCTTTTGGAATGTAAAAAGGATTCTGTAGTGGCATCTGACACATCATTTATATAATATATATTACACATAATATGTGAAAACGGCCTCTTTTGCAGTGAAAAAGATGTCACTTAAACCATGAGATTAATTCAGTAGAACCATCAAACTTACTACCTCCTACCCATAACGCATGTCAAGCACTGTCAAATTGATCACTAGTTTTTGTTGGGTCACTAGATTTTATTCAGAGATTTAAAAAAATAAAATCTTATATTTTAACAGTACAATTACATGTAGTAGGTAAATTGATTTTGGCATGTGCAGGTAAGGTGTCTTTCTATCAAAACTCATTAGACTAATTATCTAGATTCCCGTGCTTCTCGGTCAGTGGATCAAATACCCAAAATGTATCTATAGTTCTTTGTTGATGAATGAAATGTTTATCTGAACTGCTTTATCATAGTCTTGCTGTGGCAACAAGGAGTATGAGTAAGACAGATTGATAGCGTGAGGTCACCGGAGGGACTTTACAGTACAGGCAAAGTAACAAATGGTGTTGACTGAATAATTCAGTTCTGAATGCAAGATCTGGTTTTGGCATTTATGGGCACTATATATGCTTATGGGATCTGGTCTGCTGGAAAAAGCAAATCAAAATGGACTTTTTGTGCAAAAGTATGAGATTGTGAGGAATGGGTCAAATTGAGGGAAAGATAAAATGGAAAAAGAGATGGGCTGGGTTATTAAAAACTATGATAGAAGTGGCACTCCTTAGTCTATTTACTCCTATCTGTGACAGGCCTTTCCCCGCAGGAGTTTTTTTTTTTTTTTTTTTTCTAGGAAAGCTGACCTACTTTTACCCTGTAAATGCATTTTACCACAAGCACATATCATTCATTCATTACAGAGCTTTCACACACTGCACATCAGTGCTGTGGTCAACAATCATGTAGGGCAGAGGTGTCCACATACCGCAATCTATTCATAAGACGATACCTACTAAACTCTCACATGTAGGTTTAATATTTATTAAGACTGGGGTTAAATAGACAGCTCATAGGGATTTTTTTCTGATGCTAACAGTGTTTGAAACTTTTTTGTGTGCAAACATCATAAGTTATAAAGACGAGGCTGAGTGGTGTGTATATATTTCTACAACTATAAGAACATATTGTAACCTAATTTTATTTAAAGGTGGAACATGGAATTTATGTCTCCCCCTTCTGGCGCTGAGAGTAATTACACAAATGCTGTTAATTTTAGCCCAATGAAAAACTATTTGTCCTCACTGTTTATTGCTTTTTTTTAAACTTGAATCTTTTCACTAAACACAGCTTGTTTTGTATTTGTAATGTTTAAAATTTTTCTTAGACCGGGCTTTTCTTCCTTTCTTCTAGCCTGATTTTTTTACTTTTCGCCAGTATTGGTGGTCTATATACAAATACAACGTCATCATCTCTGAAGAATCACCACAAATCCCAGATTTAAAACTATGTTGTACTATGAAATACAGAGATGGACAAGCTTAATGAGCACTGTCGGAAATAACTTGACATGCCATGAATGTAACAGACTGGTTCTGTACTCTAGTTTTAGAAACCATGTTCAGCATTGTCACCACAGCCCACAAAATATTATTTATTAATGGTTAAAATATTCTGGTTTGTGCAACTTTTAAACCCCTGAGTTGAATAATGTATGTTGAGATGTGAAATGCTCAAGAATCTTATTATGTTTTATTTATTTATTTTTATCATTTCCGTTTTTGTCTGTTTTTGTTTTTGTTTTTTGTTTTTTTCCTGGGAAATTGGACAGATGTTTGAGCTTGTGCATATTTGTAAAAGTAACCTCTCCATACTCTCATTGTTCATGACAGGCAGCTAAACTCCCCATGTCCATCATCATTGTTGGAGTTGGTCAAGCTGAATTTGATGGTGAGACGATAATGAATGAGGTTGTCGGGAACATGTGTAGAAGCCAAACTGCTGTCTGTCTGCTTTTATCTAATCAGTTCAGAAAAACAAGATTATTAACTACAAGAGTTTTATGAACTGATATTATAAACATATTATTGATAAACATAAATGATCATGTGAATATTTGGATACCGTGAAATGGTTTAGATTTTGTGGATTTTTTTCTCTGTGTAGCAATGGTTGAGCTGGATGGTGACGACGTCAGAATCTCCTCACGGGGGAAGTTGGCAGAGAGAGACATTGTACAGGTGATGTTTTTTTTATGCTGTTTCACTCTCATGTAACATCATCACAAGAAGAAACACAGCACATACACACACACTTTCTCCAAACCCACAAGTGATAAATACTAATATAAATGCCCTGTGTATGCTTGTTATGTTAAATGACAATTACTAAATACATTTAAAAGTATTTTCTTCTTGTACTCAGATTAGGTTTATCATAACTTTATTGACAAATTTATACAACATTTTCTAAACACAAACATCCTCAATCAAGGGTAATTTTTTTTAGATTTAAACAGCCTTTCCTTTCCTCTCAGCATTTCCTGTTCTTATCACATCCTCTAAGGATGGTTTCTGTTTTGCATTCAGGGGCATGTTACAGATTCACAGGGTTTTCATGCAGTCTCCTCACACACTTAAAAAAAGACTGGACAGTAATTGGGAGGGTGCTTGTTGATGTTTCAGATGACATTAATTGACTGAAAATGGACTACAGATCTGATTACACCAACTCTCTGTAGCTGTAACACGTGAGACATTTTTTCTGCCGTGACATTTTCAAGCACTCAAGTAAACATTTCTCTCAAAGCCTTAGTTGATGATCTACCTGAGACAGTCCAAGACAAAGTCCCTGAATATATGGCTATTGCTGTGCTTCCTTGCTACACACTAGATATAAGGAGTTGCAGAATAGCAACTTTAATTACATGTTGTGCTTTGAACTTGTCTGGGTCTTGTGAGGGTTACAGTGCATTGGGCCATCATGATGAAGCTGACATAATATTGACTCTTCTACAGGAAATTGTTTATGATCTCTGCACTTATTTAGGAAATTTTGTGGGATTTAGCCAAAATGAACTGGACAACATAAAATCATGCTGGCAAATACAATGTCATGCATTCCTAATAGTTACAGCAAAATAAACCCTGACCATTTACAAAGAGCTGTCAGAGAATGAAGTCTTTATAACTACATGTTATTTAAAATTACTGTAATTTCTTTCTCATGTCACAACAGTTTGTACCATTCAGAGACTACATGGACCGCACAGGTAACCATGTGCTGAGCATGGCACGGCTGGCTAAAGATGTACTTGCTGAGATCCCTGACCAGCTGATCTCCTACATGAAGAGCAGAGCCATTAAACCCAACCCCGTTCCTCCAGCTTACTCAACCTGTGACCAACATGAAACTAACCCTGTCTGAGCCTCTCCGCAACACCGGTCTGTTTTGAATGCTACAGGGAGCCATTTACTGTTCTTTGAGGAGAAAAAGGAAGTGCTTTCTGGGCCCCTTCTCTAAATGAATATAACTCCAGTTAAACAAACAGGTAATGAGACTCCATTTGGTTTGGAGCAGTGAGACAATTGCAGATGAAGCTGCTTGTGATCAGGGAGCATTTTGAGTGCTTGAAGCTATAAGCACTGAGAGCTGACTGGTGTAAAGAGAGGTTTTAGTTGTTCGCTGTCAAATTTGTCAAAATGTGATGTAACGGATAGCAAGTAAACCCGTAGAGAGGGCCTGTTTGCAGGCATAATATGTTAGGATGTGGCAGTGTGTATCATGTTCGTGATACCTTCTGGAAGTGATGTGTGTTAAACTAGGAAATCTTGTGCATATTAATTTATATGTTTATTTATTGCAGAAATAATTTATTCCTTTTAAAAGGGGTTTTAAAGGGTGGGGACTGAAGTCAAAATCATATATACCCTGTAGTTTTCCATCTTATATTTTTTGTCCAGTGTAAGAAAAACAATCCCCATTTCTACTTTGATAAAGAATATGATATAAGAGCATGTGAAACCTAATAAGCAGTTCATGGATCATTTTCACTTAATGAAATTTTTGTTACATGCTGTAATGTAGATAATCACCATGCAACTTTTTCTGCACCATGTCTTATATGTATTTCTAAGATTTATAGTAACAGAATGCACTAATTACTCTCCAAATATAAGCACAAATGTTGTAATATTAATAAGCTTAAAAACTGCTATTTTAGAAAAACCCAACCACAATGAAAATAATGGAAAGGACTGCACATTGTTTTCAACATGACTTTGACCTCTTCTTCTCCCAAAATTCTAATGAGATTTATTAAACAATTAAGTCAACAGATAGTTACCCGTAAAATAGCACATTTACATGAAAAATAAATGGTAATTTAAAGGACATTGTGATATTCCCTGTTAGTATGCAAGGACGTAAATGGTACTTTAGAGATTCTGCCATAGCCCCGTGGTCATCCTGCTGCTTATGTTCCTTTCCATTGTATTTGTTGTGGTTGCATTTCATTATTTTTTTATAATGACCCTTCAGATATTTTTGTTCAACACTGATGTTAACCTTCACTTACTTTTCCCCTCCTTGAATTGATTTGTTTGTTTTCCCAAAGTGAAGATAATTGGGTTCCGAGTGCTTTTTCTTTTCTTTTTTCTTTATTTATTTGTTAACTACTGAGTGGAGAAAACTGAACCGTCTTAAGTCTACCTTTATTTTCAGTCTGGGTCTCGTGTATTTTGTCGATTGTTGTGTCTAATTATATTTGTCTCTAATTAACATTGAAATTAATTTAAAGTGATATACAAGAGCTCATAACTTTATAAATTACTATCTAATTTGTTAAGACACAATTACAAAATGTAGCTTTTACAATTAAATGCTTTCTAGTTGGCGACACACACACACATTTGTTCATGGCTTCTTATTTTAGTGACTGTGCATACATTTTTGGACATGCTACATAATCTCTACATTACTCTCAGAAATCAATTTTTCTCAGTCACTCAGTATCTTGATCCAAATGTGCCTATTGTATTGAAACATATCCAAATTCACTGACCCAGGTGTCACTCCGCATGCAGCAGCATCTCATGTTTAACATGTACATGCAAAAATGTTGGAGATGTTTCCAGATTAGGACTATTGCAGCCACAAGAGCTGAAACACATTGTCTCCACTACTGGTCTGTACTCTTTATATTTACATGTCCTCTTGAACAATCTTTGAGGTTGTGAAAGTTGACATAATCACTGAGCCTTGTTGTATAATATTCAAAGTCAAAACTTGTTTACAATTCAACTGTGGCTATCACCTCAAGGACAAGGTTAACACTCACGGGTTTTATTAAGAGATCATTCTGTTTTTGATGTGTTTTGTTTGTGCATTATTTTGTACTTAAATGGATTTTCACTGAATGACACTGGAAAACCAATGTTTACACAGATATGTGCTGTTCAAGAACATGAGTCTCTTTTGTGTTTGGAGCAAATGTGTTTACGTAATGATTTTTGTGAGCTGTTCGTTGCTCTTTGACTCCCGCTACTGTAAGTGCTCTCAGAGAGAAGAAAGGGTCTGATGGGTGTGCAGAAACTCAGTCCAGAGGCACTGAACTCATCTTGTCACAAGCCCAGAATCTTATTTGGCTTTTTTCTTTTTAAAATTTTCATGACTGATGACATTTCCCTCACAAGAAAAAGCAGAGTTTATTCTGCTACCAAAGTCGCTGGTTCATCTGAACTGAAAGGAGGCTTAGTATACCTTTACAGAAAGCCATTCAATCCATAAGGAAATAATTACCATAAATATATATAATTCCATGAATTACCACCTCAAATGTTGTATCTGTGTATGATTTTTTTTTTTTTTTTTTTTTTTGCAAGTTATTTTTTTTAAGTTTACTTTTCCAAAATGTGTCTGGTTTTATTCATTTCTCATAATGTGAAAAAGTACATTTAGCAGGCATTAAGCTCGTTGTTATGCAGCTCATAATCTGAGTGTGACTGAGAAGTTAAGAAACACAAACTTGAAGTGGAGATGTTGCACTTTTCAAACACATTTAATGTAATTAAGGCTCCAAATCAGCTAGAGTAGGATCAAATGGCTTTTACCAGCCTCTTCTGCCTTTTTGTTTTGTTTTTCGTCCCTGAAGCCTGTAACCTCGATGAGATCCCCACAGGGAAAACTACCATGGACACATTAATGACACTTATGCAATTGTGAAACATGAAAGGATAATGAATTATATTTTTCAGGAGCAGAATGATTTATTTTCTCTTGTGGATATGACCCAATTTGTCACTCTGTTTGAATGGTCTTTGAGGCTGAACTCTAATTATGTATATAAGCCCCGTATGAAAAATATTCAGTGCCAATATGTGTTCAGTTGTTGAACCTCTTTAGACAATGTGCATGTTTGTGCCAAAGTGGCAGAAGGTTTGTTAGTCTGCCTTCATTTCATAGTGCATCTGCCACATATTGCATTCGATACATATGATGTTATTTGGACATAACAGCCTTCTAGCATGTTGTAACTCTGCTTTCTTTCCATTCTGTTCCAATGACACATATCCTGTATGGGTTCTTCTTGCCACTGCTCCCTTTTATCCCAGGTTGTTTACATACCTCTCTTGGTCTCTGACTTGCATGCTGAATAATTTCCAAGCCAGGTGTTGGACATGATATTGTCATCATACTGTGGTTTGTGAAATGCTTTGTAATGGATTGCCTTAACTGAAATTAATAAAATATTGACAACTTTGGCAGAATACTTGGTGGGTTTTTCCGTGTCACTGTCAGGGATGGAAACTTTTTTTTTTTTTTTAAGTTATGAGCATTGCTAACACATCAACAGAGACAGTGGAGCCTCAACATAAGCTGTAAGTCCAAAATATAGCTTTGTTTTTGATCTCCACCAGCCCTTTAAAGAGGTATCAGACTCTTTAGCAGCTAAAACTCCCCTGAGTCATCGCTAACTTTGTGTTTCTGCTGTTCAGATCTGAGTAGGTAATGTAATTGGGCCAAGTTCCATCAAACCTAATATACTGGAATATAACTGGTAATTTTTACATGATCTTCAGCTTGTGTAACTGGTGAAAATAATGCATTCAGTAGTAGTTTCTCTTTTTGTACCACTCATAAATAACTGTGAATGCCTGCAGCTATACATCATAAATCTGTGGAGATCTCATCTGTTCAACTTCCCCTGAGTCTCTGCACAGAGCATCAGAGAGGAAGCTTGAAGTCAGTCTCAGGTTTAAAAAGCAATCACAGAACATTTATACACATAAATTATGTGAGGTAAAGAGAAAAAAAAATCATTTTTCTCTTTATTATGGGCAATAAAACTGACATTCTTGAATAATTAAAGATTCTAGTAAATGAATATTTAAGTCAAATTAAACATTAAACCAGAATCCTGACATTAGAGAGTTATAAAGATAAAGCTCAATACAACTTAATTTGTGATTTATAGATAATTATTTAGCTTTTATGAGATTGTATTCACTTATTTGTTTGTCATTAGGATTAAGGTATTGATCTATTTTAATCCAGAAAAAGATGAATGCTTGGAAAGGACGTAATGCGTTCATCAGAGGGACAACACAAGTCCAGGTTTTTTCCGTTTCTGTCCGAAATTCTTCACAAATGGGAAGGGGTAAAGTAAATCTAAAACAGTTTCAGGAAACAAATAATTATAGCGCACAGGAGCACCATTTTCTGCAGCTCTTTCTCATTCTGGAGGTCTGAGTGTGTATCTGCAGGTGTGTGACTGTATGTGGTTATTAAGCCTCCATCAGTTGTAATGATTTTGTTTCCTCTTTGTTCATGCAGGTGTCCATATTTAATTGTAGCATCATAATTTTCTGCCAAAATTTTATGGGCATTATTCAAGACTAAGTTCCCTTGTTTCTCTTTTTTTTTTCCTAAAGTACAGCACCCTCCTGATTTTTCTACATCCATCTACAATGTGATTTCTGCCTCTGCAGCTGCATAATTGTAGCTTTTAAGAGCTTTGCTAAAAACAGCTGCCTGCTGTGGTAGACAATAAATCAGAGGTGGAACTCAATATAAAACTTCAGAAAGCCAAAAGGGAGCAGGTGAGAAGTTAACTATAATTATAACTCTGTAAAATGGCACATTATACTCTGTCATAAAAGATTAGATAAACCTAACAGATGTGTAAAAAACTTTAAAAATGTCATTATTTATTGTCATAACATGACCCACAATACAGTTAGACCACACAAAAAACTTCAGTATGACCCTTTAGATCTCCATATATATATATATGTATAAGTTAAGCCTAACAAAGCATGAATGCGAGCGCAATAGAAAATTAAAGAAGGAAAAAACATTTGAACTAATGGAAATGTACAGTGGAAGTTTCAAACTACCAATTTCTTTCGTGAGTATGAGTGGATTAATGGCCCATTTAATGACCAATATTTTGTGTTAATTATACAATCTGCCATGAGGTTACTTCTGTGAATGTGACTGTATGCCTTGAAGAACTTTGATCATATTTTCCATAACTGTTCACATGAACTCAGTTAAAGTTCAGACTAACATCAGAAAAACTTTTGGCTCATATCCTAATTGTGACTAATTTTAAACTGATCATCTTCACATGAAAACTTTACTGAATGGTAGAGGCATATAACTGTTACATACAACTCAGTGCAGCCGTACTATAACCAAAATAGAACGTGTAAAATGTATGGATGTCCATTTTTAGGTATATCATTTTAAATTTTTATCTACCAATACTCTAAAACATAAAGTTAATTACAGGGTGATGGTAGCATTTGGGATAACAGTTACTTTGGTACTCCGGGTCTCCACCTCCATCTGATGGATGTCGAGCAGCGGCTGGGCCAGCTGGATGATGTAATCCCTCCAGAGAGGCTTAGGGCAACCGTTGGGTCTCTGCCCAGCTTGTCATACCTGGTGAATATCTAAAGGGAGGTATCCAGTCAACAAGCAATATTTGTATTCTTGATAATATATATTCAGTTTTACCAAAGGTAAATGGTGATATTAGTAGAGACATACACTGTCTGGTGAACAGAGTTTCCTTTGTCTTAGCTCCTTTCTTAATGCAAGGTATATTTCAGAGAGAGTATCAATGCTGAAGTTACACCAAACTGATTTGGATTGAAATTCTCCACAATCCTCACCCCAACTTCACCTTCAGGAAAACTGTCATCCTATTCTGGGAGAGAACAATAGTCTCAGATTTGTAAACACTGATCCACATTCCAGCTGGACTGCACTCAGCTGCAAACAGCTCAAGTCATTGCTGTAGGCCTGTGATGTCAGAAAGGATCCTAGAAAACATTGCTTTCCTTGTGCTGGAGTCTTGCCTTACTGAGGCCAAGCCTGAAAGTCATCAGCAACAGTGAAGACAAGGCACAGCTTTGGTGAAGTCCAATGCATACATGTAGCAGGTCTGCTTTAAGGCCAAAAATGCAAATACAGGTCTTCTCTGAGTACGCAGAGACCTTACAGCAAGCACAAACAGCCACGTTACCGTATAATCCTAAAGCAGCCGTAACTGAATTTAAGTGAATCATAAGCTGCAGTACTAAGGTGTTCCATAGTGCCACAGCTTGGACTGATTTGGAGTGTTCTTCCTGTATCCAAAGTCCTAACTATGAGTCCTTACCTGGTTCAGCTCTGGCATGACATTTATTAGAAAGGCACCTCTGATGTCCAACAGCAGGTCCTTGAAGTTTTTTCACTGACTTAATTTGCCCTACCTCCTCTGGAATATGGGAAAAACACATATAGTATTGAATTACAATCATAGGTGCATGGTTTTTACCCACTGTTTCCCAGCACACCTTAACTTCCTATCCCACTCCATCGGGTTAGTCTGACAAGCTCCACTCTGTCCCATCTGATCCAGCTTGACTCCAAATGGTGATTTGTTGACAACTTTTTGCTGAGCCTGCCTAGAGTCCTGGGTTATCCTATTCCAGGGGAGATAACCATTTTGTTAACATCCTTAACCATAAAAATCTGCATTTTTCTTAATGAAATAAACTGTCTAAATAGGATCATATAATTAAAAAAAAAATGCTATGAGACTTTATCGAACACTTTAAGCTTTTTTTTTTTCCTATAATGGTTGATGTTTTATGTACACATCTGCTCCTTTGGGAAACTGGTGTCCTCTCACAGAGTGTATCTCCCTTAGACATGTGTTTTTCTCCCCCTAATTAAATGCACTGCTAAGGAATCAAGATGTCCACCTGGGGAGAGGGAGACAGCAGCTGGAGCCATAAATTACCAGCCTAAGATAATACTAATACCTCCCTTGCCCACCCACATACTGCCTAAACAATAACCACCAACTGGCAGCCAGGAAGAAAAACAACAGCTAATGACATAGAATTACATCCCACTTATACGGCGTATAAAATTTCACACATGTGATACGCAAAAATCCTTTAGAGGAGAGTTGCTTAGAACTTATTACTCTGGATTTCAGACAAGCAACATCTTAAGAATCAGAATATATTGGAAAACCCAAAGGAATAGTTTGGCATTTTGGGAAATAACACCCATTTATTTTTCTGCTAAGACCGCTAAAGCTTATTTGTTAATACGTTATATCTCCACTAAAGAAAATGAGGCATATTTAGATTAAAATATCCCAAACCAAGTTAACATCCTTGTTTTTTCATCAGCGATATTTCTTCTTCCCAGGATGTCTTATGTAAGAGCTTTTCACTTCCCTCAAGTGCTTTGATCCCCAGTTATGTTGATACAGAATCATAATTGTTTCTGAGGTTTACTATTGGCTCTACTGTAATTGAGTAAATGCTTGAAACTGATAATACTGAAATTATAAAAGATTATAAAAGATTGATGAATGTTGACAAATACAAATTTGAAAATAATGTTAAAATATTTCTCTTTGCAAACGTTGTCTTTGTTTTAGTCAGTCTAGCTTCAAGATATAAATATATGGTCACTATGGCCAGTACATTTTTCTAGTTTAAAAAATTCAAAGTAATATATATATTATATTTTTTTTCTTGGTAATTGCCACAAAGGTTGTCTTCTATAATTTTTAAACATTTCATTTGTAGAGTACAGCCATAGGAATCTATCATCACCTTTTTGTGCTGAGATACATCAAAGCTCACTTCATAATAACTTTATGGACATGGTACTACAACTCTGCAAAAAAATAATTATTACTATAAGAAAACTATTTATTACTTTAATAGTAAAGTATTAAATGTTAAAATGTATGTATGGTATATAAGGCTGTGATCAACATTTATGACTCTGTGTCAGTTTTAAATCTTTGCAGCAGATTGAGGAGGGAGGTGTGCAGACGCTCTTTTCTCTAATCAGAGATCAGGGTGGGCTGCACTTTGAGTATTGACCTGAAAGCCAACCATAGCCACACATCTTCATTGCATGTCACAGCACTGCCCAATTAAAACCGATTGCACATTTTCAAGCAGCAAGATAAACTTCCTTACAACAACATCCATCGTTTGTTGGGCCCAGCTCCACTGAAAACACATTGCTATTTCTTGTGAGATACAGACTTGAGGCTGGGTCCCAGCACCTACAAGTCCATTTCCCACTAACTGTACGCTACTCCTTTCTTTTCTCAGCTTTCTGCTCTGCTGTTCAAATTAAACTCCTCTCACCTCGAGACAACAACATAGGTCTAGTTTAGCAGCACAAACCCACACACCACAATTCACCAGCCACCCCAGTACTGGCTATAAATCATCATTAAGCTACTGAAAAGGAATGGTATTATAAGAATGAGTGCATTTGTGGTGCACTGGAATAGAGCCAGTGGGGAGCAGTGGGTGGTTTCCCATTACTACCTATTTCAGATAATGTCAGCTTGGGATAGCCTGGAAATAAATGTGATAAATCAGCTGGCCATAAGGTCAAATTCAGTAAAAGGTAACACAAACGTATATATTTCATTTACCTGCTCAATTAAAGAAACAATGGAAATATTTGATTTGCAGTAACCTTGAAATATATCTACCTTGATGTGAATAAGAAAAAAAGTTTACATATTGAGGGAAAATTAATAACAGAGAAGAGCTGATGACCCACAGCATGAGAGTACTTGCTTCTCAATGGGAGTGTTTGGTGCTGGACATCATTACATTTTGTAGAGAGAGACTTATTTACTGTTTACTGCACACTGAAGAAGCCTGCTCCCCATAAAAATGTATTCTCATTACAGACTAAAATAACATGAAATTGAAACTGTCAGGGATATTTTGGGACTTTCATTTGATTCTTTACGCCTATACAAAACAGGAATACTTGGAAGGTAAATAAGCCAGGCTAAAGATGTTAAACAGAATGCCTATACGGTTTTTACTAGCATGTGATGCTTTTGTGACTGAAATGTACCAACCAAAGCATGAATCAGTCCCAAATAAATGATGACAGAGGTGTCAGGAGGGCAATGTGATTTTTTTTTTTTTTTTGACAACATGAACAACAACATATGAAGTCATTTCATTTACAGGGCTTGTTGTTAGATTGCCTGCGGATGGAGAAAGAGCCCATCAAATTGATCAAATTTTTATCTTCCAGTCGGATACACATTTTAGTACAACAATTTTAATCTTTTTATGTTTTTAATAAATCTCAAAAGGGATGTCTGAGGTAAAAACTTGATCCCATGCAAATCAAAAGGCTGTTACACGTCTGAGTGCTGCCAGCAGCTATAAAGCATTTCATCGGTGAGAAGCATTCCCAGTTGACATGTACCATTTAGTACTAAACTGAAAGGCAGTCACAGTTCTCGCCTTGGCCAGACTGTCATGTGTTAAAAGGCTTTGGAGAGTTCACTTAAATGAAAGCAGGTGGTTGTATCATGGACTATCCTGATAATAATTCCTACACTGGCAACTGCTGCTCTCTCTGCTGTGTGCTCTGCATGTGTGTGCTCCTCTTCTTAGGTACCTCCACAGCAACCTGGAGTCAGTATCATATCTGTGGCGCATTGAGAAGGAGGAGTAAAAATTGAGGTAGGAGATTATCAAGTGGAAGAAGGTGAGTGGTAACTTTAAAGATCAGGGAGAAATGCATTTTAAAAGGATGCAAAGGCAGGCAGAGAGGGGAAAAAGGTTTAGGGTGGAGGATTGGAAATGTGAGATAAAAAGGATTGAAGGGGGATAGAGTCAGGAAAACAAGTATATCATGGGGATGAGACAGCAGGCGAGAGTAGAGAGGCATAGTAGGAGTGGAGAGGATGTAGCACACAGGGGAAAAGATTCCCATGAGTCATGGACCAGCAGCTGGATCTATGTAGGCCTGTCGAGGTGAGACTCCCTACTATGAGCTTAGTGTAAGCTAGCATAAAGAAAGAATGAATGAATGAGTGAATGAATGAATGAATCCCAAACAGCTGGTAGTGATAAACATTAATATATATCTTTATGTTTCCACTGTTGGCATGTGAATGACTTCCAGTTTCAATGATGGTGTGCACGAAATACAATCTATGAAAGTCACAAAACTGCAGTAACATCTCAGAAAATAATGAGTTTGGCAGCTTCTACCTTTGCTCCCTAAATCCTTCTTTTCTGTTTTCTCCCCATTTAACAGAGCTGTTTTTTTCATCCCTCTTACTCCCGCTCATCCTTGTGTACTTACAATCTCTGAGGACACACAAGCACATGCACCGCAATATTTGTGTGTAGACCCCTGCACAGAAAAACACTGGCAGAGGCAACAGAAATAGCAGTAGACTGCGAGCAAAAAGATAACAGCTTCTGCTGCTGTGTGGGTGTGACACAGCTGGGCCCATCGTTCTAACTCTCTGCAACAGTCTGGGAGAAGGGACTAAGACACATCAGTACCAAGTGCAGAAACCAGTGGCTTTCTTATTGTCTGTTCTGCCACACTGAAAGACTTGTGCTGCTCGTCTGATGTCACCTTTGCTGAGCTCTGAGTTGGTGCTTGTCTCCTACACAGCTCTGCCAGAGAGGCGTTGGCTTTGAAGAGACACAAAAAGCTGAAAGACTCAGCATTTTCACCTTAAAGAAATGAAATAGGGAATCAGGTTTTCTCTGTGCTGGGAGTTGAAAGGCTGTCCTGTTGCTTATTGGTTTAGCTTGCAGGAAGGCCATGTGTCAAGTCAAGCGGTTAGTCAAGTCGATATGTTTGGTTTAACTTTTCTGTGTAAATTGATGCTTGACTAGAGTAAAAAGGGCTTTTGCATTATAGATCAATGTTTCTCTAAACTCCTAAAACTAATCCTTGTGAAAAATACATTATTCCATTGTGGCAATATTTTCTAACTGGTTGCACAAAAAAAAAACAAAATCAGATTTTTTTTTTTTTTTTTTTTTTTTTTGTATTCACGAAGTTTGTTTCTTCAGGAGGATACATGGTCCAGGAGTTTAACTGGCGCTGTCCATGGTGCTGAAGTGTACTCAGTATATTAACTTGACATGAGAAAAGACAGGATTGTTATGTTAGTCAGACCAAAACTGGACCTTTAAAATGCATGTAAGCATGTTTTTAAAGCCTAAATCTCATCTCTCAAAACTGGACTGACACACCAAGATAATGTAGTATGTTGTATAACATCCGATAGACTCAAATGAGCCTTGCTTTGGTTTCTTTTGTCATTGGGCTAAACATGAACAGCAGCCCATTAAGGTAGAGTGCTTGCAGATGCATGAAGCATTTCCACACAGTCACTTTGCTCTAATAAAACCCTGATGTTATAACCACATTATGTTTGGTGAATATCTGGGGAATAACAGATCAGAAGGGTATGCAAACCTGAGTACCTTGGATAGGGGTTCAAATGTTGTGAGGAGATTTTAAAGAGGTATTATGTGCAGTAACTGAATGAAGAGCATGGGAAAGAGTGGTCCAAGGTCCTTTAGGTGTTGTTAAAGTATACACATACATCTGTTGGCACTATTTTAAAAAGGTCTGATTTCTTTATAAGAAATGTTGAAAAAGTCAACTATTTCCATTGGTTGTGAACTTATTTTGGCTGCCCGCTGGTATGGTGGTTAGCACCACGGCCTCACAGCAAGAAGGTTGCTGGTTCCAGCCTTTGCTGGGGGGAGGTTTGAACAGTGGCCTTTCTGTGTGGAGTTTGCATGTTCTCCCCGTGTATTTGTGGGTTCTTCTGCTTCCTCCGGCTTCCTTCTACTGTCCAAATTCTTAATTTTTGTGAGTGAGTGTAAGCTTGAGTGGTTGTTTGTCTCTCTGTGTTGGTCCTGCGATGGACTGGCGACCTGTCCAGAGTGTACCATGCTAATTGCTGGAATAGGCTCCAGCTTTGTCTGTGACCCTGTGTGAATTGGACTAAGCGTTAGAGAAAATGGATGAATGGATTAATTTTTGGTCTATTCTGCCTATTACATCCCATGCAGCTCATACAGGGAAATGACATTAGTTGGGTTTTAGGTGTTCACAACTCAAAGAACGTCAATTTAATCATTGCAAACTGTGATTCAATTTGCTAAATAAACCACAAAAGTAATCCAAAGTAAATAACATTACCTTCTAAGCAAAGGCATACGGGGGATAACTGGAACATACCTGAACTTAGTGTCTAACAGAAATCCTCTAACCCAATGTGAAGCGTAAGTCTTGAGAAGTCTCCACACAATCACACAAATGCCTTGATTTTCATCAAGAAAATTACACACCCCTTCTAAGTTGGACATATAACTAAGAACACAGAAATAACCACAAGAAAGAAGATGCAAACCCTGCTGTGTTAAACTGCTGGTGAAAATTTAGATAAAGGTATCCACAGGTGTGGGATTACAGAACAGAGACAGAATGCAACCCCGAGTTAGCTGTGAACTAGTGTAACAGAGAAATGCTGCTCACTAAAAGACAAAGTTCCTCTGAATACAAATTAGTTGTACCTCTAAAGAACAGGGATGGTTTATGGAGCTTGTTACAGGGGACCAGACCAGTCAGATCAGAAAGCAGGGATCAGGCAAGAGGCAGGAAAAATGCGGAAAGAGGAGTCTAGCATGGTGTTAGGCATGCTGAAGGAGCAACAGCAGAGAAATGGCAATTAGGGGATAGTGCCTTTTGTTGTGACCCTACAAAGTGCCCATTCACATATGTTTAGTTAAATTTGATAAATTATAGCGTGTCTTGTAATTTAAACTTGTTAGGATGTTGGTTTTGTCAGATTATAAAAGGTTCATTTGTGGTCTGAAAACGCAGCTCATATTTTGAAATATTGGATTAGATTTCCCATCTGACAAAAGAAACAGAAGAAATATGCAAATGAGTGTAACTTTATGGCTATAAGAAGATACAACATACTGTATGTGCTCAAAGAAGAGACCATTAGTTATTAACTTTCCAAATGGATTTACTTTATTTTCTCTTTGATGAAGTACAATGTCTATCCAAGTTAAACTGCAGAGTAGAAGACCAAACTTCATCGTTTCATTAGTTACACCTGAACATAAGTGGGTTAGTGACCAGGTAGTCATGTCAACCAGCTGAATTAATTAAAGTCATTAAATTACAGCTAAACACATGCAAAAGGGGTTAGCTTTCAAATAGTTATTCTGGCTAACTTAATCTGGGAAATAAGAGAAAATTTTCATACATTATGACTAAAATGTCACACCAAGACTGGCATTCAAAATCCAAACTGCGTGGTCACTGTTGTGGAATATAAACAAACAACCAAGCTAGAGCTCTCCTTTGCCAGGTCAAAAGCAATAAAGTCCCAAAATATTACTTGCTGGGAGAAGATATTAAAAAAAAAGCTTAGAAACATCCTTCAAACTCAGGATTTACTGTATATATGATGAGGCAGGCAGTATGGAATAACTTTAGCAAGAGTTTTGAGGCAAATAAAAATATGAAATTGAGATGAATTGAGCAAATCAATACAATACCCAGACTGGAAAAATAAAACAAATATGAATTATAAACAAATCATTCTTCTTTGCTAAAAGACTTTACCATAGTAGGAAAAGTCTGCAGGCTGCATTCTGGCACTCTTAAAACAGAAGATGCGAGGGCATTGCACCATGTGCATTAATTTCTTTTTATTTGTGGTTCGTAGAGAGAACAGAATTTTAGCCTCTAAAGAAAGTCACATTTGAAGAAAACACAGAGAGCTCTTGGTGGAGCAGAGCTATAATTTACGCAGCTGGATCCCTCTCTTCTTCTCTGCAGCACATGGAGGGAAGGGAAACACCCACAGCCACACTGATTCTGAGTGAAATTGTTTACCTCTTGCCCAACAATTACTTCCATAAAATTGTAATCTATCACGTTAATGATGAAAAAGCATAAGTCTTTGATAATCAGATTATCATCCTTAATGAAAATATTGATTTGAAGGGAAACTTTAGTGAAATGCTAAAGGCTCGTTATTGTGTGACTCCTGGTAAGAGGTCTTGGCCTTGCAGGTGGCAGTGTCCTCATGATTTCCACTTTGAAGTAATGGTGTGTGCAAGGAATCCATTACTTTGGGCCTAATACCCTGCTGCGAAGCAGTGAGGGTATGTGACACTCCATTTCCTTCCACTTCCTGGCCCCTCTGCCAGAACTTCATATTCTTATTTTCGTCATTTCATTGCATTACAGTGCACTGTCTTGCAACAGTTTTTGATATAGCAAGTCTGTGTTAAATATGCAGGAATCTTAATGCAAATCCTATCTTGAGTCTGGTCTCGTCCTGGTTACAATTCAACCAATCTCAGGAGGACAAGAGTCTGACCTCCTTGCTGCCAGGAAGGATTACAAATGGCTATAATCTGAGTCACTGTATCAGCATACAAAAGCAATCCATCCATATGTTCCTTTTGTCCTTATTCTAAGTTCTTGGTGTCCCAACAGAGCAGATTACCTCCTGATCAAGCTTATGTAGGTGGGGACTCATCTGTCAGGGGATGAAGTCATCAGAATCAAAGATTAAATGTAAGCATTTGTACTTAAATGCAAAATTTGTTAAGTTTGTTCCTGGAAAGTGCAACAATCACTGCTTACAGTCTTTTCAGTACATGATTCACTATTTAATGAAGATTCTAATGTTTTCAAGTGGTTTTGACCAAATATTATTGACCCAACACTAACTCAGCTATAGCATTAACAGGAACTGTGATGTAATGATGCAATACAGCCCAGAGAGTTAAGCACTTCTGAATTCAACATAATTACAGTCAGGACCTGCACTTGTGCTGAGACTGATTTATTGTAAGAGTATCATCACAGGGAGGTATTAATAGTTAGCTTGAGTTGGCCTAGAAGACGTTAATGCTTCCTTCACCAGACCATCATAGGAATTTGTGTATGAGTTCCAAACTCTCCTTCCTCCAACATGCTGGGAAAAATCCTGCAGGTCATTCATTCTTTATGAGCACAGTAGGGAGCTGAAGAGACTCCTGTTGGCAGCTCATATCAGCCCAACAACCCACTGACAGTGACTTGATGATGCTGCTGCATGATACCTCAGAGACTTCTGTGCTTCACACAGAGATGACTTCTTATAGAGCATGTTATAAGAGTGTAGCCTAATGGGATATCTTAGGTTCAAGGCCAACTAGAAATGTTTACACAGTTGGATTTGTTGTACTATTTTTTAGAGATTTTGTGATGCTCACTGTGCTGTTCTGGAGAGATTTGAGCACACAATGTATTCCTGTTTCTGTGGAGTTCATTGTTTTGAATTTGTCCAGCACATCCTGGTCTCAGGATGGTGGATGATGATCATGCTGTGCTTCAAACTACCTGTAAAAGGACAGACATCTGCTCTGTAGTGAGCTTCACTATTGAGTAACACAGTATTTGACTGAAAGGTAAATCTACTCTATGTAGTCAGGTCAAACCTTGCTTGTCAGAATTAAAGCCCAGAGAGAATCTAGTTATTTTTATATCCCATCAGCCTGTTATAACTTCTATCATATGGCATTATATTAACTTTATATAAGGCTGTGAAGGAGAAAAGGAGAAATTGCTCAAGTATGTTTCCAGCTTCATTATTTTAACTGTAATAACAGCAGGAAAAGCACAAGATCCAAATTAAATTAAGACACTGAGATTTTTTTAACCAACTACTGCCATCTTGGGGATGACAACAGAATTTCAGCTGAAAACCACTTTAAATCTTAGTAAATGTGCCACAAATCCATCTACGAAGCTTTAGATATGACACTTACACAACGTATGTATAACAACTTTTATTATTTGCAAAGTGGGTTGCTTTTCCCTTTGGTTCACAAGAAAGTAGTAGTCAAAACCAATTCACACAAAGGATAATATGCAGGTAACAGATGAGTTATTTGCCTACAATCATTATTTTGTATCCAAAGAGTAGCTTCCCTATTTTTACAGGATTTTAGAAAATAAAGAAGCAAACAGGTGCAAAGCTACACCGACTTCACATATCAGTTATCACTGCATCAAAGTCTTTGCACAGCAACTGAGTCTACATGAGAAAGAAGTCATTAGGAAACACACTAAAGGCAAACAACAATCCCAGCAACCTTGCAGCCACAAGCATTTTCTCTTAAACACAGGATATTGTTTAAGTAAAAGATACCTAAATTATGTGTTACATATTGTAAGGTTACTTAAACACAAAAGCAGCAGTTTACCACGTACACATAATAATCTTCACATATTAACTTACCAGTAATCAGAATGTTAAAGTAGAATAAGTTATCTTACGTGTTTCCACAAGGAGTCAAGAATGGGGTACTTTAAAATTTAACAAAAGTTAAATTGTACAAGTGAAAATCCAGCACACTTCAGACCGCTCCGACTGGATTCAAGCTGCTAAATTAAAAAGAGTGATCGGCTGTAAATTTCTTTAACTTTGGCAACCCAGCACACAGAACCAAGCATCAAAGCGTAAAAGCAATAAAAGCTTAGCCTTTTGGATGAATTTCCAGGAAAATTATGTTTGAAAATTATGAAAAGGTTTTGGGCACAATTTAGAGGACTGGCCTTAAAATTGAATACTGCAGGGACAAAAAAGATTAGGTTGCACCTAAATCATTGGCCAAAAAAAGAGTTACACATTATGATCCTTGTTCAAAAATGGATTTCAGCACCATCTGAACATATCACTGTTAGATGATAGTATTTCCTAATGCCTAATGTCAGGCAACAAAAAGCTAACATTTCAAAATGGAAAGCAAAGGCAATAATAATACTCAGCTCAAACACATCTGTTCCCATTTACATGGTTAGTCCTTTGTTTTGCACAAACCCCAAAACACATTATCACAAAAAATACAGGAAGCATTCATTATTAACCATAAAGTATAAATTACAAGTGTAACAATATTATAAGCAAAATAAAAAAAATATTCCAAAATCAATGCTCATGTACAATCATAATAAACCCATTTGAAAGAATCCTATGGCCACAACTCGTGCAAAATTAAGTTAAAGGCCATTACACAGTCACATGGTAAGCACATAAATCAAAGTTTCTTTTTTTCTTAAAAAAAAAAAAAAAGGCTCAGTGACAAAAATCAGAAAATACTGCTTCTATGCTTTTCCTTATGTTACTTTTAGGTTAATACTGATCCTAAACTAGTTTGCAAGCATGTCTACATCTGCAATATTTATTTCATTTTATTTATTTTTTTTTTACACTGGAATAATTAAGCTCCAGTCTGGCTGTCCCACAAACATCCATATAAACTATGTTACAAGCAGCAAGTATTAAAAAAGAACTGATATCTGAATGTATAAATTAGCACAGTGGCATGAAACTGAAAGCCACAAAGATTCTGAGAAAATGGTGAGAACATGCAGGATTTTACACAGATGTATCTGTTGTCTGCATTACAGCATAGATCCTGAGGACAGGGATGAGAGAAGCTGGTCGGGTGCCACTCTCAAATTAAGTAGGATCATAGCTGAGCGCATGACTGATTACATCATTTTTGCTGTTAAAGCAGGTTCTCCCTTGGTCTGTTGAAAATACACTAAAGTTGACTTTCCAAACCTAAATTACTGAAGACAGAAAGATGTGCTGCGTAAACAATGTCACTGGGTTTCTGACAATGTCTTCAGTCTGCCTGTTTTTGTAAAGTCCAGGTCACCAACAAATAACTGAAGCACCAAAGGAAAATAAATAATCCTAATAAGATAGTGCTTTAAAGGGCTTATTTCTAATCACAAAGAAGAACACAAAGGCCTCTACAAGAATGCAGAAATGCAAACATCACAGCACTTTTCTCAAACGTCATCCTCATCCGAGTCTTTGAAAGGTAAGAGGGTGAACTTGTGCACAAAGCTCTTTGGCAGGAGGCCCCTATGCTGTATGTCCTCCTCTGAAAAGTGGATGTGTCTTAAGAGGTTGTTTTCAAGCTCCTCTATATGTTCACGCAGCAGTTCAGTTGAGGAGTTGGATGAAGCGCAGGAGGCACCATCAGGGCTGCCCTGAAATAAAGTCTCACTATGCTGGCTCATGCTATCCTCATCTGAGAATGTGTGGCATTTGTGAACATTTTCATGTCCTCTGTGGTGATTACTGAATATTTTGGCTTTAGTTTCAAAAGGCTCCCTTGTGACAGGCTTTAAGCAGGCTTTGGTGTTTCTCAGAATCTCCATCGGGGCAAAGTCGCTTTGGGAGAATTGACTGAGCGGCATTGACTCTGCCATCACCACTTCTTCAGAGACTGTCTGGACAATGTTGAGATTCCACATGTCCCCGGCACCTCTTTTGTTCGGGGTGAGTTTTTTGCTTGGATCCACAAGGATACAGTCCGAGTCATTGTCACTACTTTCTATTTCCATTTCCTGCTCCAGGATGTTTGCTTCCCAAGTTTCTTCACATGACTTCCT
The DNA here is from genome assembly GCF_017639745.1 of Melanotaenia boesemani. Classification (NCBI taxonomy): domain Eukaryota; kingdom Metazoa; phylum Chordata; class Actinopteri; order Atheriniformes; family Melanotaeniidae; genus Melanotaenia; species Melanotaenia boesemani. Next base: position 17,425,637 of record NC_055694.1, read on the forward strand.
AGGGTCTTTCACCGGAGAATCAAATATTACTCCTTTGGGAATAAGAGGTCTGACGTGTCTCCGCTTAAAGCTAGTGCACGCTGATGAGCTGAGCTCAGGCTGACTCAACATATAGTGTCGAACAGATTCAGGAACCAGGATTTCATGCCTCTTCTTGCGTGGCAGTAAGGCAGACAAACTTCCAGGTAAATGGCTTCCTACAATGGGTACAAGGGAGGTGGGTTTAATTGCAGAGACAAAATCTTCCAGCTCTTGGTAGGAGGAGTGGTCTGAATAGGGCACTACATGAAGATTGGACTGTAAAGAGATGACGGGTCTGCTGGTTGGCAAAATAGCCAAAGTGGGATGTTCTTGGTTCCACTGGTGCAATGTTGAACGGTGAATCTCTGACTGCATCACGACTCGGATACGGCCAGCCCCTCGCTCAGTAGTGAAGACGTCAGGCAGCTCCAAAGCTTTCAGGATCTCCAATCTTTCAAAGCTCACTTCAATCCAAGTTTTAAACTCCATTGCCAGCTCCAACAGCAGGGACTCCTTACCCAGAGTATACAGGCCTAGAAGACAGTGTGAAGTGAAAAGAAAGCAGGAGTCACTAATTTTACAAGTCTGACATGATCTGATAAAATCACCAGAAATAACAGCTTTATTTTATATTGGCTATAGTTCATGTAAACTGATGCTGAGAATGACTTAATATGTCCACAGTTGAGGACAGGTTGCAGTTGCTCAGCAGTGCTGACAGGAGTGAGGGAGATGAAGTCTCTTTAATGAAAAGTAGCTATAGTTTGTTCAATACAAAGCTAGATTTGATCCTAGGTCTTTTAAAGAGATAGGCATCAATCACCTAGAACATTAACACCTGCCTATTACTAAGCAGGTCCTCCTCATTCTGCTCAAAGTCACTCAGGGTGTAAACAAATAAAATCTGAGGATGTTATTTGTTGACAGTGTTTGCTTACTACAAATTCCACTGGATCCCATGGAGACTGGGTTGACACATAATGTATAGCTTAAGCCTGGTACACGCATAACAATTTTTTTAATCTTGTGAAATTTTTTATCCGTTCGAGACCTTACATGTGAAGACAAAAAAAATCAGGCATTAAAACAGTTTTGATTATAATGTGTGTGGTGTGCACCAATAATCGATGCCGTCCCGCAACTCATCTACAATCTAGTCCTCCGAGCCGGACAAACGTCGAAACGTAGAAGAACCATAGCAACAACCGGCAATATGAAGAAGAAACATAGCAACAATCGGAAAACACAACACACAGCATGGAAGGAGATATATAGCACGAGGTAATGATGGTGGTCTTGGGACTATTGTTAACAGAAAAAAAGCCAGAACTGAAAAAAAATAACAGACTGGAGACGGCATGAACACAGACTTTATTTACTTCCTTGTTCCCCAGCCAGCTCACTTTCTGATTGGCTACATTCCGTACCACGTCACCATCCACACAGTCACAATGCACGAGTCGTTGGCGTTCCTCATAAATCAGCTCTGAAATATTGAACATGTTCAATATTCCTGATTGTCGGCTACAACCCGTTTCAGAGCGGATTATCGGGACAAATCGGCTTGTAACACACCTCAGACCAAATAATGATCGTACAGGGAAATCTCACGATGATCGGATGTTTGTCGTCCGAGGTCGGGAAGAGGCAAAATCAGGACAAAAACAGCCCAAAAATCGTTGTGTGTACCAGTTATAAGCTACTTATAAGCTCAGTACGGGGGAAAATCTAGAGGTAAGTTTGTGACACAGCCCTTTTTTTTCAATTTAATAAAGGAAATGCATGAATAGACTGTGCTCCTAGTGAGAGTAGAAACACAAACAGTAGCTCAAATTTACCAGAGAAATAAAGAGCAGCATCAGACTGTCAAAATAAACTGCAGTTTGAAAATGCATTAAAATAAAAAAGAAAAAAAGTCAGTATAGTGACTTAACCTAGTCATTATCTTCATTTGCGTTAATTTCATCTGTCTCTGCTCGGCACAGTCACACACACACACGTGTGTTTAACAGAGGAGCAGATGCAGGAAGAGAAAATAATGAGAAAAATAATTGACACCACAACGCAGTGGAGTTTAAATTAAATGAATGCACATAAACTGGGTCAGTCACATAAATAAAATATATTAGGGAGATTGTGTACTACTGAACAGTGCACAACCATGCCTCCCAAGCCCAATCAATAGAGACTGTGGATGAAACACTGATTTTATGTTAACTCACCTATAACAACATTGTGGTTGGGATGGTTGCGAATGATCTCTTTGATTTGTTGAGTGGCTCTCTGTCTGGAAGGTAGAGTGCGGTTAGGATCACAGTAGGTGTTGTCCAGGTACAGAACATCTATAGTGGTGTTTGTCCTTAAACATGGCTCACGCAGCATTGAGGGCGTGTATCTAAAGTCACCTGAAAATGGGAATGCCAATGATGAATGTTAATCTTGATAATGTCCTCAAAAGCAATGTATATTCTTGGAAAGTAAAAGAAAAGGAACATGTGAGAAGAGAAACTGACCAGTATACATGATTGAGCCAAAGTAACCCTCAAAGAGAAACATAACAGCTCCTGGACAGTGGTTGGCATCAATCAGTGTGACAGCGAGCTTCTCCTTGCCTATGTCATCCAGTGGAAGTAAGTATGGGTCACCAAGCTCTAGAGGATGGATCCACTGTTCTTTCACCTGAGCAGGGAAATAACTGTTAAGTAGAAGACTGAGGAAGAATAACAATGTTAGAAAATAAAAAGGAGTAGTAAAATATTAATTCTATATATGTGAAAAAATATAGAGAGAGTGACTATGAACATTTTTATTACTTTTCAGTTATTTGTTTAGTTGAGTTGATAGGATACAGTAAACCAATATTTGCATTTGAAATAAAACCCCCTCTGAACATTACATCATGTTCTGCAACAATATTTTACACGCAATTCCAGTAATACAGGATATAATTAAACACACATTTGGGGGTAATAGCTAGGTTTTAATCTTAGTATCTGTAGGTGTGAAAAACAGGACGTTTTCACAGCATCTATTTGACTTGTAATAGCAGGTTAAGCACAGGTTTTCTAATTGCATTAGAGTTGACTTTTTTGTCAGGTAACCGGTAACCCTGGGAGAATGACTGCAACCCAGCATTTATGTCAACTAATCAACATGACAATCACGTCCCACTTCTCCTGTTGAGAAATAAAAACCTCTAAAATGATAAGGACATTTGAAGCCATTCTTTATTTATTTATTTTACAAGTACAAATGATTTTCCACTTTATTCACCACTGATACCTCGTACTTTGAACAACTGAATTGATACGTGTGACACCTCACCTTCAATATGAGTCTGAGCAGAGTGGCAGTGGTTGGGGAGCAATAGATGGGCCGGTTGCTCCATGTGGATGTCAGACCCACCGTGTGGTCGCTGTGCATGTGGGACAGAAAGAACAACCGGGTGCCTGGACATTTCCTCACAAACCAAAAATCTACAGCCAGAGGCGTGTGCGGGATGACTTTCCCATTGACGGACATTGTTCATTCCTTCACTGGAGCTCACCCAGGTGTCAAAAGTTAACTAATATTCAGCAGCTGCTCTTGCGAAAATAATTAGGACAATGAAGCAGACGTGCGACATTGTACATGGCACAATTAAAAACACTGTTCAAAACTTAGCAATAAGTCAAAGTATGCTTAGCAATTAAAAATAAATAGGACACTTCTCTTGTAGCTAGCCGACATGAACGTGCTCCTGCACTTTTAAACAGCTTTGATGCTACGTAGCACATTCCGACTACATACTATCATTTTGCTTTATGATGCTGTGATTTCGCGTTTGAAAATCTTCTGTCCAGCCTTCTTAATCGCAAACATCTGGGCCCGCCGTTATATTTACCTAGTTACGCTGATTACACACCCCGCCATTTCTGTTTTTAATTTACAGTTTAACGCCTCCTCCTTCTTTTCGTCTTCTTTGTTTTCGTGCTGTATGTGCTATGCTGCCTGCTTCTGCACTATACCGCCATCTACAGGTCAAAGTAATACAACACACGTTCTCTGCAAATAGATTAAAACATGGATTCCAGTGACCATTAATGTATACTCACCAGCCATATTATTAGGTACACCTGTTATTTTGCTTATTAACAGTTAATTTGCCAATCACGTGGCAGCAAATCTGCATGTAGACATGGTCAAGATTTATATAGTATAAGTTCAAACTGAGCATCAGAATGAAAAAGAAATGGGACACATGACTTTTAATATGGCATGGTTGTAGGTGTAATACAGGCTGGTCTGACTATTTCAGACACTGGTAATCCACACACAACCATTTCTAGGCTTTACAGAGAATGGTCTGAAAAAATATCTGGTGAGCTGCAGTTGTCTGGACCAAAATGCCTTGTTGATGTCAGGGTAAGAGGAAAATGGGCAGATTAGTTTGAGATGACAGAAAGACGGCAATTACTCAAACAATCACCCATCACAAGTTTAGTATGCAAAATACCATCTGTAAATGTACAACAAGTCAAACCTTAAAGCAGATGGTCTACAGCAGCAGACAACCCCACTGAGTGGCCCTCCTCCTCCCGTCAGCTAAGAACAGGAAACTAAGGCTACATTTCATTCAGGCTCAACAAATAAAAAAAACAGGTCTGACAAGTCTCCTTTTCAGCTACCACACTCAGATGGTAGGCACAGAATTATATGTAAACAACATAAAAGCACAAATTCATCCTGCCCTATTTCAGTGTTTCAGGGTTCTGCGGATGGTGTTTAAATATAAATATGGAAAGCTACATTGAATACTAATTAAATGTTCTATTCTATTCCACAATTTCAATTCAATTAAATTTAATTCAGCTTTATTTGTATAGTGCCAATTCACAACAAAGTCATCTCAAGGCACTTAACACAGAACTAATCAGTTTAAGTCAATTCATTGTGATCCAATTAAAACAAGTCCAAATGTTTTCCAAATTGTAATCACTTTGTTTATACAAGCCAGTTTATAAAATATAATTGCCTAGCTAAGGAAAACCAATGGATTGTATCAAAATTTGCCTTGGTTTCAATCCCCTTCCCTAAGCATGCACAGGGTGGCAGGTGACAGTGGAAAGGAAAAAAGATCCCCTTTAAACAGAAAGGAGAAACCTTCAACAGTACCAGTCTTGGGGAGGGCAGCCACCTACCTCGACTGTTTGGTGGTGGATAGCACAGGAAAGAGGGATCAACAAGCACCGCAAATTCTAGGAGTCAAATTGGGAGCTGGCTCCATAAGAGAGCAACCTGGTAGCTGAAGGCTCTGCCTCCCATTCTACTTTTGGAGACTCAAAAACAAAAGTAAACCTGCAGTGTAAGAGCGAAGTGCTCTGCTGGGAAAATATGGAACCATGAGATCTTTATAAACAATGGAGTTTGTTTATGGAGAGCTTTATATGTGAGTGGCGATTTAACAAAAACACCCAAATGGACGAAGAACACAGACCAAGAAGTAAAAAATATGGGACTGACGTGGAAACAGCTAGGGAAGACGACTCAAGACAGAAGAGGGTAGAAACGATTCATCAGTGGCCGATTTTCCAAATACAAACACCTAAAGAAAGAAGGTGATTTATCAGGGAGCCAATGAAGATTAGCTAAAACTGGAGAAATACGATCTCTCCTGCTTGTCCTCATCAGAACCCATTTTGGATCAGATGGAGACTTTTTAGAGGATATTTGGGACAGCCCAATAATAAGGATTTGGTGTGGTCCAATCATGAAAAAACAAAAGCAGGGACTTGCTTTGTTTTTTTTTTTTTTTTTTTTTTTTCTCTGTGATAGTATGGCCCTAATTTTGGCAATATTATGTAGGTGGAAGAAGGTGGTCCTAGAAATTTATTTTATATGTGAGCCAAAGGACATATCCTGGTCAAAAATAACCCCAAGGTTCTTCACAGGAGTACTGAAAGCCAAGTTAATGCCATTCAGAGTAATAACATAACCAGACAGTTTGGTCCTGAGGTTCTCAGGTCCAGAGACAACAATCTCAGTCTTGTCTGAATTTAATAGCAGAAAATAATAGTCAGAAAAATGGGGAGTTTGTTTGTTTGTATTTACATCCAAGGTTAAACATTTCTGGGTTATTTTCTTGTATTAGAATCATCAGTGAATTCTTTTCTTTCCACCCCACAAAAAAAATCTAAACGTCACAATCAAAAATTAAAATCAATGTTCAGTTTGTCAAAATAAAAAAATCTACCACACACAAAAAGTTGAATTGTGTTCTCTTTTCCACAAGATGGCGGCAATGAAAAATAAAAAGCTGTGTTACAGCAAAGAATTTTTTGACATGAAAATGAATGCTGTACATTATATCTGCTCACAAGATATTATATGACATTATTTCTCTCAAAAACAAAGAACAGCAATAAATAAATAAAATAAAATTTATCATGCATGAAGGTTTTTCTTTCCTGTGATGAAAGGAAAATGGTGTTCACCTGATTCACGTGAAACACATAAGGACATAATTTTAGACATCAGTTTGTTTTGTCCAGCATAATAATAAGAAAATGGGATACAATGCAATGGGAACGTTGCTATGGTGAAAGCAGCAACTGATTGAAGAGCCCCTCCCCCACCATCCTGGCTGCACACTGCTCACTTCCAGGATTATAACTGGGATTGCAGCACATTCCTTTTCTTTCCACACGGCGTGTGTCCTGTTTTCACACCTCAAAGCACTTTAATCGCAGCCTGCTGTACAGTTAATTAACACTATGCACTACACAAATACACATACTTTGCAGGAAGCCAGTAAACTCTTACTGTAAATGTCAACTAATGTTTTTTAACAAGAAAAGCCTTTGAAGCCCTTAATATTATAGGTTGATGGTTTAACTGTAAATAGCCAAGCCACAAGATGAAAAGTAATTTATTAAAGTTTGACTTTGGATGTAAAATACTTAAGTTTATTGTTGGCATTGGTGGATGCCAAATATTCCTAAAACTAAATTACATGCAGCCACACTTGAATTAACAGTATTACATAATGTGATCATCAATCAGTATTTATTTCCCTTAATGAAAATCCTCACTAACACAAACAGCAAATCAGACATTATCAGTGTGCACTGTCATCCCTCTCCAGATTAAGAATGAAAGCTGTGACAAATGAAATCAGCAACCCACTTTACATGCGTCAAACCAAAAGTTGCAGAGGTCGAGAGGATTAGTAGACTTTTCTGTCATGTTATGCAAGAAGAAAAAAATAGAACAAAGTGCTATGAAACAGCAACTGAGATGCTGCAGAAACAGATGGCTGCACAGTCTGTGATCTGCCACTGCTGTTATTGAATTCACGCTTTAAATTCTCCATGTACATTTGCACTGACCTCAGTGAGCTGTGTTGACCTTACTGCTTCATGTGCTGTCATCTAGATTTCATTTAAAGTAGTTATAAGCATTGTGGTTGTGAAGTCTTGATGTTTGCAAGTGTGAGCTAGATGACTGAATGAAATGCTGTGGTCCTGGAATACTGTCTTCTCTGAGGCTCCTTCTGCCTTCTTCCATCTCCAGCATCACTATTTATTGATCCCACAGGAATGAGGAGCAATATGAACCGTCTTCATTGTGTTCATTCATCAGAATGAACAAATTTGTGCAGTCAGAGGTGAAGGCTGCTTATGTCTTATATCTCCCCAGGGATGATGCTGCAGTGCTGCACACAAACCCTTGCAGAGATATTTATACACATGTGAGAGGAGCCTAAAATATCTCTGGAGGGGCTAAAAACGAACAGACGGCTTAAAGCTAGTGGGGAAACTCATTCACATTTTGGCAGGTTTTCTCACTGATCCCACCTGCTTTCTGGTTTTCTCTTTATCACTTTCTTTCCTTCTTACTCTCTCTGCAGACATGTCGTTTCATTGTCCCTAGTAGAGTTCCTTTCTTAATGTGCTTGCTGTTTGTTTATTTCTATTTCTGCTTTTTTTTTCTAATGTGCCAGCACTCTTGTACAATACCACAACACAGCAGCTTGCTGCCTCTGTGCAGTTCTTCTACACCACTTAAAAAAGTCTTAAAAGTCAAGAGCCTGCTATCTCTTCAACGTTTACTTCAAATTCAACCATGATGAGGCAATTACCTCATTTGTATTATCTGATTAGTTCATGAGAACCAAGTATTCTCATGAACTGAGTGGTAGGCTCATCTGATGATGATTCCAGATGGATCAACTAAAGCTGCAGTTTTATGAGCTGTGTTATCTAAAACAGTGTGTTCTGCTGTCACAACAGTAGTGCATATTGAGAAATATTAGTCTAACTGTTTTCCTGGAGGGCTTCAAGTATTTTTTATTTTTCCTGGTGGGGTGCATAGATGGAGAAAATTAGAGGCAAAGAGGACTGAAAGCATTAATAGAGTGCCATCCAAATAAGCATCATGGAGCTGAAGGACTGAGATGGAGATGGTCATTAATTCTCTCCATCTATGTGCAGAGACTGGGCCCTGCTCAATTTATCAGCTAGACTAGTCTTTAATGAAAACAGATGTAACTTGTGCTTCTGAAGGGGAAAGTAAACAAATTGATATTAATCTCCAGTCTTCATGAAAAAAAAAAATCAGCTAAATGAATATTGTTCAAAAAACATGCAGTTGTGAAAATGTGAAAATGTGCACACTGGTTACATGATGTGGTGCAGTATAACTCACTGGATCAAGGTTGGGGTGTATAATCCAGCTATGCTTATTGTGTTGACTCTTCAAACTTAATGTGCTGTACTGAATTTGTAATGTTGTGTATTTAGTGTATTAGGTCAAAATTGTCCTGTGGCTATATAACAGAAAAGTGGAATTAAACATTGAAAGGTTTTCGAGATGAGAACTATCAGACTAGAAATAGTGCTGAAATTTCTCAGAAAATGGATATGATTGAAAAAAAAAAAAAACCCATCAGAAGTGAAAGCATCATTAACTCAAATGAGAAACATTTAATACACGTTTTCAAAGAGGCCACTTACTGTATGTTTGTGTCACAGCTTTACGTGTGTGAGCATGAAAATTCTTTGTGTAAGGTCATTGCTTAAAAATAAATAGTATTAGGGCCACAAAAAAAAACACTAGAAAATTACTAGAGCTTTAAGAATTTGTTTTGATTCTGTTTTATCAGACGTGACCACTGTAATTCCGCTCTTACTCTGAACAGATGTTTCAGATCTAAATAGTCTGTGTGTATGCCAATAGCATGCCCTGAACACTAAATATAATAAAGAATGATGAATAAGTGATTATATAAGCCCTCAAGAAACTGTTCTCGCAGTGCTGCAATATGCTTCAGTGTATCAGTGTCCATGACAAATGATGCCTTTGCTGATGATTTAACAAAGTGCTTCCACGTGCATGCATGAACCAGTGTCACAGAGGGATGTGTTTGCTGCACAAGAAGCACTTTATTGTTTTCCAACATTATTAGAGCATCCACAAGGCTGCAAAGAGACTTCACTGTATGTTCTACTTTCTTGTTTTACATGTTTTCAGTGATGCTGAATAGGAATTGACAGGGAAAGCCTTGACAGTGGATCTGAGCAGTGTTTGTTGGTTCGTTGCTTGAAGCAACCTTAAAGGAAACTGGCAGTGAGCAGCTGGAGGGCAACTTTGTTTTTGTCCATTTCTCACTGGCTGCTAAAGCAGACAAATGTCAGAATAGTACTTTACTCTCCTGGTAATGAGGCACCAGGAGAGTGTACAAACACACATGCACACAAAAGCACAGCAGGCCTGAAGGTCAGTCAGGTGTGTGTCCTGTAAAAGGAGCATGGTCTACAGTTTAATGTAACAAAAACTGTGGTTAGTGAAAATCCAGGTTCAGTGTGTCAATCTGTAAAAGACTCTGGGTGACAGCTCTTCATTAGCTGCATCATTACATGCACTATGTGAGCCATTGTAGTGGATATTCTCACACACTTGCAACTACAGATTGATTTACATTGAATCAAAGGGCATTTGTACTCCCATTGGACTGAAAAGGAATCAATAGATAGTCTCTGAAATATCAGTTTGCTTTATAAAAGCAGGTGATCTTTTTTATGTAATACACGATCAATAAAATATTGTTTTACTGCAGCAGTGAGCATTCAGGTCAAAGAATGTTTAATTAAGGCCCACTAGGCTCTAAAGATTTAAAGGTTTTCACTCCACACATCTTCCCTCAGTAGTTTTCATTTACAATCAGGCAGCTGAGGAGAAAGACTGAGAACAAGTGAGTTCTGGGTTTTATAATAGAACTAAAACTTATGAAGGTTGGAAATTGTCACAATATTGATATAGTTGTGTTTTTGTTTCTAAGTGGATAAGTAGATGAGAAGAAAAACTAAAATGAATGATTGTAAGTTTTCTGCTCAGCGTCTCTCTGGGTTTCCCCTTTCTTGACTTTCTGGCTAACCCACTTCTGTGGTGGCCCTGTCATTAACAAAGTTTTGGATCCACTCAGCACAGAAAATGGCTGAAATTATTTATGCAGCTCCAGTGGAGTTGACATAAAAGAAACTTTTCTGGCTTCTCTCCCAGTTGTTTTTCCCATGATGCTTCTGTTCTTGCTCTCTTTTCTTCAGATCTTTCTGTATTTGTCTTATGTAACCTTAAAAAAAAGAGTAATTCTTCTCTACTTGTCATCATGGTAGCAGAAAGTGTTAAAATCACAACTGATGTAAGAAATGTGATGTTTTTTATTATATAGGCAGGGTCAAAAGAGGTGCTAGTTTTCACTTTATTATTGTCTCTGAACAGGAAAAAAACTATTCAGATACTATCAGGGTCTGATTAGTAAATAGAGTCATTGTTCATTTCAGAGAATCAAGTTGTAGAAGAATATCTGCTGAATTGGATTTTCTTCCTTTAATCTCCTGAAAACAACATTGATAGATCTAAAAATAGGCCCAGTTTACATTTTCATACATCTTAAAAGAGCCAAGTGATTATATTTAGAAACAGAAAGATGAAAAGTGCTTCCACCACAGACTGGAGAGAATGAAAACTGTCCTTTTATTTCATCTTATAGCCTTAGCCAACATATAATGCTTATAGATGACCAACTCGGCATCACTTACAGCCTGTATAAACTGAGATGGATCAGAGCACATGTTATGACTATAGAAGACTTAGAAAGCTGATACAACAGTTTTAAAGGTCATGCAGAGAAATCTTTATCTTATGCAAGCAGGCGTAGGGAGAGTCAATTGGGGTGCAGCTTTGTAATATGTTGTCATCCTGTTAATCTATCAGATTAAGTGAGCGACCTCTTTCTTTGGAATATCTCTTTATAAAATGCAAAATGTCTTAAATTTGTGGGCGTTTTCACTGTTCACTTTAGACATGTGCAAGAATGTTATGATTCACCTCCTTGGTTGTTTTCAAGCCTTTGCACATGATGTGGGTGTACTGGACTGAACTGATTTGAAAGGTGTTTCTAATTTAACCAACATTTACTGGCATTGACCGGTGCCACATAATACATCATTTATATCCTGCTAGCTTGCAACACCCATCTACTCCTCTTCCCTGTCATTAATCTATAAATAAACAGGGTTGGACAAAACTTTAAAAATGTCTTTAAAATGAGCAAAATCCTTTGAATTATTGGTGTTGAACACTTGAAAATTATAAGCCTTACAAAGTTTTTATTTGGTAATAGGCCTTGTTGCACAGGATTGCAATACACTGTGTGTCCAATAAGCTGTTAACCTAGTCTTTTTTCAGATGAACTACAAGCGCCAATATAAATCCACTCTGAAGTAAATTACTGTTCTCTTCATGTGTGAGACAGCTGTAAACATTTCCTGTTAAGTCTTAATGCCTAGAGCTGAAAATGTATACAGAAGAATGATTTTCAGTAATGAGGCTTAACAGCACGCCTTCGTTTGTCTTCATTAATTCTTGTCTAAGTTAACAGACCGCAAGATGGGAGTTAAGTTAAAAAAGAAAAGAAAAAATCCATTGAGGCATTGTAGCACTTATTGGTTTGTCAACATGGCAGCAAACCACATTAAATGAGAAACAACACACTCTGTGCATTCACTTGTTAAGATAAGAGAGTAGTGTTTTGGTAAGATCATGCAAAGGTTTAAAACTGTCAAGTCTTCAATGACTTTGAGTTGCAATCAGTTAACTCACCATGACTGAAATATCACATCTAAACTTGTATAATAGACAAACTATAGAAATAAGATTAGGACATATTCTTCTTGATCGGAAATGAAGAAAGGAGAGGACTTTAGACTGATAATATTAGAAGCATATTCAAAGCAAAAGATAAATACAAAACACTTAATATGTAAACAGTGAAATTGATCAACACTGTATTAAAGATGATTCTTTTCAAATCATTGCATACATTTAATCAACTCCTAGTTAATGTAATGAACTTGAGGCCCTTTTATGCACTGACTGATGAATAGAGGGGTAATGTTCTTTTTATAGCTCCTTTCTTATGTTCAAATACTCCAGAGGGGTTGTGTCTGTTTTTACAGCTATTCAATAGAAACTGTAACCTGCTGCGCCTAAAAATAACACAATGAGAGCAGTAAGAGTCAAGAACATGATAAAGACAAATCAAGCCCTGTAACAGTTTCCACAAGAGAGTAGTTTTATATCCATATTGTCGAGCCATTGATAATACCGCCTAAGAACGATTGATTATAGAGTTTGAACAAAGCAGCTTTATTCAATATTCTAGAAACCATTTAGTTTCTGATCATGGCTAATTCCCTTAGCTTAGACTCATTATCATGCAGACTGTACTTACAGAAGGATTCAACTGTTTGCATCTTGCGCAGAAGTAAATGTCACATTTCCATAAAGGCCTCCTCTGAGATTGAAAAAAACTTTTCATTCGCGTTCATCTCGCCATCTGTTGTGTCAGCTGACCCTTAAGATAAACAAACTGTCAGCCTGATGGTCTTTTAAGTTTTGTGCTTTGTGCAGGGGGTGAAATATCCATACCTTCAAAGGCTTCAGAGCTCAAAGTGTTAACAAATGATGTTTACTATATTCACAGGGGACTGCAGCAAAGGGATGCTGAAGATAAAAATAGCAGCTAGCTCAAATTAGAACAAAGAAAGCAGTTGTCGAGTTTGTAAAGTATGCTCATCAAATTGACAGCTTATGTCAAATTAATCTGTTGCACTGATTTTGCTGCTGTCAATAATGAACCACTAACAAGAGCGTTGACAGGGTAAACCACACATATAGCTCCGGTTTGACAGGCAACAGAATGCAGTGTCAGCAAAAGAAAGTTCCTCTGACTGTTTTTCTTTTGAAAACACTGAAGTAGTGAGACAAAGTAAAGAAACCATAAATGTGTTTTCAAAGTTCTGAAATAAGCAGCCAATCCCGATCTGCTGCCAGTGCTTCTGTGTCTGCGCTGATTTCATTGTCAGCAGCATTCTCATTACCTTTTTATGAGGAGTTGGCAGAGTGTCTTTGGCAGAGTTCTGTACGCCCAAAAACTGTTGGAGTGAATTAATTTAAAACAGGATCTCACTCTGGATATTTTTAGTACTGGTATATTCCCACGCAGAGGCTGCAAGGACCGAATGTCCAGAGCTCAGACAGTAAGAGGCAAAAGCGAAATCTGCTCT